>NW_005054365.1:1641381-1692170 GCF_000277835.1 Geospiza fortis
GCCAGGGCCCAGCTGTGCTCCAGGACCTCAAGTGTTGGCTCTGCATGGTGAGATGTACCCCGTGGTGGGAGCCAGCTCGAGCTTCTCAGCACAGGTGAGCCCTGGACACCTAGATCTTGGGTGGTTTGATCTATTTCCTTCCCAGCTTCTGTTTCCTTTTATGTGAAGGTATTTTACCAGAGGCTTTGTCCAACTGTAGGCTTCCATGTCAGTGATCCTCTCAGGACCAGCAGAGAAGAATCTTCCCTTATATATTTGGCCTGGAAAGGACCTTAAAAATCATCCCATTCCATCCCCCTATGCCATGAGCAGGGAGAGGTTCCACTGTCCCAGGCTGCTCCAAGCCCCATCCAGCGTGGCCTTGGGCACTGCCAGGGATCCAGGGGCAGCCACAGCTGCTCTGGGCACCCTGGGCCAGGGCCTGCCCACCCTCCCAGCCAGCAATTCCTAATTCCCAAGATCCCAAAATCTGTCCCTGCCCTCTGGCCCTGGGAAGCCATTGCCTGGCTGCTGTCCCTGCATGCCTTGTCCCCAGTGGCTGTGCAGCTCTCCTGGAGCCCCTGGAGGCCCTGGCAGGGGCTCTGAGGTGTCCCTGGAGCCTTCTCTTGTGCAGCTGAGCAGCCCCAGCTGTGCCAGGCTGGCTCCAGAGCAGAGGGGCTCCAGCCCTGGCAGCATCTCCGTGGCCTCCTCTGGACTTTAACATGCGCAAGAGCTTCTATGTCTTATGGAAAACTTGACTTATTCTGGCAGCAGAAGACCCAATAAGAAACCCCTCATTGTCTAAAACAACATTAAGTTGCCTGTGATTGTCCAACCAATTCCCATCACAGATTTCCATACCACATCAATGGGCCAGTTTAAATTTGTTTGTTTGTTTGTTTGTTTTTTTGTTTTGGGGGGTGGTTTTTTTGTTTTGGTTTGGTTTTTTGAGGGAGGTGGGGTTCATAAAAAATGGCAGGAAGTAGTTGTCAGTATAAAATTCCAAACTGTCAAAACAGAAATGCTGACAGCATTTGAAAGTTAGAATTCAATGAATCAACTGTCATTGATTTTCAGTGCACAGTGGGATTCATCTCCCCCCTTTTAGCTATCTACAATTTATAGTCTCTCTTAAGCTTTCTTCTAGATTTCCTGAATGGAGAGAAGGCAGAGAGAGAGAGAGAAGCACCTCCTGGAAATGATTCATCTACTCCTAAGATAGATGTTTGTAATATGTGGGATGAATCACAGTTGAAAGGCGATTATCTTTCTTTTCTGGTGTAAAAAAGGACTAGATGACCTGCTGAAACCTGCTGAGGTGCGTGGTCCCACCATCAGGGACTTCAGCTGTGTTTTCTAGCTAAAGCATGAAAAAAAAAAAGCTGGATTGAAAAAGCTGGCTAAAGGACCAATTGTGGATTAATTCTCATTTCTGCTGTAACTCTCAATCAGACAGTGGTTTTGGTAGGAGCAGATACAAGCCAACAAGGGCTGGTTTAGAAAAATACCCTTCATAATGGCCTAACTTCAGGGAGCTAACCCTCACTGCAGCCTGTGTGGGTTGCTGAGAGTTCAGTGTTGTGTTGGGGTATTTTTAAAAGCAACTGTCTGCCTAGATGCCTAAATACACACTTAGAGGTGTAACTTTGGCCCCCTTTTTCCAGAGACATCAACCAACGATATGAGGTCTGCAGAGAAAATTGACATAACATCATCTCTGTTCACTCCAGGGGTAATGGGAGGGAGAGAAAAATGTCCATCTCTGGAGCAGCAGTAGATGCCAAACTGGAAAGCATCCAGCTCAGTGGCATGCAAGAAATATAATACATTATTTCAATGCAAGCATTTGGGTTTATTTGGGGAATCAATTAACAATAAGTGCATACATCCATTTACAAAATGGTAGTGTACCAGACACATACACACACAAGTTGTAATTGAAAACTGAAATAACACCAGAAGGAATAATCATTAAAGCAAAACAAAAAACATCTCCAAAAAAGCCAAGAATAATATTTAATAAAATAAAATAATTCATCCATCTGCAGTTACATCCTTAGGGGGAGGCCACAGACTAACAAGCAAACAAATCTAGATAGAAATTAAAATAACGTTGTGAAAGCAATGAGAGGAACAAGGGAGAGATTTCTTTGCAGATTAGCTGCTTATGAACCAAAAGTATTTCAATTTGATCACTTGCTTGTAGATATGTTTATCAGAGGATGGGGAATTCCATCATATGTTCCTACCATCCTGAAGAATAATTATTCTTTTCCTCTTCAGACATTTCACTCTATTAGCTGGCACAGCCACAGAACTCAGGATCTCCCATCCAAGACACCAGCTAAGGTCTCAAGAGCCTACTTTCTTCCCTTAAAACATAGAAATCCCACAAGTTAACCATGCTGTGGTTTCCTTCATCTTTGCTGTGAATGTGTAGCACCTGAGGCACCCAAAAACCCAGGCACCCAAAAACCCAGGCAGCCAGGGGTCACCTAACAGCACCTACTGGACACCCCCAGGGAAACTGGATGCCCTATGAACCTCGTGTCTGCCTCTCAGTTCCATAAACATTAATTTGCATGCTGGGGTTTATTGTCTTTAATTCTAGATTTTCAACTAAAATTGAAAGAAAGAAAAGAAAAATAAAACCACAAGGAAAAAGCAATTCTATCTTCTGTAGATCTGGACATATGCTACAAAGACAAATGGACCTCAGTGGAAGGAGCCTCAGGGGACCCTGTAAAAAAGTCTCAGGGGGCCCTGCAATTAAGGCACTGATTTAATGGGAGATGTTCACTGACTTTGCACAGCTGCACTTCCATCAGATGCCTGCAGGTACAATGGCCCTGCAAAACAGCTCGGGCACAGCTTTTGTTTGGATCTCGCTGCTTTTCCCAGGAATCCCATTCACAGAAATTAAACTTCTGTTCTTATTGAAATTTATGTAACCTGCAGGAGATATGAGGTTTTTTTCCATATCATATGAGTCAGAAATGGAAAAGATTTGCTAAGATATAGGAAGAGTTGTGCTGGATACAATTAGCAATGCTTTTAATCCAGATTCTTCCTCCAAGAGTTCCTCAGAGGAAGACACAAGAATTCTCTCTGAGTAATTATGGACTAATTTTGCTATATAAACCTGTCAGCAGTAATGATTGTATACCCTGTAGTATGAGAGTTTATGTTATATTCTGCTTCTATTATGCATCTATCCTCTGTGAGATAACTCACAGTATTCCCAACTATATTTTCCTCCTGCAAAATTGCATGCCCAGTAATACTTTACCATAGTGGGTTCCAGAGATCAATTAAGCTGTGCAGGAGGAGAAAAATAGTTTACAATAATGAAAAACGTTTCCCCCCACTGCCCAGTAACTGACTCACCATGTCCTTGCCAGGCCTTTGCCGTGGCCTCTGGTCTAACTCTTGAGCTGCATGCCTGATCTTTCACTCACCTATGTGCCTCACAACTAACTCTGCCACCTCCAAACCACACCTCTCTCATTTCCTGCTGCCCACTGCCTTCTTATGGGACACATACAATTACTTCATCTTTTGCCAGAGCCTCCTTGAGCCTTGTCCTGCTGGAAGCCAACCCCTTGCTTTTGGTGGCTCTCCATGACAGGTGAGGATGAGTGAGGGATGCCCTGAGGCAGGCTGTCCACCTGTCCTCTACCATGCCACCCTTTGGCAAACGTGCAAAAGGTTCAAGTAGAAGGAAGGATTGTGGTTTTCCTCTACAAAACCAAGGGACACAGAGTTTCAGATATTTCACCTGTTTTAACCAAATCGGAATCATAAAATTGTGGGATGCTCTGGGTTGCAAGTCCATCCCACTCCAAACCCTCTGCCTTGAGCAGGGACACCTTCCACTATCCCAGGCTGCTCCAAGCCTCATCCAATCTGGTCTTAAACACTTCCAGGGATGGGGCAGCCACAGCTTCTCTGAGCAACCTGAGTTATTTGGCCACTGGCTAGTTCCTGAAAGGAGAGTTTTCCCACTGCTGAAATAGAATATGTCAGGTATTGCACAGCCCTGCCTTGCTTCCCATTGCAATTAATCTCTGCTGACTGATGGTTTAATTCTAGGTGTTGATCATTTAATTCCTCATTCCCTCCCTCTCTCAGATCTCTCTGTGAGTTTTCTGTCTCTCCAGTCATGCATCCCTCCATTCTGGCAAGCAGTTGCAATCCTGATGGCTCCTCTGATTTCTCAGCGTTCCAGTTCCTCTCCTATTTTTGGAAGGCTAAAGAGGGAAGGGAAAAAAGGAGGGGAAAAGTCAAGCTATAGGATGTGGCACTGACCCCTGGCCCAGATTGGGCCCAGTTAATCCCCATGCAGTCAGAGAAATTTTTTTAGCAATCTTTGGTAAAACCTACAGGGAATGGGAAATCTTAGGGTCTGGGACGCTGCTTGACCAGGTCACTGTAGACATGGCAGGGAGAGAAGCCATGCAGGCAGCGTGGTATGTGGGGAACAGCTCAAAAAAAAGGAGTTACAACATGGTATCTTCAGTAATATTGAGGAAAGGTAGAGGTGGTTCACAAGCTAAAGGCTAATCTGAAACTAGAAATTTTGGACAGCACCTGGAAAACCCCCCAGCCTTGCCTTGCCTTGCCTTGCCCTGCCCTGCCCTGCCATGCCTTACCTTCCCACTGGCCAAACTACCTCAGCCCTTTCTGAAGTGATGGTCACTGCCTGGTCATCACCACAGACACCCTCTGCACTTGCTCCCGGTGGAAATTAATTTCTTCATTTCTGTCTCATAGCAGGGCTTTTAGTACAGGAAATACATTCACTGAACACTCCAGGATCACAGTTTATTTTCAAATTTTTTTTATCTGTTTCCTTCTTTTCCAATTTGAAAATCAGAGGTCTCCATGCTTGAGATCAAGCTGCCTTTCCTCTAGCCCTCCCTTTGGATGGCACCATCTTGCAGACAATTTATTATTCTCTTCTAAAGCCAAACGTGATTAATCTTGCATCATCTAGATGAGCACAGTTCATGGATCTGCAGCTGACCCAGACTCCTTATGGAGTCTTTACCATCAAGAGTGAATGATGGCTACACTTAGTGCAAAGTCCTTTAAATGCACCTTGGGTATCTATTTTAAAAAGACACAGATAGCATGTTTAAAGTGCTTTTGTCACTGCTAACAGTAAAGAGATTTCATGGTGAGTAACTCCTCCACAGAAATTTGCTTTTAGTCAGATGACTGCCACCACGGGTGGACAACCTACATTTTGTATGACTGAGCCTTGCCAAGTTTCTGTGACTCACAATTTTCCATCTCACTAATAGCATCCTGTAACTTCATGTGGCCAGCAGATTTAATCAGTGTATTCCTGCTTTGTGTATATAATAAATCAGGTCAGTGAGATGAGAGATTCCACCAGTAGCTTCCCTCCATGGGAAGAATCAGCCTCTCACTGAGACCCTCTTGCAGCTCCCCATGCTGCAGGTTTATCAGTTACCTGTGGGTTCCTCCACCTCCTCTTTAATGAATAAATCACTATGTGGCAACAAGCAAAATGCTTGCCTGTGGCTGAGGCTTTTATTTTTCAAGAACTTTATTCTGAGAGGAGAGGATAACAACTCTCTGTCCCTCCAGGTAGCTACAACACTCATTGTCTGCAGAGCTGTTCCATACAAACATAATGTGTGTTTAACAGATGCCTTCTGATACCAATCCCATCCTTACACGTGTTTTATCTCCCACATTTTCTCCTGTTGCACGATTCCTGGCTCTGTTTCACTGCACTGCAAAGCGTGCTCAGATCACTGCAAACAAAAAGGGCATCCTCAGGAGTGGTGGTTGCACCTTGAGATGATCAGGGCTGAAGCACATACCACTGAGGCCACCTGGTGTACAGAGCAGGGCTGCAGTCCATCTGCCTGCTCCTGATGCACAGCCCAGAATGGAAAATTAAACAAAAAGAAATTACAAAAATAAGGAAAAAAAAAAAAAAAAACAGTGTGTTTAGCAAGAGACTGCTCGGACTCCTCAAATGCAGTGCTAAGGCTGCCTGTCCTTGCTCTGTCCTTACTCCTTGCTCATGTGGGGCTGCACCAAGGAGCCTGAAAAATGAGAGTTTACTGGTGTTGGAGGGAGCAGACCTCTAAAACACAAAGGGCACCACGGTGGACAAGGCCCATTTAGTGAAATGTGTTGGCTCTGCAACACTGCCAGCACCAGCAGGAGTGAGCAGAGACAGGGTCAGCCTTGTTCTTCTCCTCCTGTCCCTCATCCTCTTATTTGAGGCATGAGGAAAGCATCCCTTCAGCATACAGTCCTTGAATGGATTCCACTTCCCAGCACAGGTGGATAGATTTGACAGCCACCTTCTTTTATTTTACTTTTTTTTTTCCTTTTTTTCCTACCCATCTCAAAAAGTAGTTTGTCTCACCACTCAGGTGTGACAACAGAGAGGAAAAATTGTGCCATGAAATTGAAATTTGAAGTGACCGCATGGACTTTGAGCTTGAGAGAGTCTCATTGCCCTTGGGCTTATACACATTTTACAGACATTTGTAACAGAGTTTTGGGAGTCAGAACCATCTGCCTCTTCAGAGAGACGTGGCTTGTGGGCCTCTCAGTGCCTCTCATGCCTGTGAGTAGTGAAACTCAGGAAATATCATGTCCTGAGTGACAGAAGATTAGAGTTGTTACTATAGTGTGGCTGCCACCCCAATGTTCCTGTGACCATCACATCAGAGGACACACACCCCTGCATGGGCCAGGTCATTGCTGGGTAAGAAATTGAATTAAGTTATCATCTTGAGAGCTGGAGCTCATTGGGAGCCATCCTTAGGGCCAGCAGGTAATTGTCCATGTGCAGAAGGTCCAGCATGGACTCCTCTCTATGTGGGTGAGTCCTCTGTGAACCAGCCTGGGGTGTTCTCCAGACTCCCTTTGTGGTTGTCCTACAAGAAACCTGAGGAGCTGAAGCATTTCTCTTGCTTTAAGACTCTAATTCTCTTCTGAGAAAGCACAAAATGTCATAGAGCTGGTCGAGGGAGAGGAAATGGGCATCAAATACACTATATTCTCACTGACTGGAGAAAAAATTAGCATAATCAAGTTACAAATTATTTGAAATTTTAGCAGAGCCCTTAGAGAAGTCAGCCTGAGTAGAAACTTCATGGGAAAACCCTGCAGTCTCCACGAATGTGAAGCAGATTATTTTTGCTAAATCAAAGACAGAGTGCTGTATATTTCACCCATCTGCTGCAGTCTGGCTTGTGCAAAAAATCCTTCCCATACATCTTCCATATGTTAGGAGGCAATTTGGGTGTCTGGAAGTTAGTCATAGAGATAAGAAAGATGCAGTGTCATCTCCAACCAGGGCAAGACTGCTCCCTGAAATATATTCCACAGTAGAGACAGAATTTTTTTTTCTAATTTTTTCTATTCAGTGGCCTAAAAGAAATCCAAGAGAAAATCCTGGGCAGGTCTACTAGAAAGTATGTTCAGGATTTCCAGCTAGGCAAAAGAAAGAATAATAACGCACTTCATTTGGGGTCAACTTGAAGGAATTTGTTCGCTCCAAAAATAAACCACTTGTGTCCTGAAACTATTTTGGGATTTTTTTTTTTATTTAATATTTTTCTTCCTGTTCACTGCAGTCAATTTTTAAATTAAAAAAAATATTTTGAAACAAAAGTCAAAATATTTCTTAAAAAAATACTGACAGGGATTGCTTTGGCATTTCCTGTGTTGAAGTATTTCATATGTAACAGCACTTCAGTGTGAATGTTTTCAAAAACTTTTTTGGATGAAATAATTTCTTGAAATGGACACAGATTCATGAACTGTTTGGAGTCTCACTCAGAACTCCATATTTCTATTTCCACCTAATGTTAATTGAGGAATGCAACAAAGTCCACCGTTTGCAATGCAATGCTGCATCAAAAATCTTATGAATTACATTACACCTGAATATCTCTCTGGCTTAATTTTCTCATTCCTTGGGAATATCTTTCCCAAATTTCCAGCAGAGACTCTGCTATCACAGCTGCTTTCAAGCACCCAAAAGCCTCCTGGCACAACAGGAATGGCTCTTCAGGGGCCAAGCACTCAGCAAGGGGACAACTCATCAACACCTTTTGTTCCTCGTGGCCAGGTGCTGAAAAATACTTGAACAAGCAAAAAGAGTATCTCCTGCAAAGCCCACATGAATAAATTCAGGGTGCCACTCTAACCTCAGCCAGAGCTAGGTCTGGAGGGAATGCTGAGCCCAGATGGGCTGTTCTTGCAGAGCCAGCCAGGGCAGAGGTGTTTGTGGGCACAGCTGATCTCTGGGTGTCTGCCATAGTGTGGGACATTTACTGTAGAAAAGTAATAGCAGCCTTGCCAAATTAGCCACAATATGATAGCTACTGTTAAAGGGATTTACCCCGTTGAAGCCATTTCACATCAGGAAGCAGAAATCAAACTTACAGAATTTAAATAGAGAAGAAACCACTTAGACAGTCCAGGCAATCATCAAAATATTTGTTGAAGTTCTGTTTTGCCTGGCTTAAAGTCTTTTTTTGTTCAGAGATTTCAAATTATTTCATATCCCCATAAGTCTTTCTCTGAGAAAGTCTTTCCTGCAAAGTCTCTCCAAATTTCACTTTTTCTCTGTCTTGATTGAATTATCTTGCTGCTAGCTTTACCCTGGATATCATGCCAAGTAATTGTTCTCTTTCAGTGTTAACATCTCTTGAAGTTTGGCTTTTCCTAACTCCTCTTAATTGCTTCTTCCATTGTATACATGTAAATATGATTATTTTAATTCTCCCTATAAATCCATGCCTGCAGCCTTCTGATCAGAAGAGGGCAACTAAAATTAAGCAATTCTGCTCCTCCACAACTTGCTGCCAATACAGAATGTTCATCAAATGCAGTTCTCCATCTGCACTTGAATCATATATCAAGACAGACTCGGCAGGTCAGAGCTGCAATGATTTATTTTGGCGTACTCACCTACCTTTACATGTCTATAAAAATTAGGTGGCTAATCTACATTAATCATCTGGGTGTTTTCAGAAGACAATACTGGGACAGATGTATCCTCTTCTAAGAACTCTTTCAGCTTCACAAGTTTCCCTCTCACGGGTTGCCCTTTCACTGCTGAAAAGGGCTTTGTTCCAAATGACAACTGACCACAATTCCATCTTTATTTCCTGTTTTATAGGTCAGGTTCTTCTCTTGGTAATGTTGTCAAAGGCTGTCCCACAGTAGGAAAATAAAACTTGGGTTCACTCAGATTCAGCTTATGGCTCTGTGTATCTCAAGGGGGTTTTATTTACATTTCCCAGTATGGAAGAACTATATCTAGCATATATTTTATAGAATAAATTTTGGGTTCATTAAGGATCACTTTATATTGATATTCACCTGACCACTGAGTTTATTTCTCTTAGTAAGCCCATAACACTGGCATTTCTACAATGTAAAAATCTGAACTTTAATTAAAAGCAGTATTCAGAGGGCTGAAGGGAAAGCTTTCACTGGTTCCTTACAGCTCCATAGTCCCCACTTTTGGAGTCCAAGACTTTAAATGATAGTCATTGTTTTCTTATCTTGCCTTCTCAACAAAATAATTGAATGGCATCTGATTTTCAGAGTGTAGTTCTAGTCCTTTCTGATGCAAATCAGGCTGCTCTTTTGAAAGGTGAAATAGAAGTACTCCTCACTTGGCATCTCTTGGCATATGCCAAGTTTTGAGTATTACTCAGACTTTGGCTCACTTTAAGACCCTTGAATTACTAATGCTTTCTTTACCAGAGCCCCTGTGACATTATGTCAGGTTGTGAGACAGGTGATCTTCCAACCAGGCAAAGACACACTTGAATTGCAGAGCCCTGAAAAGCAGACAGACAGACAGACTTCTCTGGGGAGTGAGGCAAAGAAAATCTGGAAGTCACTCACTAATCAAAAAATTATTTCAAAACTGAGATTTGTTATCATTACCTTAAATAATTTCCCTTAACCTATTCCAGTCATTGCCATTTATTCACCTGGAATGGTAGAGAGTTGGGTATCTTTACTACTGAGAAAAAAAGAACCTGTTTATTCAAAAATAATCCCAGAATCTTGTAAAGCTGCATTAAACGTTACCCCAAAGTGTAGACAGGAGATTTTTTTTTTTTTTTTTTTTTCTGTTCATCTGGGGCTCTTGAGTTGCTGGCTGGCAGGACCAGTGACTGTGACACAGCAGGGCAGACAGTGATGCTGGGACAGGTTCCTGCCCAAGGAGATGCCAGCAGATGTGCAGGAATTATCACAGGATTGCACACAGGAATTGTCTGATCCGCCAACTTTAACCCAATAATTGCATTCATCCATTTGGGCAGTATTTCAGAACAGAAACCCTCCACAGAAGGCCAGTAGCACAACAGTGCCTCAGCAAAGCTGCTGTGCAACGAGACCACTGAGGTTTGATCCCTCTCCTGTCTGCTTAGATAAAGACAAGGCTTTGGCGGCTCAAACTGTTTTTCTTTGTCTGGGAAAGAAACTCAGACACTCATAGGATACATCAAGGTGCATTTATCTTAATAATGAGTCCTTTTAAAACTCGTTAACACTCATTCTCTTCTATTCTCTGTCCTAAGGGCAGTCCAACTCCCTTGATTTCAGAGGGAGGGCGTTGTCCCTGGGCTCCTGCAGCTAATTCAGATGATCCATCCCATCACAGAACCACTGAAGAAGGCATGATGGAGAGGCAGTGGACCCAAGCATTCACTTTTTTTGAGGGCAAAACTTAAAATTTCCAAAGTTTGCCTTCCCAGAGTGTTTTGTCTAAGTGTGTAAAGACCCTGCTGACCTCATGGATTTATTCCTTATTAGTTAGTCCTTAGGTCAAGCTGGCCTGGGTTTGCATGTACCCAACTGACACACCTTTCTCTCTCTTATCACTGATCTCTTGTGGCACCAGGCATTATTCAGACAATCTGGCAGTGCTGGAAGTTGGCCTGAGGAACTTCAGAACTCCTGACAAGGCATCAGAAGTGTGAGTGATCCCCCAGGTCACCCTTGACTTTGCTAAAGCAGTTTTGGGTAGTCAGATTTAAAGATGCACTGGCCTCCAACTACAACTGATCATCAGTGTCTCCTACCTTGTGGAGAAGTATGGAGTCCAGTGGGTTTTTTTGTTGGTTTTTTTTTTTTTTTGTTTCACAGGGAACAACTGAAATTATTTGGGCTGAGTTAAATTGAGGTGTTAAGTTGAATTGAGTTGGGCTGAGTTGAGTGCGCAGTTTTGTTTTCCTCCTTTCTTGTCACTGAATCCAAATCCCAATTTTCTTTTTGAACACCTAGCCCTGAAATATGGGGCTTTCTGCAGCAGAGGAGTTTACAGCTTTCAGAGGTAGTTCAAAACAAACCATCAGGACAGAGCCCTGATGTCCTGAGTCCACTTTCTTGTACTCTCTCAGAATCTGTCTTAAAGCCAGCACACTGAAGCAAGCAAACCCTGTAGCAAAGGTGGATTTGGTGGGCTCGGGGCAAAGGTGATAAAACATCCTGTTCTTGATTAGGACACCCAAAAGATTCTCCTGTCTTCAGCCTGTTAAAAGGTGACCCAAACTCATTTGCACTTTCGGAATAGGTAGCTCAGGTTTTTGGTGGTGTTAATTGTTTTAGGTTCCTAAGTAATGATTGCCCTGTGATGCTTGGTTCTCAGCTGGTGCCTCCTCTAGGAGCAGGTTCCCACAGGCCTCTCTAATGCTACAGCTGCACAATACTAAGTTCAGTAAAAAATAATAAATATAGAGCTTGGGCCTATAAGGGAGCATTATAATCACCTACTTTGACTCCCTTTGTAATAATAGCACTGCAACCTCTGTTTGAGTAATAACATTTTCCTCTAATTTCGTTTAGGGGTGAAGACACTGTAGCTTCATATAAGGTGTTCCTGCCTTTGTGGTTACAAATTTGACCTTCCTGACCCAAATTTGTCTAATCTGTTTCTGATTGGGTGAAATAGATAATTAACAGGTGACTCCTCCACTCATCTCCTAAGCTTCTCTTAAGTGACAGGATATTCTTAAATCCACCAACATAAAAATAGAAAATAATTCCCAAGTCTTATAATTCTATGTTGCCACTGCCTTGATTTGCCTGAGATTGTATAAGTTCTCACACGTTCTAAAGAGAAAACCAAAGTAAAACTTAAATACATATTAAGAAGAAATGCAAGTAGCCTAAACTCTGATAACACTTTTCCATTAGCATTTAAACAGTACCTGGAAGTGAGGACATTTATTTGCATCACAGGTTTCTGTCATCAGTTCTGTCCTATAGGCATTGCTTGCTCTGATTTCCTAAACTAAGGCAAATACTGGACAATTTGTATAATGTTAGAGAAGGACCAAAGCTGATGCTCTGTCTGATTCCTAGTTGTTGGGTGAGTGTGCATGAGGCGCACAGGATTTTGTAAGCAGTGGTAGATGTGTGTCATAACTGGGCACTTTTGACTCCCTAACCACACAACAGTTTATAGAAGCACTGGCAGCCTTTAATAAATCTCTGTATCTGCAGCAAAGTCTCTTAACTCTCCTACCACCACACCCCAACTGAGGCATAGGAGTGGATTTGGACACAGTCCTTCTCCTAATCATTAAATGGGAACGTTCTTAGTTGGTGTTTTATTTTGTTTATTTATTTTTGGAGACAAATAGATCAAAGCGTTCAGTTCAAGGAAAAAAAAAAAAAAAAAACAACAAGTCCATCCTGCGAAGTCTGTGAGCAAGTACTGGAGATTGATACTGATGTTCTCCAAGCGCTGGAATTCGTTTTGCAGAGTTTGTCACTTTTCTAATTGAAAAAGCTGTCTCTGCAGCATTTAGCAACTAAAAATACCAAGTGATGAAGCACAAGGAGTGGAAAAAAAAAATAAATAAAAAGCCAAGTGCTCAGCAGCAGACATCTGCCACCCTGATTTGCAGGCCATGCAGCAAGGACACTGAGAAATGGAGCTCTGAGGTGCCCCCATCAGCACATCCCCAGGGTGATGCTTCCTGGAGTGGGGCACACGTGTTCTCAGCAAAGAAAAACAAGGAAAAACTTATAATCAGCAATTGGCTGTAGGTGTGGGAACAAAGATTTGCTTAATGCTTAATGCTTAACATTAATTCTGCATCCAAATGACAGGCAGCTATGTACAAGAATGTAGGTCTTAAATAAAGATAGGTTCAGCCTCAAAAATTAAATTATGCTTATGTGGCCCTTCCTTCCTGGTACACATCTTGTTTTTTGGTAACATTTGTGGGTAAAAAAAAAAAAAAAGATACTGGGAATCAGGTTCTCAACTCACTTTGGCATAACAACAACAAAATAAATCACTTTCCAGACCCTCACAAGTTTCTCTGAAACTAGCTGAAGTTACAAAGCAGAATTAGTGATTTTTTTTTTTCACTACTGGGTTTAGTGTCTTGTATTTTCAGTGTAGTTAATTATTTGGGGGTTTTTTGATGTTCTCTTTGTGTGTGTGTGTGTGTCTGTAAAATGAATCTGCTGGATGAAGGCTTCTGCACCAGTGTTTCTCTCAATGACTTTAATCAAAGTCTAATTGAATTACCACATGGATGTGAACATGAGCTGCCCAAATTTATAGGCTAAGGATCTGTTAGCTTCTCAGGGCTCTTTTTTACACCAATTACTATTATGACAAATTTGGAAACCCATCCAATTCATTCTGATGTAGTATTTCCAAAAATATCTAAAATTTGATATTTCTTATGAAACAGAATTCTTGCCTTCCAGTGAAATTGGTAGTCAAGAAACAAGCAAGTTTCTCATTTCTCCCACTGAGAAAATTCAATGACTTAGCAATGAAAATGATATTTAAAGGACCTTAAAAGTTCAGCCGCTGCCAAAAAATATTCCAGCATATAAAAACAACAAAATTTGAATTTGTCTCTATCTGATCTGACTCCCTGTACTTTGGAAAGAGAATGGAAATAATTCCTGAATCCATAATTATTTTTTACGACACCCTGATTTTAACTGTGTCAAGTGTGGGGTTATTCTAAACCACTTGAGCACTTTTTGTAGTGGGTAGGAAGAAGGACTCATGCACAGGATGGCACGGAGATGCTGCCAGGGCTGGAGCCCCTCTGCTCTGGAGCCAGCCTGGCACAGCTGGGGCTGCTCAGCTGCACAAGAGAAGGCTCCAGGGACACCTCAGAGCCCCTGCCAGGGCCTCCAGGGGCTCCAGGAGAGCTGCACAGCCACTGGGGACAAGGCATGCAGGGACAGCAGCCAGGCAATGGCTTCCCAGGGCCAGAGGGCAGGGACAGATTTTGGGCTATTGGGAATTGGGAGGGCCCAGGGCGAGGTTGGATGGGGTTTGGAGCAGCCTGGGATAGTGGAACCTCTCCCTGCCATGGCAGGAGGTGGAATGAGATGCACTATAAGATCACCCTCAAAAGAAATCACCCTGTGATGGCTGTTTGTGATCTCCAGAAAAGCACACGGAGCATGAGGGATAGCTGTCCAAAATGAATACAATGAACCAGATGATGCTTCCCTATCACCTATAAAAGGAGCCAAGCCGCTGAACAAACATCAAAATATCTACATTTTACGTGGCTAAGCTGAGGCCACAGAAATCCAACTCGTTGGATCCCCAGCTACTCTCACCAGTTTTTTTAAGCTGTCACAGTATTTCAGTGGGTGCCAGAGTAAGAACTGTGACTGTGATGCTTCACCAGTATCAACACCAGAGCACAAAGGTTGTGCTCTGGTGAGAAGACCTTGGCAGTGTTTCTGTAAACAGGCGCTTGAATACATGGGAGAAACAAAGGAACTGAAGTCTAAAAGGAGCTCTGATCTGTCTCCTGATAATAATGACCTAAGGCTTGATGATCACAAAATTTTCAGATGAATTTGTCACAGATAGCAAACACAAAGACATCATAAACTGAAAAAGGCCTGAAGTCCCTGACTGCAGGTAGATGAGATGAGAGCAGTGTCTGATGAAAAAGTAGCATAGCTGAAATATACTGATGTTATTTTCGGTCCAGCAAGAGGGATGGAACTGGTACTCGGGAAAAACTCAGTTCTGTAGGAATTTAGGAAAATGCATTATATCCATAATGATCACTAAACTTTTACTTGCAGCCCAGCCAAAACCACTGAGTTCAAGAATGTAGAACATTTTGTTCTCCCTCATCTCTGCCCTCATCCTCACCATTTTCTCTCAAAGACATCTCTGTGTCATCTCACACAAAAAAACCCAAATTTTTCCAAGAAGTTCGAGAGGCAGAGAAGCCCGTGTAGGGTTTTTTGAATCACAAAGTTATTAAAGCACTAAAATATAAAAGCCCTTTTCACCTTTTTTGACTCTTATCCCAACTCAACCATGGCCTCTTCTCAATTTTAATTAAGAGTAATAAGATCTCTTCTCTCTTCAGATATCTAAATTTTGACCAAAAGGCCCAACTTTTTCTCAAAATTGCAAGAATACCCAAAGTGTTCTCTTCACTTTCTCTTTTCCTGCCTTTCTGCATTTTATGTCCCTCTAACTTGACCCAATGCACTATTCCACTTGTACACTCCTTGCTCCCAGGTCATGCCATGGGATGGTCCCTTCAACAGAGCAGTATGGCTCCATCTTTCCCTTTTGTTTGGCCTCCAAAGCCCTGATGGACCATGGATCTGACCCAGTGGTAGTGTGATTTGGGATGGTCTGTACAGAGCAAGATAGCACCTGCCACAGAAACATTTTGCCTTTCCACCACCAGAGTTCAATTCAGAGGACAAACTCTGTGTAAACTGTGTAAATACACAAATTGTGTAAATACACAATTATTAACTCTGCATTTACTTTAACTTCCTTCAAGAGATAATGTCCAACAGCATGTGTCAGCCACTGCTCATTATTTGCTGATAAGAAATATGGGGAATGGTTGAGAAAAAGAACACAACAATAACAAAAACTGGAAAGTAGGAAACAAGCCAGGATAGAAATTTGCAGGCCTGGGACTTTGGCCACAAAAATAATATTTTCCTTTCATCCTCCTTGTCATTACTAATATTTTCTTAACTTATTCCCTCTGCTACACTCACTAAAATAAGGCAACAGCAGAAAATTTGATGCAGAGCAAACAATCCCTCAAAAAACAACCTGACTGATGGATTGGCAGGGGTAGGATCTGCACAGGGCTGGATTCATGGTCCTGTTTGCCTCTCCCAGCATGAGTTCCCAGCTGCAAACAAGCCAGCACTGCTCTGGTCCAGGGTTTGCTCCAAAGTTGTGCTGGGAGCAGCACAGCTTGGCTGGTCACTCGCTCCTGTGATCTACAGCCAGCACCATCCCTTGCCTGAGGATCCAGGCTGGAAAAGAGAGCAGGTGTTGTCACACCGGATCAGTCTAAGCTCCAGTGAGCCAGCCCTTGGCTTCTGAACACTGGCACGGGGTTGTCTGCCCACAGAGGAGGCTTTCCAGTCACAGGTAGTTGTGGGCTGGCTTTTGCCCCCCGAAATGGTAGTTTAACATCCTGTCTAAAAGAGAAAACACCCCAGATCACCCAGATCACCTGGCTAGGGCTGTACCATCGCTTCGAATTTATGGAGGTTGTGTCCAAATTGAGAGCAAGCCCTTCAATCCAGCTGCAAATATTCCCACCACACATTTGAAGCTCAAACCTCTGCTGTCTGCTGGGGAGAGCAAATAACATTGGACACAAGGCACATTGCTGTCACTCCTGACTTCAGCTTGTTCTTCTGATGGCCAGGAGCTATGCATTACTGAAGAGCCCTGTTGTGCTTTTTGGTGTGTTTTTCCAACTTCTTGGTGACAATGGCAGCTAGAATTTCATAGGTTAATCCTGGGCTAGGTGTAACAAATCCCTTGCATTTGAAATTCGGCTGTCCTCAGGTTGCATCACCCTTCCCCTGTTGGCCTGAACAATAAAAAGCTAATCCTAAGCTTTGAAAAGAAGTCATAATAAAATCAGAAGACCACAGACTTTCTTAAACCTCATAGAAGTCTCAGGTTCCAGTTTTAGCTCACTTTAAGGGAGGAAAAAGTATCTTCTCCTCTCTAGTGTATCCAATTCAGGCAGACATACCATCACAGAAATTGTTGATAGCCATCACAGAATTTGGTGGTATTATTTTTCAATGTGTACATCAGGTTCCTCCTGAAGTTCCTGATGGTACCCCGGCAATCTGAATGCCCCTGCTGTTTCTGGAAATCAATTACATCATCCTTGAAGTATGTGATAGAAAACAGCATCAGGAAACCTGCAGATTTGACAGCACTGCCAGCGCTGCACAGAGCCCCAAAAGCTAACAATGGCCATGGCTTTGAAATACTGCTGATTCCTTCATTTCCCATTTCCCCCTGTCCCAGTGGTGTCATTTGGAAATACATTACAGCTGAAAGACTTTGGGATGTTTTAATTACATGTGACTAAAACTTGCTGTTGCTAGAATTAGTGCGCCTATGCCTACGATTTATAGGTCTCTGCTCCGACACCAGCAAGGTCATAAATAACACGAAGTGGGCCCTTTAGTATCAGGAAATTCAGAGCTCCTCTCTGAGCCTTGATAGACTCTGAGGCTGTCGTGGGGTTTGTGCTGAGCTCGGTGTGAAATACAGTGCAGCAGCACAGGGTGGGGGAGAGGAGCAAGATAATAAATAATTCATCTGTGGAGTGCGAACATTGGCCCTTTGGGAAAGGACACCACAGTTGTTGCACTTGTGGGTTGGTGTGGGTGCTTAAACAGGGATTATTTCTGTAAAGCAGGGACTCCACTTAGACCTATCTCTCAGAGAATCAGGGGGCAAAAAAAAAGCAAGGTAAACGAAGTGTTTTTCACCTCCTATTTTGAATATGAGGATGTATTTCAGGTGAGGAAGCATGCATGCGGTACAGAGTCATGCAAGGTAATGGAGAAGTGTCTCCTGGGCTCTGTGTCTGACTTGCACCTCTTTGGGAAAAAAGATTGTGAAAGTTTATTCTTCAAACCACTGAAGTCTGGGGAGAATTCCACATGATGAGTGGTCTTCCTTGATGGAGTATCCACAGCATCTATAGGGGCAGGAAGGGGAAGAAACCTTACCTGGCACAGGATAGAGATGTGTGAGCTGTGTCCCAGGCAGGATTTTATCTCTGTAGACTAGTGGTTTGCCGGGATTGCTGTCAGGAAAATGCTTTCAGATTTTGCCACTACCAGAACTAGAGAAAGGCAAAGTTTTAACACAATTTGACTAACACTGGCAAAGTACACTTTAGGAAAAAAAAAAGTTAATTTTGCCTTCTTTCTGCTTTTGGGCTAGATGACAAACACTTTATATTCTGACTCTTGGCTGTTCTCTCATTTGCTAAGTAGTTTCTGTATGTGGAAGTCTTTATGTGGTTCCTAAGAAACTCACTTCAGCAATTTAGTGCCTGGAATTCAAACTTTAAATGGACACTTTTATCTTGACACACAGCTTTTCCCAAGGCATTGTTTCTCTTCAGCAGTGACCATGAGCTTCAGAACAAGGTGTAAGAACCTAAGTAATGAATCCAGCATTTTATTTCACTCTTTGTAATATTGTCTGCTGTTTTCTAGAATAGTTGGTACATTTGCTGATTACAAAAGAAAAGGAAAAAGTATTTCTATTGAAACAACAATGAAATGCTGTTGGAAAAGACACTCATGAATTTTCCACTTGCAAGAGGGAATAATAAGTGAGCTAATAGGTGTGAACAGGTGACTGGAAAAGGACTCGTTTTGACACAAATCTGTCCCAGAGCAGGCAAAACTTTGAGGCAGAGAGCTAATTTAGACAGGGACATCCAATAAGATTTAGTCTTTTGTACTACTTTTGTAGAAAGTATGAATTTTTAAGAAAAATTACAAAGCCAAAACAACAAAAAACCAAGCTATAACAGAGTTTTGTCCTGTTCCCATTCTCTTGGAAAAGCCAGCGTATTTTGTTCATGTACATCTTTCTCGTTCCCTTTTCTTCTCTTCATGGTGAAACCTGTGTCAGGACAACCTCTGGCCCAGCTCCAGTGTGAAATAGTAAATAGTAGAGAAATAGAGTGTAAGGAAACAGAAAATAATGTCTTGAAAACATGTCAGTGTTTCTGGGGTCCTATATATTGTTGGGGAAAAAAAAATTACAATTTGTTTTTTCTGCAGAAAACAAGCATCTTGGCATCAATAACCACTGATGACAACAGCAACAAAAAGGTTACGAATATTACAAATATGCTGCACCACCCTCAAGTAGATGCTTGAGCCATAGTTGCAACACACAATGAGCAGCTCCTTTAGCATCAGCTTGTAGCAAATCCAGACATGCAATAATCATAATATCAGTGTGTGGTTTGGATTGCAAGGGGCTTTACAGATCATCCACCCAGCCATGAACAGTGACACCTTTCACCAGTCCAGGTTGCTTCAAACTCCATCCAATCTGGCCTTGAATATTTTCAGGGTTAGGGCAGTGACCACTTCTCTGGGCAACCAGTGCCAGGCCCTCACCACCCTCAGCATAAAAAAATTTTTCCTTATATCTAGTCTAAATCTGTATAAAGCCATTATCACTTGTTCTATCACAAGTTTGCTAAAAAGTTTGTCCCCATTTTTCCCATTTCCAGGCGATGTCCAGCTTCTCACCCACCAGCACCCTCAAGTCCTTCTCCTCAGGGCTGCTCCCATTCTGCACCTCCCCAGCCTGGAGGGATCTCTGGGGCTGCCCTGGCCTTGTTGAACACCCTGAGGCCTCCATGGCCCCACTTCTCAAGCTTTTGCAGATCTCTCTGGATGGCATTCCATCCCTCATGCGCGTCACAGAATCACAGAATCCCAGGATGGTTTGGGCTGGGAGGGACCTCAAATCTCAGCCAATTCCAGCCCCTGCCACTGGCAGGGACACCCTCCACTATCCCAGGGTGCTCAAAGCTCTGTCCAGCCTGGCCTGGGATGCTTCCAGGGATTGGGGAATCCACAATGTCTCTGGGGAAAAAAAATTACAAAACAGGGTTGGGTGTCAATTGCACCACTGAATCCGGCGTCATCTGACTGACTCTTGAAAATTGACTCTTGTTTTACTGACTCTTGAAAATTTCAGACTGTGTCCCACATCTTTTTCCTTTGCCCCAGCCACAGTTTCTTTTTTTGTACTCCTGTGTGTAATTCCCCTATTATCAAGATTACAAACTCTGTCAAGAAGGGACCTTTGGGACTATCCATCCATCTGAATAATTTTGTCATCTACAATCCAGTCCTGCTTGTAGCTTGCACCAGCTGTATTTATTTAAGATTACCTTTTATAAACTCTTTAATAAAAACCCACAGCAGTGTCAAAGAGTATTTTTGCACTGTAAAAATGATCCCTGGTGGGATTATAATTTATATTTTAAAATTGAAACCCATTGTCTGAGTCATAAATTTTTTAACTATGGAAATCTGTGCAGTTTTTGTGATTGCAGATGTTATTCTTGACTGCACTTTTTGGTCCCTTTTAAATCTCAAAATACTGTATTTAAAAAAAGAACAAAAAGTAGTTATAATAACAGAGAAATGTTCGAAGATGTCTTAACACCTACAGATAGTAGTTTCCTGAGTTTGTTAAAATAAAAGGAAAGGGAGAGAGAAAAGCTAAACCAAAAGTGATCTCAGATAAACTTGACAAGGTCAGTAGAAACATGGACTGATTTCCCAACTCAACCACATTGCCCTTCTGTTACCTGAGATAATTCACAGCGCTGTTGGTGAAGGCAGCAGTAAAAAAGTTTTTACATACATCCTCAGGGTCCACAGACCCTAACAGAACTTAAACAAGCACTCACCCACTTCCTGAGATATAAGCTGCTTCCTGAGCCAGGAAGTATCTTAACTCCTTATCTCAACCAGGAATGTAATAACATTGGTTCCTCCTATTCTTTATTTTTCTTATTTCTCTGAATTGTAAAGCCCTTGTTGAAGGCCATTTCTTAGACACAGTCGTACAACACCCAAAATACTGGGGCCTGTAATATCAGCAATATATTCAGGCTAATTTACAATCTCTAGGAGAGACATGGCCAAGAGAGGAGTGTGAGGATTGGATGTTAAAAAGTTACATGTTGGCATGATTGGTGAAGGAAGGAAGGAAGGAAGGAAGGAAGGAAGGAAGGAAGGAAGGAAGGAAGGAAGGAAGGAAGGAAGGAAGGAAGGAAGGAAGGAAGGAAGGAAGGAAGGAAGGAAGGAAGGAAGGAAGGAAGGAAGGAAGGAAGGAAGGAAGGAAGGAAGGAAGGAAGGAAGGAAGGAAGGAAGGAAGGAAGGAAGGAAGGAAGGAAGGAAGGAAGGAAGGAAGGAAGGAAGGAAGGAAGGAAGGAAGGAAGGAAGGAAGGAAGGAAGGAAGGAAGGAAGGAAGGAAGGAAGGAAGGAAGGAAGGAAGGAAGGAAGGAAGGAAGTTTCACAGAGGAATAATAAACATAGGTACAGACATCCTTTTAAAGCACAGCAGTGGGGGAATTGAACAGCGCCCATTTCAGGACAAAGCAATAGATTCTGTAGTATTCTTTTTTTCCTGTAGTATTTTTTCATTATTAAATTGTATACTTCCCTTGCTAGGGCAATGTGACACATTAAGTTCTGTTCATTAAAATCAGCTTCCAGACACATCTTCCATGGTGCCCCCAGCATCATGCTCCTTATCTCCACCACTCTTCTTGCCACCTCCATCCCACTTTCTGTTCTGCAGATCTGTGCTGGAGCCTCAGATGCAGCCATAACCCCTCTGGCAATAACACAGGATGGCATCAGAGTGCATGAGAAGACCATGATCCAGAGGGAGTAATATGCAGAAGTACAGCCCAGCTGACTTTACAGATAGGTTTTTACATTAATCGAGGCATAGCACTTGGCAGATATGTCCAACCTCCCAGCAACTTCTCAGTATCATTCCACAAGGCAGAGTCAAAACTTGGGCAGGGCCTCAGAAGGGATTTTGCTGCTTTCAAGGTCACAAGAAAGACACAATCCAAAGGCTAAGAAAGGTTTCTAAATTTAAAACAGACCCACTTACCATGGTAGGCAATTGAGACTGTTTATCCACTTTGAACAGATAGAATTACCTAATCCTTCTGTGATTAGAGGCTAGTGAAGTTAAGTTAATTCTGTTTCTGCGGGCGCTGCTGCCTTTGATGGAAGCAGCTCATCTCGGGGAATGGCCTGCTGGTGTGATGGCGAAACAAATAGTTTTGTCCTTTTGAGCTAAGGAAAAAAAAATTTGCTATTGATTTTGGCTTAAGAGTGGTAAGTGCTTTCTGTACGATTCTCATCATGGCTTGAGAGCTGTTATTTTTGGCATTAGCCTCACATACCTTGATGTGGAAGACTGCTGCAACACAGGGCCCTGCAGAAATCTTCTGAGGGGATCCTTAGGCCTCTCCTGGTTTTGGTCTTCCAGCTGGGAAAAGAGGGCTGAGTATATGAAACATCCTCTCTACTGCCGCACCGCTCAATACGCTTGACAACCTGCACATATTGATTATTTTGGGAGAAAGGTCAAAAAAACAGAGGACCCCTGATGTTTTTCTACCTAAGCCTGGGGGTGGTTTATCAAGAAAGACCAAAAAAACATTGTCTAAACTCCCTTTTAAAACCAAAAGCCTTTGAGGTGTTTCAGGCTGGTTACAAAGGGTAAGAGCTGCTTTTTAAAGCAGTGTGGAGTTGAAAAGGATAGAGGCAGTGAGTCTGGCAGAGCCCTGCACCCTGGCAAGGCTTGTACAGCAGTGCTGAGATGAGCAGATCTGTGGGGCATGATCAGAAAAGTGCAGGCAGGGGAGGTAGGAAAGCAGCAGAGGAATTACTCTGATGGTGCAGCACACTTTGAAGATCAACCTCATAAAAGCCAGGCTTTCCGCTCAGATAGATGCCCTGAACTTTGCAGCAAGAGTTCTTGAGCCAGTAATAAATCTCCATCCCTTGAGGCCATCTAAGACACACAATTTCTTGCTTTTTTTCCGTGTCAGCCTTCTGCATAACCAGAATGAAATCATTTAGCTTGCTGCTTTTAGCTGAGTGTAAAATAAAATATTCCTCTTGTAGTTATTAGTTGCATTGAATATGAGATACAGGGAAATCCTCTGTAGTGAAGAGCAGCTCTATACAAGGATAGTATGGAAAATCCTGAGACCAAATCTGAAAACGAGAAGTAGAGCAAGTGAAAAAACATTGCCCAAAAAGAAAAGAGTCCTGAATGGTAGGCTTTAAAAAAATTCACTTTCTTGAGAAGTTTCCAAGAAAACCCAAAGGGAAAATTATCTCAGGTTGACATCTCAAACTAAAATGATGATTTATAAAAATGTGGGGGACATTTGCTGAAAATTTTTAAAATGGTATTTTAGGTTGTACTGTAACACAGTATTTCACCTTGTTTTGAAATGAACACTCAAAATGGTTTTGTTCTGTTGAATTCCTCACCAGCAAAGTTTTGTGTATGCATGGATGTAGACCTGACCTTCTCTTGCCAAAAATTAGGTTTGACAAAACTGTATTTCTTGGCAGGAGTTCTTTCCTCCTGAAATTTCAATAAGCCTTAACTTTAAGAAATAGATATGTTTAAACAGAAGGGAGATGAGAAAACCAAGAGGTTCTGGGCTAGGCACTGGGATAGCTGAGGTGCTGGGTCAGCTGGAGAGCAGAGTAAAAAAATCCATCATCAGAGAGGCTCTCTGCTGAAAAGAGCCATTGATGAATTGTGCATCAGTATCTTCAGCTATGAACCTTGGTCATGTGTGAATGCCTGGGTGTGGGAGGGTTGTGAATGAAGGATTGTTCATGGAAGCACAATAAAATAATGTTTTTAGAGAATTTTTACCCCAGAGCACATACAGGCACAGTTATAACAAAACTTCATAACAAAAAGGTTATTATTCCTTTCCCCGTGCCCAGCTACAAGTGCTTTCCCACCTACCAAGACAAATACCATGGTAAGAAAATAACTTTCTTTTGTCTAGAAAGTGGTAAGTGCTGCCTACAGGGCTGCTCTGGCCAGAGACTTCCACCTACAGTGAGACAGGATTGCTGCAGCTGCATTGTCAGGCTCAAAATGCCGCATGGAGGCACAGGGCTCTCCATACAATCCAACAAATACTCGATTGAGAGCCTGTTCACCACCCTGGGCTCCAAATCAGGCATCCAGCCATGACCAGTGCTGGCTGAGGCTGTCAGAGATGTCACACCAGTCAATTTATAACTGGAGGAGACACTTTAGCATCAAACATCAAAGTCTTCCTGCTGCCCGCTCCTAGGCACAATCCTTGCAGCACTGAAGAAGCTTCTGGTGGAATCTACCACTTTTTCCTATTGATGAAACTTATCTTGAGGTGTAGGTGGTCTCAAATGACCAGCCTGGCTGGTCACCTTACTCACTGGAAGCACTCCAAAAGACAATTTTAAATCTGATGATTCAGAAGCTCCCACCATTGACTCTGGGAAAAAATGAATTGAAGATGAAAGGCTCAGATGGAGACAATCACCTTTTAGATTTGATTGTGCATTTGTACCCAACAGGTTACATTCTATTATGAAGATATCACATTTGGTAAAGGGAAAATCAGCATCTTGCTGCCATACAATATATTGAAGATCACTAAAAGCTTCAGTAAATTAGGAGGAAAACAAGAGATGCTTTGTCAGAGTGAAAATAATGCCTTTAAGTGGCTCTGGTGTGTGTTTTGTGCAAAAAATGCTCAAAATTCTGGTGACTTCATAGGAAGGATTCTACTCCCCTGCACTTCAGGAGGCTGAGAGTGACACTTGCAGCCCCATGGTCTGTTCTTGCTCAGAGGAGCAAGTGCCAGTGCTGTGGGGTATTGCATGGTCTAATGAGAGCAGGAGAAAAATATAATCAAGAGTGTTCCACAGGTGCATGTAGGGGATATTTCTGTGAGGTGCATCAGGCAATCACATGTTGCCTGTGCACTGAGCTGGCAGGACAGGAGTCACCCACTCCTGGGGCTGATTCACTTGCTTGAGAGGTTTCCAAGAAAACCCAAGGGGCTGAGTGTTCAAAAAGGGTTTTTTTGATTTTGCAATAGGACCAAGGTGAGCACATTGGTGAGGGGAAGACATTGCTTGTGCAGGGGAATTGAAGTAGAGGGAGACTCATTGTAGACTTTTCTACAGTATTTAACCTTGCTACAGCCTACTTCAAAATCATCCCCTCTCCTTTGCTTGTCATGTTGTAAAATAAACAATACAATCATAGAGTCAGAACGTCTCAAGCTGTATGGGAACCATAAGGTCATCAAGTACAACTCTTTGCAGGACTACCAAAACAGAAACACATTTCTAAGAGCATCTTCCAGATACTCTTTGAACTCTGACAGGCTTGATCCCTATGTGGTTGATGGATTTTGATTAACTTTATAGCATTATATCCTATCCTTAAGCTGCTTTAAGTACCACACTGAGGAAATTTAAGAGAATTCATATTTCCTAATTTTTCAATTTTCAGTTTTGTCTGCACCCAGTAATTCCTGCATGGACAGGGTTTGCCATATGCTCACCAGGTTTACCAGTTTACCACTTCTTTTTCTTTTCTTTTCTTTTCTTTTCTTTTCTTTTCTTTTCTTTTCTTTTCTTTTCTTTTCTTTTCTTTTCTTTTCTTTTCTTTTCTTTTCTTTTCTTTTCTTTCTCTTCTCTTCTCTTCTCTTTTTTTTGTGGGTGGGTGGGTGAAATAGGGATTCAGAAGCCTAATTTTCACCTACTTTTCTCTTAATTGTAGTTCTGACACTTAAGCTATATATATTTTTTTTACTACGGCATTTCATTCAGCTAGCAAAATATTCAGATTTGTATTCATCAGGATCAATCACAGGGACTGCCTAGACAAATATTACATCTACCTCACACTGAAGGCACCCTGAGCCATAATGTTCTTTGTTACTGGGAGGCCTGAGCCCTGGAATCCAGACCACAGAAAATTGTCAGTGAGTTACTTCCCAGAAAAGAACTGCAGCTCAAACACATCTCTAGTAAGGCTTGAATGTATTTGTAGAAAGCAGTTATGAGAGAAACACTCATGAGACATGCAGTGGTTATCAACATATGATCTCCGGGATGTGTGGGAACTACACCTAAGGGGATGGCAAGAGAAAAGCTGACCCAGGGGAAGAAAACCTGCTCTCAGAACTTTGAAAATTTGCAATCCACATCTTCACTGAGAAAAAAAAAATTAAAAGTAGGCAGAAAGGCAGAAAAAATTGAAGATCACTGGCTCAAGAATGACTATTTGCTTTAACAGAAACCCAGAATGGTTTAGGTTGGAAGGGACCATAAAGATCATCTCATTCCAACCTGCCATGGGCAGGAACACCTTCCGCTAGACTTCTTTTTTTAAGACTGCTAAAGCACTTGCTCTGCTGGTTAGGATGTTATTATTCACTCTGAGGTTATAAGTGATGTCTTCTGCTGGACTTCTTTCACTAAACTGTGTCTCAGCCAAGAATCATAAGTTTGTGCAAGTAAAAAGGGAGAAAACTGCTATGGAACTATATAAACACCTATTTAAAAACAAAATTGTTGAAATAACAAAAATACAGCACTGAGTTCAGCTCTAGCAGTGTGTACATATCTCTACTGGTATCAATGAAACTGAGGCTATTAACACCAGCAGAACATGTGATCCATAGCTATAAGTTCTGGTCACACCAGAACAGTTCCAGGAGGCAAATGTTTTATTTGGTACAAGAATATGTGGTATCTAATTACATGTCCAATTCAAAATACAAGATAGCGTTATCCATGATATGCAAGCTTATAAGGCATCCACAAAGTATTCAACTGTATAATTCATTTTAAAAAAAATCAAACAAACAGGTGCTTAATAGTACTCAAAAACAACCCAACAGATTAATTTACTAAAATTGTATTTCTTTGCAACTTTCTTGACCTTTACAGTAAAGCCTAATTCCAATTAGTTCAGTTATAAAGTCCATAACTCTTGTAGGTACTGCAGTGTGCAACACATTATCATTTTACAATGTTCTCCCTGATTTGCAGCACAAAACATGCACTCCTTATGGGAATTTGTTGGCAGGCATTTAGGGCAGCTGGAAGTGATCATGAAGTGCAATTACTGTCTGTGCATATCCACATCTGGAAAACAGTTCTTTGCAGATTTTAAAATAGCCCTAATGAAGAATGGAACCTTGTACTTGAATTGATGGAAAGGGTGGAGGGGTCTCAACGCCAAATTTGTAAGGGAGCTAGAATAAAAAGAATACACAGTACAGAAATAGAAAATAATTAACGGAAAATTAATTATTGTCAGAAATGTTTGCCATCATTCTTCATGGAAGGAAGAAATATCATCCATGGGCAGGGGTGAAGGGAAGTTCTCCGTTACCTAAACAATCTAACATTAGCTGCGTAAGATGTGACGGTGATGATAGCGGCTGGAGGATGTTAGGTGATATCATCTCTAACACATAATCTCACCACGTCTTGTGGACAGGAAAACACCAGCTGATGTGAGACATGCAGAGAGGTTTACCAGGAAAAGAATAGGTGCAATTTGGAGGCAACCCAAGAAGCACCAGCATTGTCTCTAAGAGGTTAACTTGATGGGCTCCTTGCGATGACAGTGGCTGAACCACACGCTGGGTATAGCACCCTTCTTGCTTTGGACAACCTCCTCAAGTAAAGTGGGCAGTATTTATTACTATATCCCTGTGATCTTGGCCACCCTGGCCACATTCAGGACGGCAGTGAGCTGAGGATGGTCACTTTGTGGCATGCTGCAGGTATCTGTTAGTGAATGTGCTCAAGAACCCTTTCCTGGAAATGCCCCCAGTTCAGCCACACTTTGCCCTGGTGTTCTCCCAATATTGGGATCTCTCAGCTCAAACTCAAAGCCATGGATGCTCCTGCTCCTCAGCACCTCCAAAAATTGTCCAAATATAATGTAAAGAATGCAAAGCAGAACACACAATAACTAAGGCGCACTTAAATGTATTCCAAGATCTCTTTAAAATTGCTTCAATTTTTCATAATAGGTTATGCAACTACAAAAACTTTCTCTTTCACTCCTCTCCAAAAAATGTGATCCCTTTTTCTCCTTTATGCAATCAATACTCAGGTTTTAATCCTTCCCCACACGTGCTTTGGGATAAAGATGCAATCAGCCTCTTCTCACGGGCAATTAAGGACTGAGTGGAACAGCCCAGAGCAACACCAGGGGTGGCTCAGGTTGGACATAAGGCAGAATTTCTTCACCAAAAGGGTTGTCAGGCATTGGAAGGGGATGCCCAGGGAGATAGTGGAGTCACCACCCCTGGAGGTGCCCAAGAAATGACTGGACGTGGCACTCAGCGCTCTGGTTTGGTTGATAAGGTGGGGATCAAAGGCTGGACTTGAAGATTTTGGAAATCTTTTCCAGCCTCAGTGATTCTCTTCTGACTACTTGGGCACAGATCTCAGAGCAGCATGCTCCTCCCACAGTCTTGCATGCAAGAAACCATCCCACCTGCTGAAATCTGCCGCAAACATTCTCTGCCTTCCTCCTTCCCCATGTTTAGTTATTGATGCTCCTAAATAACTTCTGCTTTCTGTCCTACAGGGAAGTGCTTACTTTTGTTGGAGACTAAGATGTGCAATTTGCAATATTTATTTTGATCCATTCCAGTTGAAATAATCCTTAAAGGATGCATTTGGGCACTTCAGGCTCCTCCCTTTTTTTTTCCTCAGATGACCTGTCTAAATCACAGAGTTTCATTTATTCCCACAGAAGGTGAGTCAGGTCCTATGTGAGCATGTCTACAGTTAAAATATTAATTACTTTTAAAAGGCCTAATCTAAATTACAAAAGTAGTTAACACAAATATAAACAGACCTCTGCCAACATAACAGACAATAATGAGACAGGTTTTTGCAACCCAGCTAAGAGGTTTTCTTTATTGTTTTCTTTTCCTTGAGTGACCAAAAAAAACAAACTAAAACAACAAAAGCTTTGAGAGAGGTAGCAAAAACAATGAAGGCTAGCAAGGCCAGAACAGCTGAGGTGGGAACAGTGGATTTCTGCTGTGTTGAACTAACCCTGCTACCTGCACAGGAGCATCCATGCAGGATGCTCTGTTACCTCTCTTACAAGCACACACCACAGCCGGCTGACACGCTGCCCAGAGCAAGGAATGACCCCAGATTTCCTCACTGGCTGCAGCCTCCAGCTGGCTTTTCTGCACAGTGGAGCAAAAAGAAAAAGTATAAGCTGTTTCTCCGGCAAGTCGTGAATTTATTCATCACCTCAGTGCTCCCCAGGCATGGGCAGGACCTTGCCTGTAAAGCAGAGCACGTTTTGGCAGCACTCAGGGGTGGGTGTTCCTGCCAGAGCGGCTCTCCCAATACTCTTTGTACAGCCAGATTTCATCAGAACAAAGCCAACACTAATGCAAGGCTAGGTCTCTCTAATGATGTTTTATTATGAGTAAACATTGGGCTAAGCACAGCTGTATTAAGTGGATTTTGGATTCTTTGGTTGTAAAGAACCCTTGGGAGCATCTGTCCCTACATTAACATCACGGCGAGTATGGGTTTTCACCCAGTAATTCCTGCAGCAAGCCAATAATTTTTGTTAGAAACTGGAGGATCTCAGGAAAGGCTTTGAGGCCTTTGCAATGTTCCTGAAGCTATCTATTGTCCTGGGAATCTCTGCCTCATTATCACCCATCTGGCTTCCTTCATGTTGCACACACTCTCACCCTTTCCAGGAGCTCTGGGGGACCCAGGAGGGAGAACAACCAAAATGTCCATTCATGGCCTTCCTGCTGTGGATAAAATCTGCTCTCAGGTCCATCTCAGACAAAGCATTATTATTAATATTAGTAGGAGTGGTATTACTGTTTATCAAAGTAAGACATTAGTAGGACAATAGATGCACAAATGAAAACCAAAATCCTTGCAGGATTCAAAATACAAAAAGCAGAGAAAATGGCAAGCGAAGTAGTAATGTCAAGTGTTTTATAGATGCATTTCCTCTGTATGTATCTTTGCACTGGTGTGTCCAGGGCAGGGAACGGAGCTGGGGAAGGGGCTGGAGCCCCAGGAGAGGCTGAGGGAGCTGGGAAGGGGCTGAGCCTGGAGCAAAGGAGGCTCAGGGGGGACCTTGTGGCTCTGCACAGCTCCTGCCAGGAGGGGACAGCCGGGGGGGTCGGGCTGTGCTCCCAGGGAACAGGGACAGCAGGAGAAGGAATGGTCTCCAGCTGCATCAGGGGAGGATTATATTAAATATTAGGAAAAAATTCTTCACAGAATTTTTTTGTGGGCTGGCAGAGGCCTGCTGGGTCAGCCCCCCTCCTTGGAGGGATTTAGAAGCTGTCTGGATGTGGCACTTGGGGACAAGGGTAAGTGGTAAACAAGGTGGAGGTGCTGGGCTAACAGTGATCTTAGAGGGCTTTTCCAACCTTAACAATTCTACTATTAGAAAAGTGATGCTTTCATAAAGAATAATTTTTAATTAACACTAGTTTTTCTCCCACTTAGAGCTTTTTAAAATTTATTTTATACTAGAAGTACGACTAAAAGACAAATATTTTTTACTGAAGGAAGACTGTCATGAAGGTCTCAGGGGTGTATTTTGCTGCCTGCCATCCCATTCTCACCTGAAAGCTGGACTCACCAGCAAGACTAAGCCTCCCTTAACACTTCACTGTCTGAGATTTCCCAAATGTTCAACTCTCCTTCAATAAGAAGAGAAATCATGATATATTACAGAAGGTTTAGCAGTAAACTCCAATCTCCCTGAGGCACAATATTCAAAATATTTTGGGGGCTGAATTCATTTAAAATGATATGTTAGGTGGAAAATCATAATAAAACTGAAATCCTGCCTCTGTGCCCCCACCCCCAAAAATTATTCAGGAAAAATTTCTGCCCAGAGTTATAATTCCCACTTCTCAGAAGGAAAGAAAAGCATAAGGAAAGTATATGCATTTTCCAATAGATACATACTAAGCCTGTGACAAGGTATAAACTCAACATCAACACATCATTCCTAGCACTACACAGATTTCTCTCTGCTGGAAGCAGGAGTACAATTACACATAAGCCTCCAGACAGCTGGCCTGCAGTAGGACTTTTTCAACACTTTGAATTTGAGATGGATGAGAAAAAGAAAAAGCAGCTATGCCACAAACCTGGTGGGAGAAGTTTTGCCTATGGGAGATGATGAATATTCAAATCACAGCTTGCATGAAATGCCATAGCACCTTAGTCAAACAGAGTTTGAAACAAAATTCCTCCTCAGCCATGTTGGGTCTGGTCCACCATTCAAAATGTTTCAGTTCAAAGCAACAAAAATAAAAAATATATAAAAATTTATTTTTTTCATATTTATATAAAATAAAATACTCAAGCAAATAATATTTCTTTTCTCAAGTCCCCCTCTTTTCCAAAGCCAGCATTCAGTGCAATTTGCATTCTCTGTCTTGATGTTCCAGACAAAGATCTTCAGGCATACACAGGTTAAAAATGTTTGCCTGACGGAATCCCTCATGTCTTTGATCCTAGGTAATTGTCTCACACGTGCTCACCCTGTCCTCTCCCATCCCATAGTTTATCCTTGCACTGACAGAGAAAGACTCATGCTAACAAAGACAGCCTGACAAACGTTTGGGGATAAATTCATTTAGTGTATCGAATACTTTGCCTGCTTGTACAGAAGGTGTAAACAGTAATAAATTGGCAGTCATGAAATTAATGATGACTGTAAATTACTGAGGTACTTAACTTCTTCTGCCAAGCATCTCCTGAACAATAAATAAGAGGAAAATGTATTTGGAGATAAGGAAGACCTCATAAATATAGTAAATTAAATTATGGAGCTCAGGGAAGTCTGGAACAAATATATCAGTAGGTCCATGTGATAAGCAATAGCTGATAAGAGAGGTACTCCCAGTTTTTTGTGGGGGTCCCCAGTTCACAGTGACCAACATTATTTCTTATGAGTCAGAGATCAGAGCTGGGTGGGAAACACACTGAAAGCATCCAAACACCTAGAGATAAACAACATTGAGTATTATCCTGTTGTAGGTGCTTGGCAGGGCTCTAGTGTGATGTATGGAGAGCTCAGGGGTAGCGACCAAAGGGGGTTCATTCAGTGTCACAATAAAAGCTGTCCTGCAGGGGGTGAGTCCCTTCTAGATGTAAGAACAATACCCAGCCCTCTGCAATTCCAAAGGCACCTTGAGAATTGGGAGGAAAGTCCCTGCTGGTACCCACATCCTGCAAATGGAGAAAATAAGACCCTGATTCCCATTTCCATTTCAACAAATTTCCAGTTGCTCAAACTCTTGAGCAGGGCTGGGTTCTCCTAAGCCAAGGAGAAAGAATGACAATCTTAATTATAATTTGCCTCACATATCACCCCATTTTCTCTCCAGCAGCAGAAATACCTTTTTTCAATGGAAAAGATGGGGACCCCAGAAATGACTACTGCCACCTTGGAGTCCTTTCACCATTGTCCCTGCATCTGTCATGCCCAAGGACAAAATCCTGCTCTGCCTCATTGTGGAAGGAGAGCTGGACACAGGCAGTTCTGACAGCCTGAGGAAAGCAGACCCTTGTGGAAGGAAACTCATTTTCCTGGAGCATTGAGTTTCTTTTTTTTTTTTTTCCTTACATGAAGGAATGGAAGAGTGATGTCAAGGGAGTTTGGATCCTACCCTTCAAGTACTGTGAATCAGCCAAGGGGTCCAGCCAAGGCTGAACAACTTTCCCCAAATGCTGCCCCTTCCTAATTCTGCTTCCCAAGTCATTTGCTTACACTGTCTCTGGCTGCCTTCTCCCCACCTGCCACTCAATCAGAGAGAAATGTCAAATGTCTCTGCCATCAGCCATGCCAGGCATGCTATAAAAAGCAGCTGTCTTCCTGACAAACTGTGCTCTCTGAAAGTCCTGTCTTCAACTTTTCTGTCATTTGCAGTCTTCCTTTAATTTTATTTTTAACACTCTGTCGGTCTGTCTCCCTGGGATCACTCTGTAGCAAGGGCATCCCAGAGGAGCACATGCCTCTCCACTACATCCTGCAGGAGAAAAGACCCTTGGGAAAACCATAATCCCAGTGCTCCCAGGGATAAACTGAGCAGTACAATCATCCCATGGTCTGTTTAAACCCCCCTGGGAGGGAGATGCTCACAGGGGGCTCTGCAGTGACAGCTCCCATCACCACCACGCTCCATTCACTCCAGGCATGGCCCAAGGCACCCTCACATCCTGCTCATCTTTGTGGGCACTCACACCACAAACAGGCAGCACAAGTCAGAGCAAGTTTGGAGTTGCCCACAGTGACTTTGGGAGCCACCTTGAAGGAGAGCTGAACAGGGTTTACCTGAGCACAGCCATCTAACCTGGTACCAGCACTGCAGCCCTCTCCTGCACGTGGGCATGTTCCTCATTGGATGCTGAGGCTGGTGGGCAGGCAAACGCTGGGGTTGAAAAACTGAGAGCAGCAAAAAGCTGTTGACTTTCTGCGAGAAAATTGCATATTCTGTGCTCTTGTCCAGAGAAGTAGCATTGTGGGGATTTATAATACATCCGCCTATTTCCAAAATTGCTTGGTTGAAAAAGGGTCTCTTTATGGGAAAAGGGTAGTGTTCCTCCTTCTTTTCCCACTGTAAAAGGTTTCCAGCTGGAAATACTTAGAATTTCATCTCCTTCAGTGTAAAAGGACACAGCCAGATCTCACCCTGCCTACTAAACACCCCCAGCCTGAATACTAACAATGCACAAGCTCCCCCAGTTCCAGGTCTTTCTGGAATTAACACTCTCCAGCCTGCCTCCTGGTGAACCATTAGGAGCTCAGGTAGGAAGGAAAAGTGGGGGCTTTGGGGCTGAGTTACTTCAGGATCTCAGCACCATTACTCACTTCTCTTCCTGCAATCACTCAGCCCCATTTTTATCCACACACAATCGTCACCACTGAGTCCACTTGTGGTGTCTCCTGCAAGACACCACTGACAGCAACAGTGAATTTTTCAGCAAACATGGCATTTTACCCTCCCTTGTAAAACTCGCTTGCCCTGAAATTACTTTTTGATTCTGAAAAGGGACCTTTTCAGAGAAAATGACAACTACCTTGTTTATTTGACCACTCATCTGTGTTGCTGAGCAGGAAAGGTATTTTTAGCCCGGCTGTCAGCCTCACAAATAGTTCAGAATTCAGGAATTTTTTTTCTCCTGTCTCACTCGTTGCCACCAATAAAAATTTTGCAACCAGAAGTTCTCTCTCAGAGTGAAGTGTTAGCCACGAGAGAATCCAGCCCTTATCCTCAGGGACACGTCAGCTCTGCAAAACACAGAAATCCTGACTTTGTTTGCACAAAGGAAGATATGACTGAAATACAAAACCATGCATATAACACACAGAAGAAATAGGGCTTGCAGCAAAAAAGGAGTTGCTTTTAATTCTTCTGTTACAGGATTACCTCTGTCATATTTTCAGTGTTTATACATGTAGCAAAAGTATTGCAACTTCGGGGTGGACCCAAACGAAAATACTTGATGATGGAATTTATTTTAAACTCTGTTGAGGCAAGTCCATGCATGGGTGACATGCTCTCAGAGGATTTCTTTCTGACATGGCTTATTAAAAGTACATGTGGAGTCAAGACAATTTACTATACACTCAGAGTTTGGTGTGCCAGATAGTTGATTTCAGCTGTGTCTGTGCCATGAGCCTTCATCTGCACTCTCTTCTTCTCTGTTAACTCATGCAATCACTTGCTGAGCCTTCATTATGAATTAAATTGACTCAGGTAATAATAGACATCACAACATGGAGGCAAAATTAATCTCATTCAGAACTGAGTCCCTGCCCAAAAGCCTGAGAAAGCTCAGCTCAGCAAAGTCTGTGAGCAGATGCTTAAATTCATCCCTATTAAACACAACACATTAGTGCTTTCCTAAAGATTTTACAGATTTGGGACTCCTGCCTGATTTGTAAGTGGTGAGTGGCTTTGATTTCTGTGTGCCAAAGGAGTTGGAAAGAAATGTAATTTTTATATTGAGAGTATTTCCATCAACAAAAGATGAGTGGCTCTAAGTAGGTCCTTTTTTTCTGTGTATTTAAATTAGATTAAATAAGATTATGGTATTATTAACATCATTAGAGTTATTATTAGGAAATTACTATTCACAGCACTTTTACTGTCATATTCTACAATAAGGACAGCGCATCTATTAAAATGATTGAACATCAATACATAAGCTCCTAATAATCCAATGGTATCAATGAGTTCATCTTTTAGATTCAATTGCAAAAGTCGTCGTTTGCTGGTGATTATCCAATTGTTCATTAGAAGAGATTCTCTGAGACTCAGCAGCTCTCTAATGATGATGCATAGTCATTACATTTCAGTCAACCTACCCTTGGTGCAGACACTGGATAGCATTTAGCTGTTGCTATTTCATCGTTATAATTGCCATGTAACAATGACATCATGACCCAGGCCGTCACATCAGAGGCTTGTGTTGTTACACAGCTTTAAACCACACCAGAGAGATGTGGCTGGTGCTCAGGGTGTGATTTTTGGGGCATTTTGTGGATGCTTCACGAAGATGAGGCGGTCATTGGTGGAGGAATGCATTGCATATTCCTCTGACTCAGGGCTGAAATTAAGTCTATATATCAGAACATAGCCATATAATACATATATACACAGTAAAAATACATTCTATATACACTATATGGAATATAGTAACAATATATATCAGCAGTTGTAGGTCTGCATTTGTTTTCTATCTATGAACTACTTGTTGGAAAATCTTAAATTTGCAGTTCCCTCTCGATGGGGAGGTGTGGTCTGAAGGTGATTGTAGCCATCATGGGAAAAGTCTGATATGGAAATAGCTGACACTGAGTGTGCACTTAATCTTTGACATCCTGGACTCTGAAAACAGGATTTCACCTTCTTTTTGCCTCTTGACTCCTTCTGTTTTCAAGCAGCACATCGCAGGAGATTATGTCTTTCAGGACAGGGATCAACAGGGAAAAGAAAGGCCTGAAATGTGCTCACTTCATTTGGAAAATTTGAATTTGAGAGGAGGGTGATCTTTTAGAATTACTCAGCAACATTCTGCTCATGCTGAAATCAAGATTTCCTTGGACTTCAGCAGGTGTGGAGCTATCAAAAATAGCTGTCAGTTCACCAGAATATTTCAAAAGTAAGTGGGAATCAATTTTCAGTTATTTTAGGCTTGGTACTCCCGCAGCAATTTACACTGACTAAACTTTTGTACCTTTGCAAAACTGTAAGCATTTAGATTTTGTGCCAGCATACACCCATTTTATGCACTCACTTTGTCCCTTACTACCCAGGCAGTGACAAGTTGCAATAGCAGCCTTGTTCCACACGTCCAGACATTCCAACTTCTGACAGTATATACCTGAAATTGCGCAAGGGATCAGATATGAGGTATCTCTTTTTTTTTTCAATTTCACAGCCTCCATTATGCTAATTCAGTGTGAATGCAATAGAGATCCTTAGAAATCACTCTGTTTTTTCCTGCATAAAACAAGCCAGAAATCCTGTCTAGTAAAGCTCCAGTAAAGGTGGTTTCCATGGTTGAAGAAGGATGGTGATTTTGCACCTGCATCAAAGATTAGATCCAGTCCTACGTTCAAATTGCAGCTGTTATACACGTTCAGACTGTGATACCACTTTGAGCAATGACCATTGGCCAAAGCCCCGTGTCATCAGCTCAGTTTTGGCTAGAATTTGGATGCCGAGGTCAGGTTGGCGAGGAGACTCCTAGGAGAAGGATTTCAGTACATATCATATATGGAACACTTGTCTCCGTGCATTGCTGAACAGGAATGGTTTTAAACATTGCCAAATTCTTTGCTGAATAGGTGTTAGCTAAGTGAGAATGAGTGCAGATAGACAAGGTTAGTTATGAACCTAACGGACAAAGAAGTGCCCAACTTTCTCCTTCTTAAAACCTCTGAGCTGCTTCAGAACCATTCCTTGAGATTACTGTTTTTCCCATTTATCCTGCAGGAGTGCTTATGTCATGACAAGTTAAGCCACAAAATACACCCCAGTTCATACTCTCTAGCCACAGACTGATGGTGTCCATTCTGTCTTTGCAATACTTCCATTGCCTATTCTGTCTTTGCAAAGAAATAAGAAATCCAGTTTTGGGGAGAAGTGGATCTGGATCTGACTAAACATGTCTTTAGTATCTGTGCATGGTAGTGGGTGGCAGAGAGGGAACATCATCATGAGGGTGTCTCTGTGCTGCCTTTTGCAGGCAGCCCCATCACCACTTTCAGTGCTCTCCCTGGAACTGGCGGGGAGACTTTGGGACTTTTGGGACTGGCCACAAGATATCCCAAATACTGAGGTGTTTCCAGAAGAAATACCAGTGGCACCTGCCGGTCAGAGAGAGCAGGATGAGCAGCCTCATCTGCTGTGGCTGGATAATTCATGCCTGCACAGATCTTTTTCCTCTACTCCAGCTCCTTCTTTGGTTCAGCCATGGGTCATATTCAGGCAGGCAAGAAGCTCTGGTGACTTCCTTAGGGCCTTTGCTGTCTCTCTCAGGGGTTGTGGAGAGGGAGAACTTCTGCACTGAAGTTCCTGTCCCAGTGCAATTCTCCTAAGAAGCTGCCATTTCTCCGTCTGGAAGCGTGATGAAACTCTGTGTGACTTTATGACTTGTGCATGGAAGAGTGTTTTGCGTCAGAAAGGCTCAACCCTGACTTAGCACATGAGAAAGTGATTAGGGAGACAGGGGAAGCCAAATGTCCCAAGAATAAAGATGAAACACTGCAGGATCTGGCTAATTCCAGAAGCTTGATGCCAGTAGTTACAAAAATAGTAACTATGCACCTCAGCCCACAGTGGTTCTCTCAAACTGGCTGCAAACAGCCACATCAGTGGCATCAAAATTGCTGCATGTGTCTGGAATAAAAACCCTACAAGGAATGCAAGAGACACCATAGGAAAGCCTCTACTCACCCATGTGCATGTCCCAGGGGGATGCATGTGAGCTATCTGTGTTGATAAGGGTGAGACGGCCTTTCTGGGACAATATTCTGGCAAGCAGGAAAAGATCCAGGCCTCTGCCTGCACAAGACCACGGTTATCTTCAGGACTGATGTTGAGGCTGACTCAGTACTGTCTTGGAGGAGTGATAATGGCTTGCCATGGCTCATCTGCTCCCCAGTGGGAAGAAAGAGTTGTCAGTGAGAAACGACCAGGGGAAATGCTTGAATGCTGAGCACGCCACTGCAGAATGAGGTGACACCTATGTAGGAACAGATTTATGCAGTCGAAGATCCTGGATTCCCATCACTAGGCTGTCAGGCAAGCAAAGACCAGTGCCAAGAATAGAGGATAACTGAGATCTGTGTCCAAGCTATGAGGCTGAACCCAATCCAAGATGCCCTACGGCTGTTTTAACTAACTAGGAAAACTTAAACATTCCCCCACAGTCAGACTCAATCTTTTGCACTCATGATACCTCAACAGTTCGTCTTGCCATGATAAAGGCTGTCAAGAAACAAACCCGTGGTATCTGCAAGGAAGTTTTTGAGCCAGTCAGTAATCATTTGTATCCGTGCCTTCAAATTCAGCAAGAATGTGGGGTGGGAATACGTTGTTATATGCACATTCCAGCTGCAAAATATTAAAATCTTCTGCAAACATCATGACCTAACTCACAATTTTGGCTACTACCACTCTCACAGGGATCATCTGCTTATGACACATTCCTTACTTAATTTAAGAGACATGTTTTCAAACAATTGTCATGTGCAATTTCCTCTGCACCTGATATTTTTCTTGCAGGGATGAGACAACTGCAGCAGCTTGGTGGGACTCTGACCCCTTGTGTGCCACTGTCACACGGTGCACATCCTTGAGCCGAGACAATTCCTCACAGCCAGCAGCTGAGAGGAGAGCAGGGCTGAGAACATTTGTAGACCTGGATACTGCCTTAAGGGGCATTTTTAGCCATTTCTGACCAGCTTCTGATAATGTGGGTGTTCATTATTTTTCTTCTCTATTAGACAGAATGGCAATGCAAAAAGCAAAACGCTGGGGAGGACTGGGAAGGTCATGGTCATGTACAGAACTTTTTCTATCCATCATATTATTAAAGGAGGATAGTCCAGGATGATTGCCACAAAAATTATCAGAGGGCTGGAGCACACCTCTTAGGAAGACAGGTTGAGAGAGTTGGGGTTGCTTAGCCTGTAGTAAAGGACAGCTTAAGGAGCTTCAGGAGAGCTGCATAGGGACTGGGGACAAGGCATGCAGGGACAGCAGCCAGGCAATGGCTTCCCAGGGCCAGAGGGCAGGGACAGATTTTGGGATCTTGGGAATTAGGAATTGCTGGCTGGGAGGGTGGGCAGGCCCTGGCCTAGGGTGCCCAGAGCAGCTGTGGCTGCCCCTGAATCCCTGGAAGTGTCCAAGGCCAGGCTGGACACCTTCCACTGTCCCTGCCCATGGCAGAGGCCTTGGAAAAAGATTATCCTCAAGTTCCCTTCCAACCCCAGCCATTCTATGATTCTATGCTGAGCCACTGGGGTCACTCCCCATTAACCACCCCTGCACAGTTTCACCTGAATGTGTCTAGCTGCTTCCTGGGAGCTACAAAATTTCCATCAGAATCACCTTGGATAGGCTGAGACAATCCATTGTGGAAACCAAAATGAGAAAGGCATTTCTTCAGCAAACTGAGAAAAAAATCTTCCCAACAAAAAATAAACCACCAAAAAAACCCACCAAATTCCATCTTACATATGCACAAACAGCCTTGTTTGTGCTAACAAGTCTAGTTTCATGCATCTCCCAGTCAAAAGTGATGTATATATAACAGCTATCACATGTAGCAATTAGAAACACCCTGACATCCTGTTCTTTCTGCTCCTTCCCCCTCTCCAGTACTCAAAATACTTCAGCTCCTAAAAACACTCACCCTCATATCCCATTCCCCTTCATGTCAGCACCAACCAAGTTGCCCTCTTCCTTACCTTCTTTAAGTGTTCAAAGGTAATTTTAAAGAACACCTCATTTAGCTTTCATTTTACTGAGATTCAGCCTGCCCATAAATCAGAGCTGAAGGGGAATTGGAGAGGGTCTCAGCTAATCAAAGCTCCAATCTCTAAAATGTTTAAATATAAATCAAAATAGTTGAAGGCTCTCCAAAGCTTCAATTTTCTTTGAAAGCCTTAGTTCTTATTTTCCCTGTGCTTAGCTCTCAATTTCATCCTCATACCTTGAAGGTATTTTCTAAGTATTTTTTAGTCATTTTCTCCAAGACATTGAGCTGCCTGGTTCAAGAATTATATTAAATTTTGACCTGTGAGTGAGTTGCTATGCTTCCAGGTAGGACTGCTTTGTCCAAATTAAGGTTTTAGGGTTCAGCTCCTAATTTGAAGTTTACTAATGACTTTAAGGCTAAAAATGTTCCTAGGATCTATTGAAAACATGACTTTGATCATCCATTCCATATTGCAGTCAGAACTACATGCTCCATATGTCAGAAATGATAAAATGTTTCTGCCTCCCTCTTTTGCATCAGAAGTCTGGAAGTCTGCTAAATTAATCTGCTTACCTATCTTTATCACATCTTATAGTTCTGGAATGGAATATGGGTTAGGAAAGTTAAGAATATAAGCTTATTTCTCTCTCTTCCTCTGTCCTCCCTTCCTGTGTTAGTTCTTGAGAGAAAGAAAAACAATTACACATTGTAGAAGATATTTTTATCCTTGGGTTTAATCATTCAAGCATGTGAGTTTACCAAAAGAGCTCTCACTCAAAGGCAGATCCTTTCATCCTTCCCAATATGTGGGGTATCAGCATGTCACAGCAGTGTGTTCCATTTTGTTAAATAACCAGTCTTTCAGAAAACTCTCTTATTAGAAGAAAGAATGGGAAATGTGAGGCATAGGAATATTTGGACACTTTTCTGGGTGTCTGGTGCATATGCAAAGACATTCACAGAAGAATGAGCTTCTGTGCAAAACTGCAAAAACCATCAACAGAATGTGTACACGTATTTTTTGTATTTACAACAGTTACACAAAGGTTATGCAGTCATGCAAATCAGGATTTAAGAATATGTCTTGAAACATACAATTTTGATACTTCTCCCACCTAGAATAGTTCTTCAGTTATTGGGTGACCTCTTCAGATCTCCTTTAGAGATCCTTGAGTTAGGGCAGATGAACTCCAATAAAAATACACATATGTGCAAGGGTTGGAAGATTGTTGGGCAAATTTTTCCACACAACACACGATTTTGTTTACTTTAATTGCTAAACAGATTTCTTTAGATTAAGCAGAATTTTGGAACCAGAGCGTTTTCAGCTGCTCCACACAACAAGAAATTTTGGGGGATTTTAATCATAGAGAGAGTGCACTTTCTGTCAACAAAATATCCGATGGATCTTCAGCTGCATGTGTGCAAGGCTGACTGCTAACTCTGGTTAGCTGTCAAATATATAGTCAGAATGAAAGTCTAGGACACTACCCAACTGAAGGGGCTAGTTGTCCCTGAAAGAAACAAACCCCGTGTGGGAAAGGAAATGGGAAAGGAGAAGGGAAGGAAAAAAGGGGGAAAGAGAAAGAGAGAAAATATTTCACTCCCACGTCTATTAACATAATAGAATGGAAAATGTAGGATCCTTGGGCCAACTGAAAATCAGCTTTATCTTTAGATGATGCTCATTACAAAGCTCTCTTTTATTTGGCCTGACCTCATAAGTAACTATCACTTTTCTCCTTCTACAGAAGGAAAGTTGCAAAGTGTTTAATTTCTCAGCAGCTGTTTTCATTCTGTTTGGGAACAGCCTCACAGAAATAATCAAAAACCTGTTCCCTGGAAAATGAAGTGTTTTGCATCACATTCTCTTGGGCTTTTGCATTATTTTTGGGCTTTTGCATATTGTCATCCAACACAAAACTAGAAAAATCAAAGCAGGAAATAATCAAATAAATTAGCAAAGACTTCTTAGAACCTTGCTTTGGTACCCCTCTGAAACAAAACCTCATAATATTAAGTGAGTTTTGCAAAGTTAGCACTTGAGCAAAAACAGTTCCACAGGTGAGGCATCATTCACTAGACTTTTCTGAACAGGTTGAAATGCAGAAAGGAAAAAGAAAATGCATTTTCTAAACAGTTGGCACAAAATATCTACACAGACAATGTGTACATAAGCAAAAAAGTGTTCCTTGAAAACATGATATGAAACAGTTGTCCACATTTACAATAATTAGGTACACAGAAAAGCAATACAAAGGAAAGAAAAATATTGCCAAAAAAAGGGAGAACTTTAAAATGTTACCCTCACCCACATTAAAATTTCCAAGGCTGCATACAGTCTGGAAGGGAGGACATCCTCCTATGCAGACAGGATATCAGATCCTAGGATGTCCACCATGGCAAAAGGAAGGTGAGGGGAGAAACTCGAACAACTTTTGGCATGATACCCAGTGAGTTTCTGAGCAGAGAGATGTGAATCAGGACCTGAGGTGCAGGGAATTGTGCTTGATGACTCTGTTTCTACTGCTCCAGTTTTCCCCAGGGCTGCAGAAAGCTGTGCCCATCCTAAACCAAACCAGCAGGGAGCCATTTGAAATCCCTTCGGAAAACCAAGTGCTGAGGGGAACGCAGCAAAAAATGTTGTCTTTTCATTCAATAAGAAGGAAAAGTAATTTCTTTTCTTTCATGTTGTGAGCCTGGCTGACAGCTAACCAGACTGCAGGCGTCACTTGTCAGTGTGCAAATATTGTAATACATTAGTAATATAAATATTACTAATGAATGACAGGTATCAAAACTGTAATTTTCTCAGGACTTTGTAGGATCTAGGTAAACCACAAATCAGACATGGATGTGCTGACAGACAGACAATACAGACCATTGTATTGCACTTACACAAGGACCTGTGGCATGGGAATATATTAATTTTTAATGGAAAACGTTATTCTTTATGGTCAGCTCTTTCAGCAGCATAATTTATCAAGACTGACATCAACCAGATACACCAAGGATTGATGTTAAAGTGAGGGGGGGAGGGGGACATCTAATATTTACAAATGGCACAGCTTTTAAAATGCCACTACTTAGAATCAAGTGCAATTACAGTGTATTTAAATGAGTATTAAAGTATTTGTATTGCCAGTTTGCAAATTCAGCATCTTGAGAAGCCCAAATGGATTTTCATGTAATTATTGTCATTAACTCAAAGTAAATGCTCAGCAAAGAGTCTGCTCTAGGAAAAAAAAAAAAAAAAAAAAAAAAAAAAAAAAAAAGGCAAGTGCATAAATGTATAATTAAATGGCATCTTCATGCTTAATTCCTCACATGATCTTCTAAAATATACACCTCATAACTGCTGAGTACCTTGGTGACATAGCCCAAGCTGCCTTTCTGCATAGCATTAGCATCAGGGTAAGCTATATTTGGGGTCTCAGAAGTTTCTCTTAGGAAGGTGACATTGAGAAATTTTCTTTCCCTGAACATAAATGTATAATTAAATGGCATCTTCATGCTTAATTCCTCACATGATCTTCTAAAATATACACCTCATAACTGCTGAGTACCTTGGTGACATAGCCCAAGCTGCCTTTCTGCATAGCATTAGCATCAGGGTAAGCTATATTTGGGGTCTCAGAAGTTTCTCTTAGGAAGGTGACATTGAGAAATTTTCTTTCCCTGAAGCCTATTTATCTGCTTCTCATGCTAGGAGATCCTTGCCTGCCATTTTCTACAAGTACTAGGAACAAAAACTTTGCCAAACATTTTTACTCTCATGACTGCTATGCCATCCCTAGAAATCAGCGTTACTGTGTGTTCCACACCAAATCTCAATCAAAATGGCTCACAGTTATAAAATCATAGAATGACGGAACAGCTCAGAAGAGAACTTCAATGTCATCCTGTTTCACACCCTGCAATGGTCAGAGACACCTTCCACTATCCCAGGTTGCTCCAAGCCCTGTCCAACCTGGCCTTGGACACTCCCAGGGATCCAGAGGCAGCCACAGCTGCTCTGGGCACCCTGGGCCAGGGCCTGCCCACCCTCACAGGGAAAAGTTTCTTTATAATAAATGAGGTCATCCAGTTCTTCACTTCTTGTAAATTTGAATATGCTTTTGCAAAGTGAGTTTTAGAAGCTGATAAATAGTAGAGATCAGGAATAGCTGGAAATTCCAGGCTGGAAAGTGGTGATTCTGTGTTTGACGCCATCAACATGTGGCCTCAGTGAGCCCTTCAGTCCCCATGATCCATCAGCAAAATGGGCACAGGAGTCCTTCTGTTTGCAGAATGTTCTCATCATCCTTCAGTGACAGTTGATATGAAAGCTCAAATCACTGCTCAGTTCCAGGAGTAGCATGTGGTACTTTAAAAAAGAAAACCTTCAACCTACCCCTTAGGGACCATGAGCCCATGAACGACATAGGACTGTCCTTAAGGGTAGCTGGCTTTGACAACAAGATAATTTAGAAGAATACAGGGAAAGCAGGGGGTTTTGGCATTGGCTGAAATAGAAAAGGCAGGAAAATAAAAGAAAACAAAGATTATGCTTGCTTAGCTTTAATGAGGATGAAATTATAGGCAGGGAAGTCTGTGAGGAATCTGGTCTCTGTACAACAAACCTCTGCCTCAAGGCAGACATTGAATAGTTACTGGTAACAAACACTGTGACACTCAGAGCGCCCGGCAGCCCTGAGAGCTGGGCTTGGGTGAACCTGATGAAGTTCAACAAGGCCATGTGCAAGGTTCTGCACCTGGTTTGGGGCAATCCAAAATACAGGCCAGACAGAGAATGTGTTGAGGGAATCTTGTAGATGAAGGACTCGGATGAGAAGCTCAATATCTATCAATGTGTACTGGCAGTCCCTAAACCACACGAGAGAAGGAAAAAGAAGGGCTTTGGAAAGTGCATGGAGTGGTGGTACAAGGGGAAATGGCAAGAGGAAACACTGTCAGGGGACAGGATTAGATGTTATGATATTAGGAAGAAATTATTCCCTGTGAGGATGGTGAGGCCCTGGTACAGGTTGCCCAGAGAAGCTGTGGCTGCCCCACCCCTGGAAGTGTCCAAGGCCAGGTTGGATGGAGGGGGGAGGCAGCTGGTCTAGTGGAAGGTGTCCCTGCCCATGGCAGAGGGCTTGGCACTGAATGATCTTTAAAGACCCCTTCCCCTTTTAAGATTCCTACCAGCCCAAACCATTCCAAAACTCTATCACTTTGTGATTAATCTCTCTTTTAGAGAAGACCAATATTTGCTCAAGATAAAAATAATTATTTATTCATGGTAAGTAATGGTGACTTTGGAAAAGAGTCTGATCAAGGAACTTCTTTCATCAGGCTCAGATGTTTTCACTCATAATCTCAGTGCTTGCCCCGTTGTCTGACAAGGAATATTTCTCTGTTTTGATTGTCCCAAGTAGGTCCTTGTTCCACCTAGATGTAGTACCTGCTCTCAAACCAATGCATGAACTTCATTTCAACTGCTACAAGTGCAATTTCAAACTTAGAACTGGGGTTTGCTTTATAAACATTCCTTTGTTAGTGAAATTGGAACACTTCAGAGGAGGAATTTTCCATGAGTAATTCCTCATGCAAGCGTTACTTAAAAGTCCCTTGTCCCAAATTCACTTTGACAGCTGCTTGGGAATTAATAATAATAATAATAATAGTGGTAGTAATAATAATAGGAATAATAAATCTTAGCCTTATTTCTATATCAGCAGAGTAATATCTGCAGGTTAAGGCACTGGAACCCAAATTTTGGGTCTTCATCCAACATGATGCTCTCTGCTACCTTTTGGCTGGAGCAAACCCACAGAGATAGGGGACAAGACCCGGGCTGGTGGTCAGCTACTGGAGACCTCCATTTTCACAGGACACCGAGGAAAGTCTGATAATGCCATGAGCCAAAGGGAAACACCACTTTGTGGCGTCTGTGTATTTCCCAAACCCTTCAAAAACCTTTTTTCTTTCCTTACTGCCATCCACAAGCTGATTCCACCCGCTGTCTCTTAGAGACAGATTGCCATTTCAGGGAAAGGGGGCTGGAACTTCATGATGCCCTTCCACAGCACCCTGTGCAATAGTGATGGGATCTCCAGGGATTTCTGAAGTACAGATAATTAATCTGACAGACTACTCCATGGAGGGGCTGTCAATCAAGAGCGAGCTATTCACATCCCCTCTGTCAGGCTCCCATCACTCCGTGGAGCTGTTGCCAGGTCTTCAGCAGCTAGAGCAGAGGGGAGAGGAAAGAGCCACAGCCAGCTGGTGCAGCCTGGGCCAGCTCCCTACACAGGCTAAAGAGGCAGCTCCCCAGGGCAAGTTATTGCTGCAGGAGGACAGGAGGAAAATGAGAGTCAGGAAGTAAAGGCTGATATGGCTCTGCAGATTGAGCACCTTTCAGCATTTCAGTCTCAGGTGACAATCCACATTGTAGTTCCTGCCTGCATCTCCCACGTTTCCCAGAGCTTTTCCACCCCAGCTCGTGTCCAACTCTCCTGCCCTGCCTTAGTCACTCTCCTGACATGGGTGGCCTGAGACAAACACTCACCCAGATTTAGAGGAGCTTAGGGATAGATGAAACTGATCTTCTGATTTCAGATTTAGAGCCTGAAGCCATTGAGGACAAACAGTGAAGCGCCAGAGCTGTGGGTACCTACAGCTCTCCCTGCTGCCATGAGCTGCCCCACAGAATTGCTGTGTAAAATCCATCATGGACCACAAAAACAGGTTTTTTACAAAATGTGTAAAAATAAATAAAATAAGACATTAATGAAAGGCTGAGTGCACAGACAGCACAAGAAAATACGGGTGAAGAAGCCTGAGGAATAGCCCTGTGCACCACAGTCTCAATCAAAAAAAAACTGTGCTGATTGAACCAGTAATGTTCAAACTGGATAATGAAAAACTGTGAATCATGCAAAAAGCCCAGTGCTCATTTCACTGCCCTGCAGTTGTAACACGAAGGCTTTCCAAGAGATAAATATTCCTATCGTGATGAGTGATCTCTGAGTCTGCAGCTACGTCCCTCCCTTGAAAAAGGAAGTGATGGACTGCTGTTAGCACTGCCTTGTGCCCCTTTGATTTCAGCACCATAAATATTTCCCCTGTCACTGGTACTGGCCACAACAAGGACTGGCTAAAAAAAAGCCCTCCCTGAAAATCAAAAGAGCGGAAATTATAAGGAGTGGGTTTGGGCTTTGCAGTCCATGCAGGACACACAGAGCTTTGAGGTCCAGCTCCTAGGAAGAGTGGCCTGTTTAAAATCAAAACTCTGATGTTTCTATCACTTCTTAGTCTTGAATTAATGAGGAAAGACAAGAAGAGAAAAATAAATCTAACTAGGCTTTGAGTGGGACATTGTCTTGAGATGATATATTCAAAGCTTTATTAGAGAATCATAGAATGGTTTGGGATAGAGGGCACCTTAGAAATCACCCCATCAGGGACACCTTCCACTATCCCAGGCTGCTCCAAGCCCCATCCAGCCTGGCCTTGGGCACTTCCAGGGATTGGGCATGCAAAGTTTTTCACCATTCCTTCAGGTAAGAAAGAGGACATGTGAGTGAGAAAATGAGCTTGCATCATTGATGTTTCTTTCTTATGTAAATATATAAAACTGATGGGTTTTTAAAAATATTTTCTTATTTTCTATTTTTATTATGTCTAGTCTGAAGCACTGTCTGATGACAGACAGTCTACCAAAGTATAAGATAAGAAAAAGTAAAGTATCTGAAAGGGGAACTTTTGTTGAGTGTTTATACAACACCAGTGCTTAACCTTTGGTCTTCAGAAAATCTGTCTTAAAATTTAAATACTGGCACTTGAATTCATTCACATGGTCTTTACAAAACAGCTCAAAGATTATTCACTGAAAGTCTCAGCAAGGACTAGCAGAGAAATACTAGAATTGAAAATGTGAAAGCCTCTGTTTGTCAAAAGGATGCACAACAAGAATTTAGAAAACTTGTAAGAGGAAGAAGGACAATTGCTGAAAAACCCTCATAGGTTACCTCTATACACTGCTTCTCCTATATGTCATAAATAATTCAGAGGAGAGAAGCCAAGTTGCATCCCTTTCTATCTTATCCCTTTCTAAGATAGAAAAGACCATAAAGATTTCCATAAATAGCCATTTTCTGCATTAAAAGCTGCCTGTGGAGAATGTTTCTGCCCTGCTTTCCAAAGAAAACAAGGACTTACATGATCCAATTTATGTGTGTATCATCTCATCTCTTCGTGTCCCCTTGACAACTTTTGAACCTGTTTCAACAAAATTTGTCAGAATTGTACATGTTTCATGAAAATTTACTGCCTGGGGGAAGACAGGGACTTGATTAGTTGCACCAGACAGAACAAGAGAGGCTCCAGTTACCCTTTATCAAAATGTGGAGAATGTGTGTTGGGTGGAGATATTATTTCTATCACAGCTATGGGAAAAATCTCAAATTGGTACCCTAGGTTAACCAGAAAGTTCAAACCTGAGACACACATCCACAAGAAACATGGTTTTGTTAATTCTGCTGCTCATGGAACAGCTTGTTCCCACTTACATCTTTAGTTGAAGATATTAGCAAAGATGACACTTCTTCCATTAAAACTGCAGTTTCCAAAAGTCATCAGCTTTTGACAGCAAAAGAAAAAAAAAAAAAGCCTTTTAAAGACTTTTTAGATGCCTTTGAAAGGTGACTCTTCTGGACCATCTATGCAAACAAACTTCTCACACAAGCATATGTCTGTTTCATTGTGCTGAAATACGATTGGTGAGAATTTGGGCCAGCAATCCACAGCTCCTCTGAGTGCAGGCTGGGTGTACTGTACACAAAGAAAGGCACCAAGGTGTTTGTGTGGACTTTGAGAGATCCTTTGAAGTCCCAGCAGAAAGGAATCACTTTCTGTTCACCACCTGGGGGTGGAGCTGCCAGAATATCACATGGGTCCCAGGAACTGGGTCCTTTATCCCAAGGGCCCTTGATGCTTTTCAAAGGATTTTTGCATCTTGACAAGTTGTTGGTGTGTTGCCCTTTAAATACATTCACATTTTATTTACTGATCTCCCATAAAGCCTTTGACACCATCCCCCACATCATCTTTCTCTCTAAACTGAGATGGACTTGATGGGAAAACTATTAGATGGATTAGGAGCTGGTTGGATGGTTGCATCCAGAGGGTTGTGGTGAATGGCTCAGGGTCCCAGGGGGTCCCTCAGGGGTCCATCTGGGCACCAGTGTTATTGAATATCTTCATTAATGACACAGACAGAGGGATCCAGGGCACCCTCAGCGGATTTGCAGATGGCACCAAGCTGAGAGGTGCAGCTGACACACCTGGAGGATGGGATGGCATCCAGAGGGACCTGGACAGGCTGCAGGAGTGGCCCAGGGGAATCTCATCAGGTTTAACAAGGCCAAGAGCTGGAGCTGCCCCTGGGCCAGGGCAGCCCCTGGGACCAACCCAGGCTGGGATGAGCAGAGGGAGCAGCCCTGGGAGAAGGAGCTGGGGGTGCTGTGGGTGAGAGCTGGGCCTGCCCCACCTGAACCCCCTGCCCTGGGCAGCCAGGGCAGAGGAGGCCACGGAGATGCTGCCAGGGCTGGAGCCCCTCTGCTGTGGGGAAAGGCTGAGAGAGCTGGGAATGTTCAGTCTGGTGAATAGGCACCTTCAAGGTGACCTAAATGAGCCCTTCAGTACCTGCAGGGAGCTGATAAAAAAGATGGAGAGAGACTATTTAAAAGGGTCTGGAGTGACAGGACAAGGGGGAATGGCTTCCCATTTTGCAGAAGTGAGGGTTAGATGGGGTGCTGGAAAGAAATTCTTCCCTGTGAGGGTGGGCAAGCCCTGGCCCAGGGTGCCCAGAGCAGCTGTGGCTGCCCCTGGATCCCTGGAAGTGTCCAAGGCCAGGTTGGATGGGGCTTGGAGCAGCCTGAGATAGTGGAAGGTGTCCCTGCCCATGACAGGGAGGCTGGAACTGGATGGTCTTTAAGGTCCATCCAACCCAAACCATTCTGTGATGTTATTGTCCCACTGTCATCTTGTTCTGTGGCTCTCCAGCATTTCAGACTCCTGTATCCCTTTGCTTTAGGAAGACGTGTCCAGGAGCCACCCCCAGTTACCAACACACTGCAGGCTGCACCAGACAGGCTCAACTCTGCAAGAGGACAGACCATCCCACGTTTCCCTGGTGAGTTAAGGCTCCCTGAGTGTGTGTGTGTCTCCCTGTACAAGAAAGTCTCTCATCTGAGTATGCTGTTCACCTCTCTGCTCCCAGACCCTTTCATAGAGGCCAGAAACTCATTTAACTGGCAGGGGAGGCAGTTTCTTCCCAGCTGCCTTTCAAAGTGGTTTCTCAACTGTTCAGGGAAGCACAACCAACCATGCCCTTCCACTGGAGGACACCCTGGCAGACAGCACACAGGAGGATCCTTGGTGTTTGCAGCACCATGAACACATCCAGGCCATAGCAAGGCTCTCAGCCCGCCCCGTAGTTCTGACAACCTCAAGGTTCTCTTTCAGGATGTTGTAAGGAGCAATTACTCCTCAAAATTAAAACATACTTAGTTCCTTGCAGGATACAGGGGGAATGGGGTGGTAGAAGAGCTATGCCATCACTAAAAAGCCACCACTTCTCACTACAGTTACTGCTCAGAGAGGGGAGAGTTGTGTGCACACACTGCCTGTAGTAGCAGAGCTTCACAGAATCACAGGATGGTTTGGGCAGGGACACCTTCCACTATTCCAGATTTCTCCAAGCCTCATCCAGCCTGGCCTTGGGCACTGCCAGGGATCCAGGGGCAGCCACAGCTGCTCTGGGCACCCTGGGCCAGGGCCTGCCC
>NW_005054365.1:1692335-1717813 GCF_000277835.1 Geospiza fortis
CAGCAGCTCCAGCTCCTTGTGCTGTTGGAGCCAGGGCTGGGGCAGCTCTGCAGGTGGGCTCTCACCTGAGCCCAGGGGCACAGGGGCAGGATCCCCCTGCCCTGCTGCCCACCCTGGGGGCTCAGCCCAGGGCAGAGTTGGTTTTCAGGGCTCAAGCACACACGGATGGGTCCTGTTGAGCTTCTCTTGACATGGTTTAGTCTCTAAAAGGTAAAGCAGGGCATGAGCACAGAGGTTATTCCCTTCAGCAGAGACTCTAGGAGGGTGTAACCCACAGCTTTTCAGGAGAAATGGCTTCACCCTTTACAGTCAGTTCCTGAGGGTTGCATATGACCCCACTCAGTGAGAGATCCAGTCTGTGACTGGTAATGGTCACATCCGAAATGTGGATTTTTTTAAGGAAAGGCCTTGCCTAGGGATGAATATAAATAATATATCACTGTAGCCCGTCCCCCTCCCTCTCTATCAAATAACAAATTACCAACTGAAGAAGAGTCAAGAAGATTCTATTTAAATTACAAACTGCAAATATTGGCTTATTTTGAGCTAGTTGGTATGAATAAGCAATCACATTAAAAATTTCTTATTTTTTGTAAATACATTTCATCTGCCTTTGCATGATGGCAGCCAAGAAATTTTTGTTCAGATTTTCCAAGGTGATTCACTTCCTGGCTTCTAACAAACCTGGTAAATGTCAGGTGCCAAAAATTTCTTCAAGATTTTTGAGCTAGAATGAAAGTTCCATTCCAAAGAGTAACTTCAATAATTGTTCATGCTGCTGTTTTTCTATTTTTGGGTCTTCTTAAGAAGACCTCACAAGAAATAGATTATTTGGTTGATAACTTCAGTACATTTTCAGACTCCCAGGGGAAATGTCAGATGCCATTTTGATTTTGAGGGTCATTTAGGGACATGAACCTCACAGTTGTTGATGTCCTGTTTTTTCCCTATTCATTCCTTCCAACACTGCAGCACAGAGGCAACACTTGCAATGGTTTTAGTGTCTTTTTAACCCTTCTTAAGTGCCTTTTTTGAAAGCAATTTCACCAAAGGCCCTAATTTTTGGATATGCTAGCTATCTTCCTCATGAAACAGATTTGCAAATTGGAAGTCTAAACAGTAGGATGCATAAAAAACATCTGATGCCTTTTGTACCACTGATGGGCCTGAGAGGCAAAATCCTCTGTGTGGCAATAGAGCAGAGACAACCAAAGCAGGTGAATTGTGGTCTGCAGGTGAATAAAGGTGACCTCACTGTAGAGAAAGGAGCAGCTTTGCCATTTAACTTCCCAGTAAGAGCTGCAGAGCTCTGTGAGCTCTCTTTACAGATTCTATTGCCATGTGCACTTGGCTTATTAATTAAAACATATTCTTTACTGTTTTCAATACATTAAATTGAATGTGTCTAATGAATATCCAGCTGCACTCTTCTTTCTTTATACATAACAATTTAGAATCATAAATTGCACTCATTTCAACCCAGGAACATTTTTCCCATTATATGGCTGCTGGTGATAATGTATCAGACAGCAATAATGATGCTTGATTTTCATAAGCTGCACTAAATGGCAAGTGCTCAGAGCTACATGTTTTGATTAGCAGACTAAGCAAACCATGACATGAGAATCCTTATTTACACTGACTACCAAGGATTTTTCCACAAGGTGATTTATTTAGGCAAAGGGACAATGTAAGTGCACCTGACCTGCCTTAACTGAGTTCTAGATCATCTCAAGCTGGACATCTGTGACACACAAAGCACTTGAGCGATTGTATTATCTAAACTAGATATGCAAAATCATATGCTGGAATTCATTCTCTGCAAGATTTACCAGGAAAAATAAAGTCTATTTTGATGCTGTATGTGTAGAAGTCGAATCATATGCAGAATATACTCTGGAGAGGCCTGTAGACAAGAGGAAAGGTATTTTGTCCCAGATGTAGGTTTCTATGCCCTCCATTCCTTTTCCACCTGTCCTCCACCATCCTCTGCAGCAGCCTCACGTCCCTCATGCCCTCCCTTCGCCGCACAGCTACACTTCTTCCATCTCACAAGTGCGATCCCTTCCTGGCACACTAAAAAAAGCAAACACACCCATGAGTGCCTTCCCTCGCTGGCTCTGCCTTGTTCCTTCAGCTCCATCTATCGACGTCCTGAAAAAGGAGCGGCCGGGGCAGCAGCTCCCTCCCGTCTGCCCCCCTCACCGTGCTGGGTGCTGCTGACCACCGTGGGCTCAGGACAGCTGGTCAGACAAGCTGGACTTTCAGCTGGATATTAGTTCTTTGGGCTGTGACAGAGAGATGTGATTTAGTTAAGAAAGCTGGATGTGAGCTGGCCAAAATGAAGAATTATTGATAGCGTCGTTACCAGACTGCTTGGTTTGAAGGGTGTCCCAAAGCCTATAGGAGGCAATCAGTGCAAACTACAGAGAGGTGAAGAAATTAAGATGAAGGGATGTGTAGCCACATTAAATCTGAGCTCTTATTGGGCTCAAATTTACTGCTAGTCTTTGACCTTGATTGCCAAGCACTTTTTCACTTCAAGTATCTCTTAGCATCTTTCACAGCTTTTCTATGCTCGTGTTTGAAGGAGTGTGTCAGATCATCCCCATCTTACCTGGAATGGCACACACCCAAGTAATTGATGGCAAGTAAGGTGACAATGGAGAGGTTTCCTCTTCCAGCAGTTACATTTCTCCAGTCCATGCTGGGGAAGTCACCTCTGGCTCCCTGGTCAGGCAGAGGTGATGGTGGCAGTGGGTGGCTTCAGGAGGTTGCTCTGAAACCCTGAAATCATTTATACTTCCAAATAACTTCTCGATGCCTGGTTGGAAGCAAAATGTGAAGTTTTAAATATCCTTTTGAAACAAGGACTGGGAAACTTTTCTCCAGCGATATATTTGGTTTAAATTTGGTTTGGTATGTAATCCAAACTACAGAAAGTGCCTCTAAAAGCATTACTGGAGATGACTCTGAGTGCTGATTGTATTCAGAAACACACAGCTCTGCAGGTCTCCAAGCATTATTTGAACCCTCCCTGACCACAGACTGATGCTGGAAGTCACAGAGAAATGGGCATTTCCATCATCTCTGCTAGGAACGCCTTGACAACAGACTCTCCATTCCTGTCACTTGTGGTTCCAGAAACTCGAGATGGAAGTGGAAGGGAAGGGGGAGATTGCAGGTATTTTGTTTCCTCCATCATAATGAAAGATTTTGTCAGATACATCCAGCACATTCAGAGACTGAGCAGCACATCCATCATGGGGTTCTGAAGGGCAACATTGCAGCTTTTATCTTCTCCCCAACATATCTAAAGTTTATAAAGTAATTTGGTAAGCCTTTCTGGAGATAACCTGTCACCTGGAAGGTTTACAGCCTCGCTTCTGCTCTGCACTACCTAAAGAGGGAAAGGAGGTGTACAAATCCATCCCTGTGAACTCAGCTGGGCTGAGGAGAGGTAGCACAGGGAACGAGCTTGGCTTGCAGCTTGCTGTATCTGATATGAGCTATGAGAACTGATAGGATGCGATCCAGCTCAAGGCTCTGCAACAGCAGAGGCAAAAATTGCATACAGGCATTTTGGGAATGAGAGACAAAGCTGAGAGAGAAAGTCTTGTGGTGGATACCCTGGAGAACTGGATTTGCAGCTCCTCCTGCTGCCAAAAAAAAATTGGTACTGTTCCTATGAGAGCCTGACATCTCCTATGAGGAGTTATAACTCCAGACACCCCAGTCTCTCCCCAGCAGCAGTGTCAGCAGCCAGAGTCCAGCCCAAACCAAGCAGACAGGTACCAATACCACACAGCCATCATGCCCACAGAGCATGCTGCCTCCAGACATCTATTTTCTTTATATCTGGGCCCGTGGTGCCTGCAGCTTGGAACTGTTGTGTCTCTGCTCACCACTTCCCTGCTCTGAATTGCTCCTCGAGCATGTAGCTGTGGGAGCCACATTTTTTGCCAAGATGCTGCAGTCAATAGAGACACATCCCCACCCTGGGCACTTGGACAGAGATTTTTTACTCACGCTTTCAATAATATTTTTTTCCTTAGATCAAGCAGAAAAGCACCTCTCGTTTTCCAATGAGAAAGTTGGTGTGAGCAGGAAAAGAGTCAGGATATGCTCATTCTGATGGAAGAAGCATAGGCTGAGGACATGCAATGTCTTCTGTCTAGGAGAGATGTCCCAGGAGAGAGCAGCACTCCTGGGCCCTGCACCCATGCTGTAAGGATCACCACAGAATGGTTTGGGTTGGAAGGCACCTTAAAGCTGATCCAATTCCACCCCCTGCCATGGGAAGGGCTTGGAGCAAACCCTGTCCAGCCCAGCCTTGAACACATCCAGGGATGGGGCAGTCTCAGCTGCTCTGAGCAACCTGTGCCAGGGCCTTGCCATCTTCACAGCCAAGAAATTCTTCCCAATATCCCATCTAACCCACCCCTTATTCAGGGTGGAGCCATTCCCCCTTGTCCAGGCCCTTGTCCGAAGTCCATTTCCAGCACTCCTGTGGTTCCTTTAGGTACCTGAATGCTGCAGTAAGGTCACCCTGGAGCCTTCTCCTCTCCAGGTTGAGCAATAAGATATGGCTGTGGCCACAGGAACAGCCTGCCAAGGCAAGACTTGGATACCTGCAGTCAGAAACACCAGATAAGGCTTGTCCTTTAAATAGGTACAGGGTCCTGGGGCACTCTCCAAGGCAAAAACCCCACAGCCCATGTGTTTGGTCGAAGTCCAAACCAAACGGCCTCTTTATACAAGTCATGAGGCTGTGGACTTGTTCTGCAGCCCCACGCTATTCCTGCATTTCTTCACATACATTTATGCAACCAGTGCATAATCCCCACAGCTGCACATTTCCACTGTAAATTTACTGTCTGGTTCACTACCCCCTCCTTACACACACACACACACACACACACACACACACACACATGCACATATAACTGTGCTCAGTCTGTGCCAAGGCTGCAAAACCAATCCATAAACCACCTAAAATTAACACAGAAAGTTTTATCCTCAGCCATCAAGTTTCTGAAGAGTGATAGACTTGGTTCAGGTACAACACAGGGGCAGAAATGGTTTGGATTTTCATGTAGAAATGAGTTTATGGGGTTTTTGGGTTTGCTTTGGTAGTGGGGAGTACAGCAAATATTCCAGGAAACTTCTATGAGAATGTTATGCAAAACAACAACAATCATCTCACCAGCTTCCAAACCTTATCCTTCTCCTTCCCCCATCATCTCCAAGTTATTATCTGTTAGCCACATTTTTAAACTGTAACAAAGAAAAGAGAATAAAATCAATAGCTCTCTTTGCAGCTAGGAGGACAGAAATTTTCAGCTTCCCGGTGGGAAAACTGTTTCTTTCTTTCTTCCTTTCCTTCTAATTTTAAACTTCACTTAAGGTTCAGTGATTGAACAAAAGCAGACAAAAAATATTGCAGTTATCTGACGTACAGAAGTGTAACATGAAGTCTGCTCATTATGGATAATATTTATGGCAGATCATAACGTTAAATTACAACTCAGCCGCCTCAGCCAGAAATTTGTAACACCACACATGTGCTTCTAATTAAGGGCTTTTGAAGTTGCCCTGGATATTTATTTTCAAGGGATTTAGTGCACTGAACGATTAAAGTTTGCTCTTGTTAGGAGTTCTGCAATCGAAAAAAAAATTAAGAGAGATTGCAACTGGACCTCAAACTAATATATACATTCATTTTTGCATGAGTGTATACATGTACATCTGTTTATCTATTGCCATAAAAAAATAAAAACGTGTGTGTTAACATAGATAAAAAAATATATTAAAAGAGGGAGACAAAGGGTCCTTTGTTTCAAATGTGGTCCGAGTCCCAAATTTGTGACCATAATTTTGTTTATAGGAAATCCTTTATAATGCTAGTTTAGTGTTTCCATATGGAATTCTCATAGGACTCTTTTCTCCCTCCCCCTCAACCCCCCCATGTCCCTCTTTTATTTGGATAAGGCAAGAGAAAAGTGAATGTACATTCCAAAGATGCATAGTCATTCCGGATCAAATTCAATGGATTCTGGCAAGAGTTGAAAAACACAGATGCAGTGTTTTAGGTCTCCTGCTGTGCAGCCTCCAGCCATGAGTGTCTGGTTGAAGCACTTTGTAAAATCATGAAAACCCTATTAAATTCATGAAATATGATATACTGCATTTTCGAGCTAACTTTCCATTGAACTGTCCATGAAGATGGAATTTGGCTGGCTTGCTTATGGTGCTCACACACACACACACACACACACACACACACATATACATATGTGTACACACACTCAGGCATCCCTGTGTGCACACCAAGATACAGCCAGGAGCTGCTGCCGTCCTTTATCCTCTGCTTCTCCAGCTGAATCTTCCTCTCCAAACCAGCAGAGCCTGGATCAAAGCTCAGGAGTTCCCACCAAGCCTGCTCTGTCTTTGCACCACTCAACTCACACAACGCCCCCCAACAATTAAAGAGGTCCTGATGTTTAGGCAGAGGGAAGCGAGCGTCCAACACAGCTGCCTCTCTTCCAACTTAAAACAAAATCCCTTGCTAGGAAACTGAAAGCAGCTTGATATTCTTACTTCATTTCCTATTGGGTTTCACATAATAAAATCATCATATGTTTAGGATTGGGTTTCCTTTCTCCTCTTCTAAATGAAAAAGTGAGAGCAGTCCCCTGAGGAGAAAGGTCTTGCTGTTAAAATTGTCCTCGAGACACGGGCAGTTGCGGCCCCTTGCATGACTGTCAGAGTGAGAAAAATATGTATTTTAGTAACGCTGGCCTGCCCCTGCTTATTTATGTCTAGGCACCCACGTGGCTGAAAGCTGTAATAAGTTTAATATGTAGCTGTACCTGAGCTCACCAAGTGAGGTTTTCCTTTACCTCCGTGAGAGGCAGACGGAGCTCTCCCATAAAATACGTTGTACTTCCAACTGTGTCTTTTGTTCAAGGATCTGTAGGCACTTTAGAAACACTGAGCTTCATGTATGCTCAGGCCAGACAGGAGATTTGAGCATTCAGCCCACGTAACACTGACTGTAAACTTCATCCCGTAGCTGCTGTATTGAGCACAATAATGTTGACTTCCAGTTTTGAGATGACTTCAAGAGAAGGGGGATCCACTGCCTTCCCTGGTAGTTTGCTCCAACAGCTAATCAGCCTCTCTGTAAAAAACATTACCATGCAATAAATAAGCCATGAGGTTTAGGAGGACTTAAGTTGTATGTCTGTGGTTAAGATTATCTATGGGAGCCTTAACTCTGAAATTTTTAAGCTAAAATAGTGATAATGCGCACCTGTTTCTGACCATGGTCTCTACCAAGTTCTGCTCCACCAAATCCACTGATAGTTTTTAAGATTTTGTGTTGAAATGGTGATGGTGATGATATTTGAATATCTCTTCATAATTTTGGCACAAGGTTTCCCATTTTTGTTGTGTACATTTGCTGCCAGTAGATGACAGAAAGATGTAGGTTGGAGGCTTGCTAATTATGTTCACATTTTCTGATGAACAGTGTTACTGCAAGCAGTAAATCAATTCAAGACTAGAAATTGCTTTGCAAGTCAAATATCCAGAAATTTGTCCCTGTAACTTTAAAATTCCAGATCCCTTTGGAATGGAAATAAAGGCTTAAATTTCAGGACCACAGTGCAAGTTTGACACATTTGCTGGCCTCAGATATGCCAAAACAGAGACAACAGGATGTCTACTATTTCCCATTCCAAATAAGAAGGGAAAAGGAATGCCTAAAGTCCCTTAAGTACCCACTTTTTTGGTATAAATAGTTTTGAACTTGAGCTTGTTTCAACATTGTTGTTTGCATAAGGGTTAGATGTGAATTCTCTTAGCTTTTGATTAGATGATTTACCTTCTGCAGGTGCCTGTATATCTCTTTTTACTAAAAAGGGAAGTCTAGAGTAACTTATTTGGACCTCCATGTCTTTTTAGACATTTCTTTTGGGTGAGAATCACTTCATTTTTCTTACAAAAACACATTGAAATAAAGAGATTTGCCCAAGTCTTGCTACAGCAGTAATTGTCTAAGAACATAAGCAAAAATGGGTGCATCAGAGATATGACTTTTTTGTTGATGAGGTTAGACTGTGTTATAATTCTATATCACGTACCAGCTAAGCTTTTTTACATGTCTTTAAATGTCATTGATATTATGATTCATAATACAGTGCTCTGTGGTCTTCAATTTCCTTTCAAAACTGAGTCATACATTTGCAGACACTAAAGAAACATTAATTAGCAAGGTTTGTGTTAACAGACATCTTGAGAGGATTAATGTGCAAAAATTAGATAAGCAAGTGCATGCCATTAAGGCTTAAAGTGCTACTCCTGCTGTGTCATGTGAACATTTTATGTGGAAAAACACCTGTATTCTCCATCATGCAACAAAATAATGGGGGACTTAATAAGCTTTACTAATTCGATATATAAAGTGGCAGCTACAGGAAGCGTGTATTTACTGGCAAGGAAAATTGTTTAAAAGAAACAGACAGAAATGGCCTGGGAATATTTTACTGGATATCTGTGACAGTGTTCACAGGGGTCCGAGGAAGAGGGAAGAGACAAGGATCTGACTCCATCTTTCAGAAGGTTTGATTTATTATTTTATGATATATATTATATTAAAACTATACTAAAAGAATAGAAGAAACTATTTCATCAGAAGGCTAGCTAAGAATAGAAAAAGAAAGAATTAATAACAAAGGCTTGTGTCTCAGACAGAGTCCGAGCCAGCTGATTGTGATTGGCCATTAATTCAAAACAACCACATGAGACCAATCACAGATGCACCTGTTGCATTCCACAGCAGCAGATAATCATTGTTTACATTTTGTTCCTGAGGCCTCTCAGCTTCTCAGGAGAAAAAATCCTAAGGAAAGGATTTTTCAGAAAATATAATAGCTACAGATATCCAGTGAGCAAGCTGAGTGAAAATAAAACTTGGTATGCTCTTGTCATTGTCCTAGCCTCCACACTCCAGCCCCAGCCCTTGCTGGTTACAGCCACCACCACAGGGTGCACAACCCTTTTGACAGGAACACACCTCTTGCAGGGATACCTTTGGTGGCAGTGACCAGTGTCCATGCCTTGGAGTCCCTGTTATTCCAAAGCCCCCTGACACAGGAGGTAACATGAACTAGAGATGAGAAAAAGATGCCTGGTGCCCTCATTTCCATCTCTGATCAAGATGTCGCATCCTGCCTTGCAGTGCCAGAGCTTCCAAATTCCCCAGTCATGTGAGCCAGCTCAGACCAGAGCCTCATGAGCATGGATTTACAGGTTGTTTCCAGAGATGTCATGGAGGTGAGGAACACAATCCACAGAACTCGCAGAGGACTTTAACCCCGTTATTCTTTACTTACACAACAAAGCATACAAAAGGTCATGGGCCTGTTGGAGCAAGTCTGGAGGAGGGTGACAAAGATTCTCTGCTCTGGAGCCAGCCTGGCATAGCTGGGGCTGCTCAGCTGTGCAAGAGAAGACTCCAGGGACACCTCAGAGCCCCTGCCAGGGCCTCCAGGGGCTCCAGGAGAGCTGCACAGCCACTGGGGACAAGAGCCTGGTGTGACAGGAAAAAAAGGTTGTAGACTCCGCATTCCTGGTTCAAGGTCAGGCTGGATGGGGTTCTGAGTAACCTCAGACAGTGGAAGGTGCCCCTGCCCAAGGCAGGGGAGGAACTTCATGGTCTCCAAGGCGCCTCCCAATCCAAACCATTCTGTGTCTCCAGGATTCAAAAATAAACAGAAAGCCCCCCCAGAAAGAACAGATGACACACACTTCTGCAACTAAAGTCTCTCCTCATTTCTGTATGGTTTAAATTTGGATCAAAGTCTCTTTGAGGAACCAGGATGCTACTTGCCTCTGGAAATGCTATATCTTGGTTCTTCATTCATGCAGTGTACTGCAGTCCACCCAGCTCTATGACCCACAGAAAATTTTACCACCATGCAAATAAAAGTACCTGGTGAAACATTATCATTAGGATTGGCAGCAATAGCCAATGGTTCCATAAATTCTCATTTCTATACCCGCAGTTATTCATCGCTTCAAATCTCATTTAAGCAGCTTTTGGATCACAATTTCTCTTCCCCCTCTCCAACAGCAATAAGACTGTGTAAAGAGAAACATTTTGCTTATTGCTTAAATGCAATTAAATGCTTTATCCACCACACAAGGCACCAGATCCCAATTCCTTCCCTGCTGCCCAAGGCAAAACTCCAACAAGAGAGTTCAAAACAACCATATCATTACTGGCAACCATATCCTTACTACACATCAGAGAGGTGTTTGCCATGGAGTAAAAGGGATGGCACAGTTCAACTGTTATTGCCTAAAATTCCCATTTAGAAAATTTATAAGGTAAAATGCTAGTTTTTCAAAATACGATTCCCCATCCACTTGTAAATTCCAGTAAACAAAAATTTAAAAAAGAAAACAAACCAACAACTAAAACAAAAAATCAAAACCCAACTAAAACCACCCTACTTTAAATTAATCTGAACTTTCTTGCTGGTGTTCTATTTTTAGATGTAGAACTTGTGTTAGCTGTTCTAAGAAGTTTATATTCTTCAGTATTATTATTCTTACTATTCATTCTTAACATTATTCTTACTATTCATATTGGGCTCCTTTTGGAAGCCTTAATAATATATCCCACTAGGCCACATGTTCCCAGTCCAAAAAGATGGCTCTGCTCCAAGACAGTTTGGGATAGAAACATGGAACAAAGGAAAAGTTTGATACAGACAAACATGTAAAAACATGAGCACAACACAAGGCCAACCTGGTCAGCTGAGCAGGCAGGATGAGCTCAGCACACCAGAGACTGACTGCCACCAAATGTTACTGCTCACATCACTGGGCTGATTTCATTCAGTTCACTTATTCCTAACAAGGCAATTATTCTCACCACCACGGCTCCAATTTCCCAGTGAGCCTGGAAGAAGACTGGGAGAACAAGAGAAAGTAGGAAGGAACTGATTAACATCAAATTCTTCAAAGCTCTAGAACAGACTTTACATTGAAATACCCAGGGAGAAACACAGCTGGTTCTTAGATGCAGAAAGGGTTTGTCTGTGGGGTTATAAACTGGATTTATGGGTGGCAACCAGGAGGAGGACTTGGAATCCCAAGACTTGTTGTCTATATACAGCGTAAATTGTAGCTTTAGATCCAAAGGAGAAAAATTGCACAGACGTATGTTTCAGAACAGCAAAATTACACTGAGAAAATAAAAGCTAATAAAAACAAAATCCATACACGTTAAAAAAAAATTACAGAGAACGGAGGCCACACATTACTAAAAAGGACCTGTTAATTTTATCACAGATTCATCACAGAGGTTGGAAGAGACATTCAAGATCAGATAGTCCCACCATCAACCAACACCACCATAATCACCCCTAAAATCCAGATGCCCCTAGAACAGTTCCAGAGATGGTGACTCCACCACCTCCTTGGGTAACTCACTCCAATGCCCAACACTCTCACAGTGAAAACTTTTTTTCTAATATGGATCTGAACTTCCTCTGGCAGGACTTAAAGCCATTTCCTCTCATCCTTTCACTTCAGACATGGCAGCTGAGGCTGACCCCTTATCTCACCCTATCCTCCTGTCAGGGAATTGTAGAGAGGGAGAAGGTGTCCCCTGAGCCTGCTTTTCTCCAGACTAAGCAGCTCCAGCTCCCTCAGCTGCTCCTCATGAGACATTTTTTCTATATCCCCTTACCCACAAGCTTATGAAGAGCAACTGCACTTGTACTGCAGAGATACAAATTAAACTCCTATTTTCTATCACCTGCTCCTGGGACATGTTCAAGGCCAGGTTGGATGAGACTTGGAGCAACCTGGGACACTGGAAGGTGTCCCTGACCATGGCAGGAGGTAGAACAAGATGATCTTTCAGGTCCCTTCCAACTCAAACCATCATGTGATTCTGTGATTCTGAAGTAGACACAGTTCTGCTTGGTGCTTTGAAAGATTCCCAATAAGAGCAAGCTATACCTACAGATCCCACAGTGTGTTTGGGAATATGAATCAGTTAAGATCCATGGTGATAATCAGTGGCTAAACTTTGCTTAGCTCCCAAAAACCCTATGAGGCAGAGACCCTCACACAGGACTCCCTGAAGTCAAGAGAAAGTGTTCAAGATCAATTCAGTAGGGTTTGCACACAGCTCACAAGGATTTGATTTCTAGGGCTGTTGATCTGTTGCCTTCCATGAGCACTGATTTTGCTCACATACCTTTCAATGTAGTTCAGCTATCTGTCAGATAATTTCAAATCTGCCAAGTCAGATGGATGCGCTGCATGCCCTGGTCCATAAAAATGAAAGGCCAGCTATTAATTGGCTCTGCCTTCAGCTTAGTGACTTTGGAAAAGTCCCTCTTGCAGCCACAACATTTAATTTATTGAGAGATATATTTGGATCTATTTATTCCAACAACGAAATTGTCTGGTTTGCTGCCATTTATTTTATAAAAGAGATAATAAAAATGTAATGAGTATGGAGATTCAAAATTGGAAATGACACAAAGAAAGCAATAATCATTAAAATAAAAATATAAACAAGTCTATAAACCAAACCCTCAAGACATTTGCCATGTATAATGTAACATTTATACCTCTTACTTCATAATGCATAACTTTACAAGAAAATTAATTTAATGTTTTTGCTAACCTTACTCAACCCCAATCAAGTAATAGGTAGCAAGAAAAACAATTATATGCACACACAGTAAGCTTTCATTTAGTTCAAGTGGTGATTCAAGTATTTCAATAGCATAATAAAGACCTGAAATCTATTTAACCAATGGCAATACCCTGAAAATCAGTTTTTCACTAGAGACTCCTTGGATATTTAAATCCACATAAACTTCTGTGTCAGGGCTGTTGTGGGGTACTTATCTGTGCCGACCTCTATAAATTTCATCAGGTACTTCACCCATGATACAGAAATAAACTCTATACACAGGAGAAACAGGGCTCATGGCCAAAACATCCTGTCAGTAATGGTGGAGAGGATCTCAGGTCCCAGTCTGAGAGGGAAGGAGGAAAGGACTGACACTCATCAGCCCATCCCTGGTAGGATCACACACAGCAGAGGGTTTAGCCGTGGCAGCTCACACCACCAGCCTGACTCATTCCTGGAAGTGTTCAATGCCAGGCTGGACAGGGCTTGGTGTAACCTGGACTAGTAGAAGCTGTTCCTGCCCATGGCAGGAGGTGGAACAGGATGGTCTTTGAGGTCCCTTTCAGCCCAAACCGTTCTGTGATCCTGTGATCAGAGCTAAGGCCCGCTTGGGCTGGCAAATCGTCACCTTACCATCCAGGTGACATCATGACACCTCCAGTGGTGATGGAAGGGGTGGTCAGAACAAAGGCAAAGGGCAGAAAAGCTCTTTAAACCCTCACCTCCCTCGCTGAGGTCCTGCCCCAAGCTCCCAGCGGCGTGATTCCCATTTCACTGCAGAGGGAAAGGCTGAATCATAGAGGTATTGAAGTGGTAGGTTAAAATTGGGGCATTTAGTCCTTACATCTACTCAGAGATAATTGGCTTAATTTTCCCTGTTGTGAGGCCTTCCTGCCTCCTGCTGCCTTCAAAAGACACCAGACTGCACACACACAGATTAGAAAATAGCACTGACTGTTAAAATGTTTGATTACAGATATTTCCATAATCACAAGCAAACATGTCAGACTTAAATGATCCCACTCTTAGGCTCCCCACCTGTAAAACATGAAACAAGGCACTTCACCCACTTTCCCAAAGCAAGGGCAGGGTTATTTCTAGAGCTGACTGTGTCCTTAGGTAATGGAAGAACCATGCTCAGAAAGTGGAGGGATAAGTAAGTATATGCTGCAAAAAATATTTTAAGAGGCTTTCAGAAGCAGGAAGAGTTTCTCTGTACTGATTAACCACTAAAGGTTTTGCTGCCATTGAGGTCAGTGACAAGGCTGAGATATCCATGGTCACATGAAGATTGCAATTCTCTAAGCAGCTTTGTGGGTAGCCAAAAGCAAGATCTACAAACCAGTCATTATCACAATTCATATCAACCACTTTTAAAACTGATGAAAAGAACCAAAGCTTCAGCTCAGTATGTGGCCTGTTCCAGAGCCTGATCCAGAGAGGACAACAGAGCAATCCATGTGTGCCCTGACTTCAGCAGGGCTTGAACAGGGACTTCATGTCTTTGAGTTACAAATGCTGGAACTTTGGACAGATCCTGATGGGCAACCAACCTCATTGGGGATAGAGAATTCAGGCACTCATATTACTGCAGAAAAGCAAGAACTTAATGCAGGTCTGATGAAACAATATTGTTTCCTTCAGCCACTCTCATTTTCAGCTCAACCAGCAAGCACAACATACTTCCACGTTTGGCTGGAAGACTAGGAGAATTATTTTCTGATCAAGTCGCATCCCAGGACAGGAGCAGCCAGGAGCCAGCTGCCAGCAGAGGGGGAGCAGCTCATTGTGCCTGGGACAGGAGTCGGGGAGAGGCAGCTGCCAGGCTGGATGATGTTTTGGCAGGCTGAATGCAGCCCACAGGTCGTTGTCCTCTGCCTCATGCATGTCTGTTATTCAGTGAGTCAAAATTCCCTTGCACCAAGTCAAGGAACAAGGCAGGAACAGCAGTGGCCAAGGTCCCCTCACACCATCCCGTGTATCTGGCTGTGAATGACTGCTGAACTTCAAAATTAATTCCCTTTTCCACATTCTCAGCTTCCTAAACTTTTACAACCTAAAATACTGATCTGTCCCATTACCTCAACCAGTTTGTTGATATGTCAGTTAAGGAACATGTTGGCAAATTGGATGCAAATGTTTCTTCTCCTTTCCCCACCATGTCCAAACCATATAGTTACACCATTCTGAACTCACATAAACTCCCAACTGTGTTTATTTCAGAGCTGTAAAGCTGATTTGACTGTTTAAATTGATACAAGGAAATAGAAACAAATCGCTTTACAGCCTCCAAGTTGGCTTCTGCTGCCCAAACATCCTTTTTTCTGCCTCAGGCTTCAACAATTCTCCACCAAATGGATCTGAGCACAAGTCATGTAGATGAGTTATTCCTAGCACATGTATTTTAGGGTTTTTTATACTCAGATTTTTTTACCTTCATTTCAATTCCAAATATCTGGTTTTCCTTAATCATTCATATCCTTATTAAGGACCTTGCCAGTGTCCATTTAAACCAAATGATGACTTCTTGAATGGGTCAGACCATCCAGAAAGCTATGACTTTTTCCTCCAGTAAAATCTGTAATGAGAATTGTGTGAATAACTCTTTTTTGTTGTTGTTTAATGCTTGAACTGAAAAACTAAGAAAAAAAATTAGTATAGAATGAGTCTTAAAACTGTTTCATTTTTCTCAAAGGAATGACAACAAGCACAAAAACACAATAAATGTTTTATTGCAGTACTTTTCTCCTTTGAAAAATTATCATCGAATTTAGCTAAACTAGGCTTTAATACATGCAGACTGTAACTCTTTTATTTTCCCTTTCTGCATTTGATCTTTTTTTATTTTCTTCTGACAAAGTACTCTGCTAAACACAGCTGTTACTTCTGGATGTGGAGTGACCTGAAACTGCTTTTTTAGCAATAAAAGGCATCTTTCTCTCTAAAATTATTTTTTTATATCCAAAGACAGAAAGAGATCTAACCTTTTCCTCTCTTATAAAGAAAACCTAAGTATTTACTCATGGTGGGGCATTGGAATCAGCCATGGGATTTGACTTGTGCTGCAGCCATGGAAAACATAACCATGGCACAGAAGTGACATATCTAATGTTAAGGGCGAAATTATTTGAAGTGTGTTTCTTCAGTGGCTATGTCACCACAGCATTTCAGCTCTTCCTGGAAACACAGGAAATCCCAGAGCAGCCTTGTGGAGAGGTATTTTGGTTCACAGCAAGGAGCCTGGGGTGCATCCCAAGCATAACCTCACCTCAGATGAGGTTCAGACTAAAGGACTTAAAGCAAGTGGAAGCAGCCCTTGGCTCTTCCCTTTGCATCAGAAAAGCTTCAGCCAAACCCCTGGCTTTCCAAATCAACTTTTCACGACCTCCAAACTAATCCCAACCTTTGCACTGGACTCAGTACAACTGGCAAATTTATATTGTAAGCCTCATTAAGCCTCCTTCGGTCTCATAAATCCTATATTACCCAAGAACTGGCTATGCAGAAAGCACTCAGGGTCACACAAGACTAAGAGTGTGGCATTTAAATAACTCACACTAGTTAGATGTTTCCTCCACATAACTGGAAGCCTTCATTGAAACAAAATGTTGCATTTTGAGCATTAAAATAGAACCCAGCTCTAAACATAACCTTGGCTGCAGATAAGGCATATCCCTCAGGGTGAAAATTTACTGTGAGTAAAACAAGCTGATGCAAACTCTGTATTTTCCTTCACTGCTGTGCCAAAGTTCAGCAGCAAGGTTCTGCAATGCATCTTTCAAATCCTGTAAAAATAACTCGTACTAATAATACAGAGAATTAAAAAGGCATAAAGCACATCAAAACGCTAGAGCTTAAAGTATTCAGAGTGATATCTCCATCACAGGATTTGCAAATTTGAAAATAGCTCTGTAGTCACCAGTTTCACAGAGGTTGTCCCCGATATAAGGGCAGGAATACATACCAACAAAAAATTCAGAATAAGGCAGCCAAATCTACTGAGAGCAGCACACAGCTTTTATCTATGGGGTGAACAAAATTCAACCCTAACAATCATTCTGCAGCAAATAATTTCATCTTCATAATCCCACCTGAACACTATCTTCTTACATGCTCCTACTGCTAAACAAAAAGTAGCAATATTTTTTAAAAGCCTGTACAAATTGGCCTGAACCAATTCTACAACTCTGATACTTCTTAAAATTAAAAAAAAATCTTCAACAAATAAATTTAAATTTTAAATTCCTAATACCTAACTCCATGTTCTTCCAAATCACATCTGCACCTGCAACTGACTCCCAGCCTCAGGCAATGTACTCTGCTCAACATAAAGGTGATCCCCAAATTCATTCACCTACCCAGCTGTGAGAGTGAACTCAGTGTTATTCTCACACACAGGGTGAAATTGGAGTACCTGACTCAGAGACACCAATACCACATTCCCATCTCTTTTCCGCTTGAAGAATTAGCTGTTAATTGCAGAAATTGGCTATGACTTTTCTCCAATTCCTCATTGCAAAGAGTCTAATCTGTCCCTATATCCCATTCCCTCCTTTCTTCTCCTCTGGAAGAGCCAAACCTTGACCTCCCCCTGGATCTCCAAGCTCGATTTGAATACATCTCCAAGCCTTGTCTGGGGAATTCACAGCACTCACACTTGCAAATGACACACAGAAGGAGTCCTTTCCTCATGAACATGGGCATTTCACCTAAAATATTTGATTTCATAGATTTTAGTCTCATTTATCCCCTATACAATGGGCACTAATTCCCATTCCCAACGCTAGATGTGCACAGGGCATTCACTAGCCCCAGCTGCCACCACAGCCAAGAGAAACTGGTAAAAAATGCTCTCTGTACAAAAGAAAATAAACCAATATACTGGGATGTGCTGTGCTGAAGTTCACAAATCTTAACCCTGAGACTGTTTCTAAATCCATAATTCAGTCAGTCTTCAGAAGACAGAAGGCAGATTTTGGTCTGAGTTGAAGTTCTTTACCAGAAACATGTTTGGAAAGAACCTTAGACAGCACTTGACACAACTCTAGACAGCCTCAGAATGAGACAGCAATGTCCCCACTCCCCCTGCAGCCACAGGGCACATTTACATGTCATATTGTAGATAAATAATTTTAGCCTCCAAAAAAATTAAAGCAAAATCAAACATTTTGAAAGATGTATATTAAATATATATATATATATTATAGCCATTTTAATATTTTTTGTTGTTATAAACTTCTGTAAAGGAACATGGCTGCTCTGCACACTCCTTCAAAATCCTCCACAAAAGGAAGAGCAAGAGAAACCTTGCTCCATCCTGCAGTAAACAAGTCCCCACTTGCAAACAGCACTAGAAACATTTTTTATGTACAACAACAAAAATCCAGAGCAGCTCCACTGAGACTGATGGATACGACCCTTCTCTCACTTATATAAGTGATGTTTTATTAACTACAGAGGAATAAAACCTGAGATGACAGCCAGACTCTATCACATAAGTTTTTATCTGCAGCCCTCACACCTCTCCATCTCTCCCATCTTAGGTCTAATGAAAAGACCATTAACATTTTAGGGGAATCCCTTCCACTGCACTTCCAAAAGACATAAAGCCATTTCTCCAGTGCACAAATGCCAATCCCATGGCACATGAGCAGATAAGCTGCAACAGGGGTGTGGAGACAGCACCCCAAATTAGAGAATCCTTGAAAAGTTTGATTTAGAAGGGACCTTAAAGGTATTTTAGTTCCAAGCCCCCTGCCATGGACAGGGGCACTTTCTGCTCGACCAGGTTGCTCCAAGCCCCATCCAACCTGCCCCTGAGTATTCTGCAGCATGCCACCACATTTCACCATTTTATTCCAATAACTCTGGAGCCAGCAGCTTGGGAAATTTGTCCTGTCGTTTACAATCTTTGAAGTGCAAACTTCAGGCTCACACAGAACTGAGAGCACGAGTGATGTCTGTGTTTTCAGGTGAGCAAAGCTGCAGACTTCAAAGGTTCCGCACTAGTCTGTGAAGCCTCTTAAAGATTGTCACCTGAGTTTATCAAAAGCTGGCAGAAAATGCATCCATACATGCAGATAAATGCATTCTTTGATCTGAGTGATAAAAACAACTGTTTTTCTTCATGTAAACTCCTTTTTTGTAAATGTTTATGAACTGTGGGAAATTATGTCTCTGCCAGAATTTAAAATAAAGTGATTCAATGGGTTTGCCTTACACTTACCATTCATTATGCTCACAAACATTGCAGGAATCCCAATGGAGTTTTCAAGGAAGGTTCACGATGTTGTAGTTACCAGGGAAACACATGATAAATTGTTGTTATCTGAAAAAGAAAATCCCCATTAACTTTCTATTAAGGAGCAAGCAATGTGAACTATATGGAGAAATGCCTTTACAGTTTCCATATTAAAATGCTGAGTGCTTTGTCCCAAGATTAACCAAATAATGGCCATGCTCTGACATTTTAATCCACTGTGAACAGCACCTAGCACTTTACAGTCTGTGGTTTACCATGCATTCCTAAGCACAGCCCAGTATTCAGCTGGATCAGCCCAGGAACAGCAGACACCACGTGATTGTGTTTGCAGTTAAAATATTTACAAGCAAAGCTTTGCTAAGCTAAGCTAGAAAAAAAAAGCAATGTATTTCACACCAAACTGAAGGGGTTTTGCCAGCTCCCCAAGGCTTGTACAGGATATCCAAGCCCAGATGAAGATCTTAAAGGTTTAACAACGGGGTAATTTTGCATAGAATAAACAAGGTTTCTCAGTGTATGTTAACATCAGCCATTTGGTCTTGGAGCACAGGTGTTGCAGACCACCAATCACCTGTCTGCAGAGCACTGATGGAGTCATGGATGCTGCAACCCTGCCTTACCCTTTGTGCTCCCTGGCATGAGAAAACCACATGGCACCACCTGAACAGCCACAGAGAAAACCAGAAAAACTTCCTTGTTTAAAGCCCTCTTTGAGCTCTTGCAGTCTGGATGGGCAGTTGAGGCAGGAATCATCACCCTTAACCACTGCCCCTCTGACAGAGCTAATGTCCCTGCCCCCTTTTGGTCACTCCCCAGCCTTTGAGACTGACCATAAGACTGCCTCCAACCTTACTGCAGCATGAGGAGGCTGCTTAAAATCACCTTCAGCAGAAGCTAAATTAAATCTGCCTTCTTCCATACTAAAATGTCCTAAGGCACACTTCCTTCCCTGTCCTCTCTTTCACACCCACCAGTTATAGTATCTCAGCCTGGCAGAAGGTAGCCCTCAACAAAGAACAGTAATTTCTCTGGCAGCTCCAAACTGATTCACATTTGTCTGCCCATGTCTGTCACACTCAAGCCTTACAGAGCAAGACACTGAATCACTATAGTGAGTTAAAAGGGTTTATTCTCATTTAAGAGGTCACCTCTGAATTGATGAGAGACATTCAGTAGCTGACTTGCCCAAGTTTTCACTGTGAATTAATAAGAAAGCAGAGATATTGTCCAGTTCCTTGCTGTATTATTCCCACCTCACTCCTCTCTGGATTAAAGAAGGCATTCATTTCATTGGAGCTCGTGTTAGGATGCCTAAGCTTTGCACCACAGGAGAGAACCCTTAGAAATACTTCTGACAAGTAGAGGCAGTGTTATGGGATGTGGGAGTTAATTTTTCCCTCCTGATGGGACAGAGCAGTGACTGGTTCTGAAAATGAAGACAGGCAGCTCATGGTCGGTGTGGAGGAGAAAGACAGGGAAACATCAAAGTGAAACTCAGGAAGATGCTGACACAACAAGGCAGGTGTGACCATCAGAACGGATCCTGTGCTGAAGGAGAGGAGATAGGACAGGACAAGAGGACACAGGAATTCTTCATTGGAGTCCCCACACCTGGAGGTGCCTAAGGAAAAACTGGACGTGGTACTTTGGTCTGTGTGACAAGGTCAAAGTCTGGACATTGGTCAAAGTTTGAACTTGATGATCTTGGAGGTTTTTCCCAACCTTTATGATTCAATGAAAGAAAATACAAGGTTTAGACACAACCTGAAAATGAGGCTCTAGACCAAACTGAAAGAGCAGCATGAGCTGAAAGTGGATGACAGCAGAGAGAAACAGGAGAAAAGGAGGGACAGGGAAGGGGCAGTGAGCCCAGGAGCACTACTGACAGGGCTTTTCTTTGACCTATCTGCAGGTCCATTCCTGCTCCAGATCAGAGAGGATATCTCACACTTCCTGTCCCCTCTCTTGCAAGAAAAGGCTGATCCTGGTGATGGTCACATATCTAAGGGCATAACACTCTAGGGAAGAGAGGGATATTGGGTTCTCTCTGAAGGCAGAACAAACATCCAACCTCCCTTCCTAGCTGTCAGGTCACCTGGCTGGTTTCTCATAATATCCAGAGGCACAACTTTAGTGGAATGTTTGACATCACACAGCTTCACACCACAGATTTAGCCCTCACTGTAAATCAGTGTCAGCAGGATGCAAAATAATGGAACAAAAGTCTCATTTTAGTCTGTTGACCTGTTTTCTTTTTCCTTGCCTTATTTTTACTTTTACTGCTCTGCTTCTTAAATCCATTCCTAAAACAAGCAAACCCTTTTTGTTTCCATTTGCAAAGGATTAAAAAAAAAAAAAAGGAGTGAGAGGGACTCACAAACACAAAAAGCCAAAAAGAAACAGAGGAGAGGTATGTGTTATTGGACAAGTGTTTAATTTATGGAACTTGGCCGGCAGAACAAGAGTTTGAATTGTACTTCAATAAGTGGAGCTCTTAGAATAAATGTGGCTTGTAAAATTGTTTTACAGTCTGCTTTGCTGAACAGCCAACACCTCATGGAAACCTTTGAAAAACATTCTGTTTAGAAGCTACGGTTTTTATATTTCATATTTTCTCTATTTGTTTTCCCCTCTGGTTTTATAACTGGAACCATATGCAGGAAAACAGGATTTTTGTGTCTTAAAATATCTACCTGACCTGACTACTTTTATTACTAAAAAACAGGTAGCATTTTGAAAATTCCTCACATATGAGGCACTTGGTTCAAACAGGAAGGTGTTCTGGTTTGATATCCCAGTGAGCTACAGATTTCCTGAAGAACCTTAGGACAGTCATTTAGCTGAGACTCATCACGCCTCTCCCTGCATCCACGTGGTGCAGCTGTGTGCATCTGAGCTGTCTGTCTTTCCCATTATAGACAGAAAATGTGACAGCATTTGGGACGTGATTCATCTGTGTAGGATGGGAGAGGGTGAATCATGCTTTAGATGCATACATTGACCAGCTCTTCACTGGAAGTCAAGGCAAGATGCTCAGGTACAGACATCCAGACTGCACACGCCAACCCACCTCAGTCTCTCTGTGTCACTGCAAGGATGATGTAGCCACTTCTGGGAGTCAATCCATCCCATCCCAACAAGGAGGCCCACACACCTGGGTGAGCTCCCTGGAGATGATACTGATCCTTCCATGTCAGCCATGGAGAGGCAACACAATGATAAGCCATTAAATGGTTACAGGGAGTCAAGAGGAATAGAACTAGAGTTAGATAATATATCACAAAGAAATCCTTCCCTGTGAGGGTGATGAGGCCCTAGCACATGTTGCCCAGGGAAGCTGTGGCTGCCCAATCGCTGGAAGTGTCCGAGGCCTGGAAGGTGACCCTGCCCATGGCAGGGGGTGGGACAGGATGAGCTTTAATGTCCATTTCAACACAAACCACTTTATGAGCCCATGAATCCCTTTCTAGCAACGCCATTCAGGAGATCTGTGCTAAGGAAGCCAAAGCCTCCTCTTTCACAGTTACACACATGTGCACATGTGTATGTGTGTGTGTGACTGTGGCTGTACAGACAATCCAAATACAAATGGTGCCAGCACAGCTCCTACCACAGACACCAATAAAATCCATTAAATAAACTCTGTGCCTCCTCTGGCAGAATGGGACATACTGCTGCAGCAGAGGGGGAAAGAAGAAGTAGTAAACTTTTGCCTTGGAGCAAAGTATTGCATTACACTGTACAGAGACTGGGAAAGGAAGACACAGAAAGATTCCAAGACCACAATGTAAAAGCCAATTATCTAAATAAGGATGTAAGAATCATATTTAGCCCCATTAAACTACCCCAACTGCTAATTGTTGTAGCTGCGCTCGTAAAGATATGATAGAACTGCTGCAGGATATGGCTTCTTTTAATGACTGTGATAGGAAAAAAGGTCACCTGAGCCCCTTTTTGTTTTCTTTTTGGGTGTTTTTTTTTTAGTTGGTTGGTTGGTTATTTGGTTTTTTGTTCCTTTTTTCTTATTTTAAAGGTCTCAGAAACTATTCTCAGAAACTCTGCTGCATGCATCCTCAGCAACTGTTCTGAAATGCCCTGATTTTTTCATTTGCTTTCAACATCACAGGTTGATCCCTGGTAGAGCCTCACTTGGCAAAATCATTACGACTCAGCCAAGCGTTCTGTCACCATCCCAAAGTTTTTCCCTCTAGCTGTACATGGTATTTCTTCTCCATTCTTTTATGGCTTCTTATGAGAGAAATGTGCTTTTGCAACCTGTTTCTTTTCAAGGCCCTTGTGAGGCCACGTCCCTTGAAGTCAATGCGTTTCTGATGACTGTGCTTTCAGCACAGAAGGGGAAAGATAATTTATCCAGGCTTGGCTTCAGGTATCTTAACACATGGCCAAGCCCCCTACACAAACAGCAGCCCTGTAGAACATTTGGCTCAAGTGATATTCGTCACCCACCACGCTGGTCATGCACCATCTCACTGTTCTGACCAAAAAATCGGGTTTGTTTTTTTTTTTTAATTTGCGTGAGACCACCAGATCACTGAAGGCTTTGTGATATTGGTATGCTGGCAACGTTTTCTTTAGCAGCACAAGCCAAAGAGAAACCCAGAGTTTGATCCAGTGTGAAAGTGAAAGGCTTTAAAAATACACATCTCTGTGCTGTCAGCACCCTGCACCTCAAAAGCAGGCTGCAGCAGCTGTCTGCTGGGGATGAGCAGGCACAGGTAGGTCTGGAGGTGAGTCCCAACCACCTGGCACTACCCTGCAGTCTGGAAAATGTTCTTAACAAGCAGGACTGCTCATTACCACGCTGATGAGTTGGTGTTTGCTAACAAAAGGCCCTTTCTCAAGGAATTCCTCATCAGCCCTAGGTGTGCCATAAGTGATTCAGGCTCTCATTAGCCCTAATTAGATAATTGTTAGAATGATTTCTCTGTTATTCATGCAGCCTGTACCAGTGAGCACCAGCCCATCCATAGACTGGCAGGTGTTCCCTGCAAAGAAATGGTGGTTTTTTCCCAGGGTGGAATGATCCTGCAGGGATCACTGTGCCCATCACAACCCTCCAGGGTCTTACCCAGCTGTTGCAGCCCCTTGAGCTGTTCTTACATAAAGCCCCACGAGAATCACCACAGCAGCACTTCAGAGGCTTTCAGCTCCCCCAAATATCTCTCTCTTTTTTTTTTTTTTTTTTTTTTTTTGCTCTACTTCTTTTCCCCCCAAACCTGGTAATTTTTCAGCCTTCTCCTCCAGCCATGTCCCAAGTTGCTTTGTGCCATCTGAGCAGGGTGAGTGTGCTCCATCCAAAATGAGACTTAGTTCCCTCCCAATCCATAAGAAGAAAGCAAGCAGGAATCATAAAGAGGGGCAAGTTTTGGGGCAGTTTTCTTAGCCCCGGAACTTCAATGCCCAACTTGATGTCAGTTACAGGCCTGTTGCAGATGGCTCAGTGACTTAAAAGCATTAGCCTGGGACTACAGATCCATCCCACTCCCAAAATATTCAGGGTTGACCTTGGCAAAGTCTCTTAGGTTGGAACTTTTCTTGCCTGCAAACAGACCTCTAAAAGCTCAGCCACCAGGCTCCCTCTGCAGCCAGTGGAAAAAGAGAGGAAAAACACCCTTTTTTTTTTTTTCCTTTTTCACAACTCAGCTAGGTATGTTAGGAAAAAGAGACACCAATCACTCTCTGGAGATATTAATGTCTTCCTACAGAGAGGAATTGACTGGAAAGTGGTCTCATATGACAACATTGCCCTTAACCCCTGACAGTTAAATGATGTGAGCAAGACAAGAATTTTTAAAATACACAGGTCCCACATCTCCATTTCAGAGGGAATTGAGCTATGCAGCCTTGTAAGTACAGGGTTTATGAGCTCTGAAGTCATGTTTCTGCTTTGTAAAACCCCCAAGTAATTTTTCCTGGTGGGGTTTAAAATAAGCATAAGCTTTTCATATGCTGTGATGACTTAGACACAGCCCCTTGGCATTTATTCTCCCTGCTGGTGACAGCTGTACTGCACAGCTCATGGAGGTTACTGTCCACAGCAAAGGGACCACTCACCTTTCTTTATTGATGCATCCCAAAAAAACTTCAAGACTGTAAGGCATGTTCCAGTCTTCTTTACATGGATCCAGAGCAGCTCTCTGAGCCCACCTCAGCCCTTGAAATCCTTTGGAAAGACTTCAGGGAGAACATGAGCAAATAAACAAAGCAGACAAAATGGAACAGGATCACACAAGCATAGAATTGTTTAAGTTGGAAAAGCACTCTAAGATCATCAAGTCCAACAATAACGCAGCGCTGCCAAGGCCACCTCTAACCCATGTCCCCAAGTGCCACATTCACACAGCTTTTGATCACTTCTAGGGATGATGATTCCACCACTGCCCTGGGCAGTCTGTTCCAGTGTTCACCAGAGAGTTTTCTCTGCTAGCAGATCAATGGCTAAATATGGCTGTGAACCTCTGTAGGGAA
>NW_005054365.1:1717940-1718182 GCF_000277835.1 Geospiza fortis
ACTTTCTCTTGGCAGCTGTGGGTTCAGATGGCCTGACTTCCACCTGAAGGCACCCAGGGCTACATCCAAGAAAATTGTGCATCTTACAAAGCCGCACTGGTCATGGGATGCAATATTTTCCAGTCAAAGCTGGTCTCTTCCTGCCTCAGAGGGATGTAAATTCACAATATCTAACCACTGCAAATTCCCCCAGCCTAGCGGACACACGGAAGGAGAAGGGGAACTCCAGCTCAGTGTTCCCT
>NW_005054365.1:1718192-1718715 GCF_000277835.1 Geospiza fortis
TGTTTTTTTGCTTAGCCACAAGGAACAGCCAAAAAATGGCATCCACCAAGGATGCCTTAAACTGAAACCAGGAACTGGACCCAGCTTCTGGGCAGAATGAGGTTACAGATCAGAAAACAAAGCAGGATAATAAAACAAACCCTTCTCTCTTCTTTTGCTCCTTGTTTACTCCTGCACTGAGCACAGCTTTGCAGAACCCCAAAACCTCTTTCTTAACAACTCCATAAAACACCCCTGGGCAAGGGCTGGAGCCCCTCTGCTCTGGAGCCAGCCTGGCACAGCTGGGGCTGCTCAGCTGCACAAGAGAAGGCTCCAGGGACGCCTCAGAGCCCCTGCCAGGGCCTCCAGGGGCTCCAGGAGAGCTGCACAGCCACTGGGGACAAGGCATGCAGGGACAGCAGCCAGGCAATGGCTTCCCAGGGCCAGAGGGCAGGGACAGATCTTGGGCTATTGGGAATTAGGAATTGCTGGCTGGGAGGGTGGGCAGGCCCTGGCCCAGGGTGCCCAGAGCAGCTGTGGCTGC
>NW_005054365.1:1719160-1719591 GCF_000277835.1 Geospiza fortis
GCCGTTCGGAGCCGCAGCTGTCTTTGCCATCTTCCCGTCAGTGCTGCTCTCTGCGGAGCAGCCTTTCCTGCAGCCGAGCATCCCTCCCTGCTGCTGCTCCAGGCGGCCACGCTGACAGCCAGCCTCGCCGAGCCCCCCAGCAGCGGGCTCCCACCGGAAGATGGTGCCCATATTCCACAAAACAGGGGGCAAGCCCTTCACAGCACAGTCCGCTTTGGGGCAACACCGGGAGGAAACCCAGCCACACTATATCACAATCACCAGAGCAAATCCCACATGATGCCAGGCTCCCTCAGGCAGCAATTTTGAGGGTGTGACCTGCAGCGTAGCTCACCAGGCTGCAGTGCAGTGTATTTGTATATTTGTTTTCTTTAATGTTCATTTGTAAAAGATTTTTAATGAGCAAAGCCCCACAACTGTAATTGGAAAAT
>NW_005054365.1:1719837-1726285 GCF_000277835.1 Geospiza fortis
GAATATTCACCTGCTAACTAAGCATGCAGCCCTGAGCCAATGCTCCTGTCCTTGTCAAAAGCCACATGTGGATGCTGATTTCTGGGCAATGCTTTGATGCTACCCCAGGTTGCTCTTGCTGGTCTGTCGAAGGCAGATGTGGAATGGGGAGCATCATAGATTCCTGGTGATACACAAAAGCACCAACTCACAACATCAAAAAGGACACACACTTCAGCCTCTCCCTCTTGCATTTTCTTGTCCCCTACTCTCTTCTGCTGTACTGGCAATTTGCATTGCTTGCTTCCAGCTCACTGCTGGACAAATTTCATCAGGCTCCCTTCTCAGCACCTGCCACAGTAGCTACACTCAGCCAAGCATGGTCAGCACACAGGTGCTACCCAGTCTCTTGGCAGATATCATGTCTCACGTCCAGCCAGCAGCCTGCCACAGGCTGCATCAGGAGCTGGAGTGAGGGTGGGATGCTGCAAGGCACCCGTGCCATGTCTCTCTTTCTCCCTGCAGCTCTGTGTGTGTGCCGCATTCCCATGACAGCAGCAGGGCACTGCCTGGTCCCCATCCCTGACAGGAGACACCACTGCAGCACACACCACTCCCAGCTGTAGATCTGGCAGATCCCTTCTCCATAAACATCCCACCCTTGATAAAAGATATCAGCACTGGGTTCTGAAGATTGTCAGAGCCCAACCCAAAAGGATTTTCTAACACATTGTCTCTGTGATTTACAGTTACCCTTTACCATCACCCAGAAGAAGATGGAGCTTGGAGAGATCGTTGTGACTGAACATCCCAATGAGAGGGAGCTGTACAAGAAGGAGATGCCAAGAGCCCAGGACCTGCTGTGGAGAAGTGGAAACTGGATCCACCACAGTTTTGGGTATCTCACAGGAGAAATGAACGAATATGGAGAGTGGATGAAAAGTAAGCAGAAGGATGTGCTTGGGGATATCCCTGTTGCCATCAGTACTTCCAGTGAAATGTGTTTCACCCCCTGAGGCAGAGCAGGAGCAGCATGGTCCAAGCTCAAGGCAAACTCTGGCCTTTTAATCATCTCACTCTCAGGAAGACAATCTCACTGCATCCTCTGGCCATCACCATGTCAGCAGGCAAAATTCAGCACAGTCCTGAGATGTCTTTCACACTCAATCTGTTACATGTCATTAGCATCACATCTCACATAGCAGTGCCAGAATCACACAGCAGGGCTGGGGGTTGAGTCTCCTTTGTAACTGCCTTGGATCAGCCACTGTCTCTCATCCATCTGTGGGCTGATGATGGGGAATTGCCTCCTGATAGAGGCAGAGGCTCTTGAGTTCCCAGCCTTGGGGGAGCAATAAGCACTGAGAGGGTGTTACAATGCCATAAGATAGAAGCCAGGACTGATCTCAAATGTTCACTGTCCACACAGGAGCAATGCATGAGCAGACAGTCCAAGATACCCATAATTACTGGGGATTGAGAGGTTGTGTAAGACTGTGGGTCCTCTGTCAAGGCTAGAGCTGTTAGCAGTACTCCTCCAGCAATGGGAGAGAAAAAGGAGGCATCCATTTACAGCCAGGCCAGCGTTATCCCCAGACACAGGGGAATATCTCCTCCTGCTTTCTCTTTACTCCAGTGGTCCATGCTTTGTCAACAACTTTTCTTATTCAGTGTTCTGGAAAGCTTTGGCCACTGTCCTCTGTTATATTTGAATTTTTACAGCTAATACTTGTGTCTGAGACTGAGTGTATTGCTGATACCTGTTGCATAGCTCAACACCAAATACTAATTAAAATTAGTTCAGACAAACCTGGTCATTTTCCTCTAAGGAACCCCTTCCTCCTCCTTGTTCTGCCTCCTTAACCCTGCCTGGAAGGAATTCTTAGGAATAAGTCATTGCCCATGTTCAGAAAATACCCTGGCACCTTAAGCTGCATCTAATGAACAATCAAATTAAGATGATTAATTTCAAGTTTTGAAGAAGATAAAACCTGCATATGCACATTGTATGAACATCTGAACATCTTGTGCATGGAAGTAGCTCCCCTTTCCCATCCATTCTGCTTGCATCATCCTTTAATAACACACAGCAGTTCAGAAATTGTTGCAGTTTTCCCAGAAGAGAGGCAGAGGAAAAACTCAAGTCAATTTGCAGTAGGAGAACAAGCAGCAAAATGTTATTGCAATGCCTTCATCCCACCTTCCCCCTGCACTCACCTGAGGTATCTGTGCTTGGTGTTTGTTTACTCTGTCCAGGTTCAATAACCTTCTCCAAAGAGCAATAACTCTTTGTCCTCTGGAAGTGCCTCTTTGCCCTGAGTACTGTCCAAGCTATAATTACTGCTTTCTAATTTAGGTTCTTTAGCTCTCAAAATACTTTTTAGAAACCTTTGACCCCCATCTCCCATATACACCATACCTTCATGTTCAAGGTTGCTGATTTTCTTCCTAAAACAGCAAAAATCACTTCCTTTTCGTATTTCCCTATATACATACAAAGTATTTTCAGTCCTCGTCTGCATTTGAATTATACACCAAGAGGAGTCTGTCTCCTTATAGATTTTACAGCAGAATCTAAAGTGATCTACCATGCAAATAATCCTTTGACTATTCTCTGGCAAACATAAATAAATCACTTGTGTGTTTGTCCCTCCATAAATTTTATAGCAGGGCCCAGTACATCCCTATTAACTCTCAAGTGCCAGGTAATACGCAGTGACAACAATCAATCAGAGACCTGTTTTACAGAAATGTTAATATTTCACCTCTGTTCTGTGCCCAGAAAGGGGCTGCAAAGATTGTGCTTTGCTAAAATGATGCCTTTTCAACAGCGTTTTGCCTTGATCTCCTCCAGGCAAGCCCTTAATTGTTCAGCTGGTGGACTGGATCTTGCGAGGGACCTCTCAGGTGATGTTTGTCAACAACCCTCTCAGCGGGCTGATCATTTTAGTGGGGCTTTTCATCCAGAGCCCCTGGTGGATGCTCACAGGCTGCACTGGCACCACTGTGTCCACATTAACTGCGCTGGCCCTCAGCCAGGACAGGTAGGTGGCACCTCATGTCCTCATGCACTTAATAAAAATTGATGGTTGTGATATTATTTGGAGCTCACTGGTGAGTTACCATGCAGAGACAGAAGACTCAGGTGAAGACAGAGTTGTGGCCCAAGAAGAGCTGGCCTGTCCCTGTGGCTGTCTGTCTTCCTGAAAACATAGAGTTATTTCTCCCTGATAGCCATCCTCAAACCATGCTGGTCCTTTCAGTCACGGGGATCCCCCTCCATCATCCAGCAGTCCCCAGACTTTCCCCCTCCCACACGCCAGTGCAAGGCAGTACATCAGTAATCTCACTGCTTTTTCACAGGGGCAGGACACTTACAAAATGCACTTCTGTGGGCCCCAGAGATGGGCTGCCTTCAGCAAAGCTTTCTGCCTCACCGTTGTTTCCGTGGCAGGTCGTCCATCGCGGCTGGGCTGCATGGCTACAACGGGATCCTGGTGGGCCTGCTCATGGCCGTCTACTCCGACAAGGGGGACTACTTCTGGTGGCTTCTGCCCCCCGTGGCAGTGATTTCCATGGCCTGGTAAGCACCACTGCTCCTCATGCCTTCTGAAGGCTGACCTAGAACAGAGACCAGGCAGATCTAAAGAAAAAAGTAGAAGGTCTCCTTTTATTAGAAGGCCTCAATGGATCCACGTCGGGCAGCACAAGAGCTCAGCTAAGACTACACCCAGGATGAACCAAAATGGACACAAAATGGACTGCTGGTCATGGGGTCTCACACTTTTATAAGTTTTGGTCCATTTGCATGTTGGAGTTAATTGTCCAAGTCCCATTTTTCTTGTTTTTCTCTCTTCAGCCCACACCGTTTATGCTCTTGGGCCTGAAATTTGGGTCATTATCCTTGATTCCCAGCTAGAGAAGGAATTGTTTGATCTCCCTGCTCTGTGAAGAGGGCTTACTATCCCCTAATATGAAGCTCAGAAATACACACTAAAGCAGTACAGAATCTGAAAATAAAAGCTAAAACCTGAGGCATCACTCCTCCTAGGGACAATTCCCAAAGGATGGGTCTGGCTACCAGCAGCTCAGGCACACTGAGGGCCCCTCTGCCCTGCGCCAGTGACTCCAGACTTGATGGCGCTGGAGGATTGTGTTTGTGTTTGTCACCTCACAGAGCTCGTGGGGGACGTGGTAGGAGCTGAGGGCACAGAAACACTGATTATAGCGCACAGGCAAAGCAGCACCACCCCAGGCCTCTGAAAATGGCCCTCAGCAGCAGGATACACACGGGATGGAGGTCATTGCACCCAACACCACAAGGCTTCTTCCTCATCCAGGCCCTGAATCAGCCCTGTGCTCATCCTGGGGCTGAATTCAATATTCTCCTTCTCGGATGTGCAACTAGTCATGAGCAGAATTAATTCCTCCAAGTAGCTGCAAAGGACAGGCTATGTGCGTCCAGGATTAAATTTTGCCATTTTTAAATATAGATCTGATCAGCACTGCAGAATCTGTTTAACAGCCTTAACTGAAATTAATTTAATAGTCACATTTTATCACTGTAAGCAATAAGATGCAAACCATTATTGGATTTTCACTGCTTTTAAGATCAGATTTGTTTTATATTTCATTTCTTTAGTCATTCTCAGCAAAGGTCATTTTATAACAATCTCTCAAAACCCAGGACATGTTGCAAGAATGTTTAGTTTGTCTTATCTGCCAGAATTCCTTGAGGCCTTTTGTTCAAAATTTTCTTCATTGTTTAGTTCACAAGTCTTGAGGGTAGAGCTGAAATATTTTAAAATCAGACACTTCAGTGATTTTTTAACCGATACTTTGACTTTCAGCTTTAGAAGTCAGCATTTATTTAACTGTTTCCTTTTTTCCTGACAAGATGTGTAAGTGACAGAAGCTTTGTATTTCAGCACAGAAATTAGGACACCATTTTCACTGAAAAACTGATTTATTTTTTTTCCCTACAGCTGCAAGCAAGGAAATCTGTAAACTCCTTTGGGAACCAAACTTGTCAAAAAAAGAATAGGCTTCATCTGAGATTACACAGGGAGAACAAAACATTTTTCCCACTGATAGTATCTGTACAGCAGGACACAAGATGTTGCTATTGAAATGTCAAATAACTTGGATGGAATTGTTTTTTATTATAACCAGCTTAATGACCTTCTAGGGCTCAAATCCAGTTCCTTGAAAAACTTAAAGTCTTTAAATTGATTTTTTACAAACTGTAATGTTCACTGCTACTTGGAGTAGACCATAAGAGCTATTCAGCTCACCTTTCAGCAGAAGAGCTCAGCTGGAAGGAGACAACTGGCCATTTGCACAAAGGACTGGCCATTTCTTCTCTTCCTTGAACTTTCTGAGACCCATAAAAACCAGATATTACCTTGCCAATATGGTCCCATACAGTCCTTCATGTAGGACACACACTTCAAGTGGAAATCAGAGAGTCTGGAAATGTCCTGAGGAAAGCAGATCAGACAAAGATTATATCCCAGGTTCTACAGACAAGAACTTTGGGAAAGGCCGTGGTATTTCAAGGTTTATAAGTTTTTTGTGTTTTGACTTAAGGTTGAGCCTCACCCCAAATATTTTACATGCTAAAAATATTCAATCAAGCTATTTAAAAACAAGTCTCAGTTTTCAGTAAACTGTGTATGATTTCAGGTGATACCTGGGCAGCATAAAATTACATCAGTCAAGGTCTGAGTGAAGTCTGGTACCAGCACCTTGCCCAGCTCTGCTACAAATGGTGATTTCATCTTACACTCTGTTGGGCCTCATAGTCCCCAAAAATATATATATTTACTGTCCAGCACAGTAAATATTTTTATCTTTCTTAATGGAAGATTTTCCACTACCTTTGATCACTTCTGCTTTATTTCTCTTCCAGACCCATCTCATGATACCCTTCATATCATTTAAACAAGAACAAAACAAAACAAAACAAAAAAGACCCAAAAAAAAGCAAATTGGATAATTTCCAACTCCCTCTTTCCTCCTCAAGACAGCAGCTTTTTTAGAGCATCTAAAGTTCTCCCCAGTTCTTCATGTGACGTTCCCAAAATTTCCTTTTCTGCTTTTTGTTCAAATTTTAAACTGAATAGTAAGTCAGATTGCCTGTCTCTGTCCATGCTCAAATGCTGTATTGGATGCATACATGGATGTGACAGTATTTTCTCTCAGGTTGGCTGTTTTGTTCTCTGCCCTGATGTCGTCGGTTGGTCACAAGATTTTCGGGGTGAAGGAAGAGACGAGATGGGCTCCATGATCAGAAGGCTTGATTTATTATGTTATGATATATACATCTATTATACTATACTAAAAAGAAAAAGAAAAGGAGAGTTTCCAGAAGCTGCTAACTACCTAAGAATAGAAAGTAAAGAATGATCAACAAACCTTGCTCTCTCAGACTGTGTCCGAGAGAGCTCAGTTCTGGATTGGCTATTAT
>NW_005054365.1:1726485-1736556 GCF_000277835.1 Geospiza fortis
AATGTTTGTAAGTTTCTCTGCTGAGCCATGCAGAGGAAAAAACAAACACCTGACAGGTTATCTGTTGCCAATCAAACTCAATCAAGTGCTTCTGTGGGATGAACAGGGAATTTCTTCACCTATAAAACATAAAATTCTATGATATCACTAAAACAATCTTACAATATAAGAAAATGCAAAAACAATGCAAAACAAGTCCAAGTCCCAACAGCTGAGTTTCAGGAAAAAGTCCATGGACTGAAGATGTTCTTCTTTGCCATATCTGAAAGTCTCTTTTGGTCCTGAAACAGACTTGCTGCAGAGAATCCATCAATAGTTATCAAACAGTTCCAAACAATTTTTTAAAAAGTTTCTAAAATGTCTTAGACACAGCCCTTTATTGAACAACTTGGGCTGAAGCTAGGTTTTGGCCCTTCAATGCTTTTTGAGCTGCTGCTGCAGGAATAAACAAAGTAATTACATACAAGTACGAAGAATTGGTATTTGCCAGTTGCACAACTTGAGTTTGTGCAGGTTCTACTGCAATCAGGATATCTTGTTCTATAGCCATGGGGAGCACAGCATAACCACAGTAGTCTATGTGTTCTCCTAGCAAAGAAACAAAGAAAATACTTTGTAATAATTCTTTCTAGAATAGCAGTAACACAATTTCTACAGGGCTTCAGTGTTGTTTACTGGATGAGACAATTTCTTGCTGTAGTTTCAACTCTTATTACCTAAAGTTTGGGGTACATTTCTTCCATTTCTTATTACTTCACAAAAAGTTTTTCTTTCTTTAGTGATTTTTATCCATTGCACCTGTTTGTAAATGTTCGCATTTTAATGCTGGCTTACAAAAATTCTAAAAAACCGCTACCATGTAGATTACTGTCCAAGAATGACAACTGTCATGTACATACAATTTCCGGAGCTTTTTCCAAGAAGATAACTACTATATTTAAATAATCATTAATACAGTTGCATACAACACATAACGTAACAATCAAATAGAAAATGTATGTAGTAAACAACCTCTCCCTTGGAAATAATTCCCACTTACCATATGCTGTCCATTTAGTCTATATGAGATGTTCACACAACACTGAGATAAAAATTAACTAATGTTAATAAACTAATTGACTTTTACAGCTCTGTTTCTCAGGATCCTTTTATTACGTCTTCAAATACGTAGGATTATTTTATGAACATTTGCAAGAAACTCAGCTCCAGGGAGAACACAATCCTAACATGGACAGAGAATCTAAAAGATAAGGCTGCTACAGAAATAAAAATAAGTCCTAAACACAAAATAATTGTGACTCTCCAGTCTGCCAGTGAATCACACCCACTATTTTAAGTTCTGTGGACACATCTCTATGGAAGAGTAAACAAGAGATGATGGTAGAATCATTTCATGCTTTACCATGTATATTGTTGTGGGGCTGGTTATATTTGGTAACTTTAATTAATTAAAAACAAAAAAGCTGGCAAGTTACTCCAATTTTCAAAACCATCACTATTGTCTATAATTGTTTTTCTCCAAAACTGATATCCATGTAGAGTTGTTTATAATAAGATACAGTAAAAACTACTAAATTATATATGGTTTTCCATTTATCACAAGAAATTTCTCTGAAAAAATAAAATTAAGACCAGCATTTTCATTCTGTGTTTTAAAATACAAGATTTCCATGATGACGGATGAAGTAAAACAACATAAGGTTAATTTTTCTCTTTTACCTATTAAGTTGACTCGTCCTGGTGCACGAGCATAAAACTTGGGAGCTGATCCAAACTTTGATATAAACATCTCCTTCAGTTTCTGCAATCTGAAAGGCAGGTTAGAAACATTTAGAAGGACTATATTTGCATAAAAGACAGGAAGCTTCAATGCTTCTTGAAGCAAATTCAGTTCAGCTTCCTGAAGTATGTGGAGTTTTCTCTGCTACACCAGGAGTGACATTAAGCTGGTTATTTCTGCTCTTCACATAACATTGAAGACTTGTCGACGGTTGGTCACAAGGTTTTCGGGGTGAAGGAAGAGACGAGATGGGCTCCATGATCAGACGGCTTGATTTATTATGTCACTATATATATATATATGTATTATACTATACTAAAAAGAAAAAGAAAAGGAGAGTTTCCAGAAGCTGCTAACTACCTAAGAATAGAAAGTAAAGAATGATCAACAAACCTTGCTCTCTCGGACTGTGTCCGAGAGAGCTCAGTTCTGGATTGGCCATTATTTCCAAACACTCAATCTGGGCCAATCCAGAACTGACCTGTTGCATTCCACAGAAGCAGATAACCTATTGTTTACCTTTTGTTTCTGGGGCCTCAGCTTCCCAGAAGGAAAAAATCCTAAAGAAAGGATTTTTGTGAAAAGGATGTCTGTGACACCCTGAGATGCATAGGATGGTTCTGCTGAAGCCCGTGCTTTTGAAGAATGAGTCTGGACTCTTCACTTTTCAGTCTTGAGGTTGTTTATTAATTCTTATCTATAAAATTTTCTTTTCTTTCTGAGATCTGCTCAGCAAGGCAGCCACAAGCACTCTGACCGCCCCCGAGGCAGTGTTGTCCTTTTATACTACAAATTACGTTTATCATATTTACTTTTAATTCCCAGTACCTATCACCTATGTTAGACAGTGCACTTCTACTCTAAACCAATCCCAAAGTGCCAACATCACAGCAGAAAATGGAGAACAAGAAGAAGAAAGAAGGACTAGACATGCCCTGATTCCTCCATCTTGTCCCTATAACCTGAATACCAAAAATCCTAAAATCTACATTTTCACCCTGTGAATATTTTATTATTACACCATTCAACCTGTGTGGCTTTCACATCCCCATACAAAGCTGTCAATTCATTGGAAGGGTCGAAATCAAGCCACCAGGTGTTCCGGGCAGCATGCCAGGGTCTCCGAGCCCCCCAATGGTGTTCTCGGCAACTCTGGACACCCGAAGGGATGTGCTGAGTTCCCACAATTTTCTTCAGAAAGATAAACAGTCTTTGACAACTCTTTCTTTGATGCAGATTAAGATATTAAGGTATTCACCACCTGGCATTTCTACAAGGAACTGTATTGACCTTTGTTTGCCAAAATTATCATTTTGTGGCCAAAGAGGCAGGCTGTCTCACCACTATAAATTGTGATGAACAAGTTATGATTGTATTTCTTCTCCTGTTTTCAGCCCAGTACTGTCCAGTGCTTTGGGATCCATCTTCAGCAAATGGGACCTTCCTGTTTTCACTCTGCCCTTCAACATTGTGGTGACCCTGTACCTGGCAGCCACAGGACACTACAACCCCTTCTTCCCCACAACCCTCATCAAGCCCATAGCTGCAGTGCCCAATATCACCTGGTCTGACATCAATGTGCCACTGGTAAGCTTCACACCAACAGGTTTATGGTATTTCACTGAGAAGGTGAGCATGAGGGCGTTCTCCTCTGGGTGATGCTTTTACATGGGTCAGAATTCACAGAAGTACGTGGGTTGGTTCAGTGCCACAGAATCCCCAGGGACAGTCCTGGTTCACCCAGCAGAAAGGCTGGTGGAGCCTCAGGGAGCAGAGAACCCGAGCCTCTCATTCCCCTCAAACTTGGCTTGGCCTAAAACTAGTCTTGATTGTACATCCAGCACACATCTGGATATGACTTCCTCCTGTCCAGGTTGAAAAAACATCAGCAACACTGCCAGTGGCAATATGAAAATTCAGAGGGAACATCAGGACTTCAAAGTGACAGAAACTCATTTATATCCAGTCCCCTCATGTCTAGCTCTAGCCCTGGAGAGTCACCTTCCCAGAGTGGAATAGGGTAACTGACCCAGAGGGTTGTGGTGAATGGCTCAGGGTCCCAGGGGGTCCCTCAGGGGTCCATCTGGGCACCAGTGTTATTGAATATCTTCATTAATGACACATACAGAGGGATCCAGGGCACCCTCAGCGGATTTGCAGATGGCACCAAGCTGAGAGGTGCAGCTGACACACCTGGAGGATGGGATGGCATCCAGAGGGACCTGGACAGGCTGCAGGAGTGGCCCAGGGGAATCTCATCAGGTTTAACAAGTCCAAGTGCTGGAGCTGCCCCTGGGCCAGGGCAGCCCCTGGGATCAACCCAGGCTGGGATGAGCAGAGGGAGCAGCCCTGGGAGAAGGAGCTGGGAGTGCTGTGGGTGAGAGCTGGGCCTGCCCCACCTGAACCCCCTGCCCTGGGCTGATCCCCCAGCGTGGGCAGCAGGGCAGGGGGATCCTGCCCCTGTGCCCCTGGGCTCAGGTGAGAGCCCACCTGCAGAGCTGCCCCAGCCCTGGCTCCAACAGCACAAGGAGCTGGAGCTGCTGGAGGGAATCCAGAGGAGGCAGCAAGGCGATCAGAGGGATGAAGCAAATCTTTTATAGGAAAAGGCTTGGAGAACTGGGTTTATTCATCCTGGAAAAGATGGCTTTGGGGTGACCTAAGGCCTTCCAATACCTGGAGAGATTGTGTAGAAAAGTTGGAGGGAGACTACTTACAGTTGGAGGGACTTTTGAAGGCATCCCCCCCCAAGGAGAAATGGCTGCAATTTGAAAGAGAGTAAGTTTAGATTAGATATTGGGAAAAAATCTCTTCCCTGTGAGAGTGGTGAGGCCCTGGCCCAGGGTGCCCAGAGCAGCTGTGGCTGGGCGGCAATGTCCAAGGCCAGGCTGGATGGGGCTTGGAGCAGCCTGGGACAGTGGAAGGTGTCCCTGCCCATGGCAGGGGCTGGAATGAGGTGATCTAAGGTCCCTTCCAATTCAAACTATTCTGAGATTCTATGAGGTGCTCAGACTCCAGCTCAGAGCCAGCATTTCTTCCTTCCCTTTTCAGCCAATAGCTTGGACAGAACATCTGCTGTGACCCTCAGGGCACAGACAGACAATAAATAACAAGCCCTTTTCTGCCATGTGCTGCAGCTCTTACAATCCATCCCAGTTGGGATTGGTCAAGTGTATGGTTGTGGAAACCCCTGGACTGGAGGGATTTTCCTTGTGGCTCTGCTCATCTCCTCCCCACTGATTTGTTTGCATGCTGCGATTGGATCAGCCGTGGGGATGTTTGCAGGTAAGAAATACTGAGCAAATTATTTTTGCAATCAAGGTATCTTGATCCAAGCCAGATTCTGTCCAGACTTTAAAGTTGCATCAGCTTGGCTGCAGCTGGGACAACACTCTCATCTTTCAAACTGTCTCTAAATTTGAAAGCTCTTAGCAAAAGTCACACAACAGAGTGCAAGCAACAACAGAAAGAGGTTTTCTTTAAATTTTGCATTTTTGTTAGACTTGTAACTCAGACAGGTGGTTTGTTCCACCTTACTTAACTCTCTAGCCACTGGATGTGATAAATCACATGGAGATCATAAGGAAATCTGGAGAAAGACTTTCAGAACTGATTTCTTGCCACCACAATTACTTTAAATGATGACCACAAGCAAAGGTCTGCCCCAGAACTAATCAGCCAAGGAAGAGAAACAGACTTCTCTGGGATGCAGTTTGCTCAGCCCTGCTGTGGATTTGTCAAAATACCAAAATGAATGCCACCAAAAATGTCCTGTCTCTCCACTAACCAGAGAGAAACAATATTGAGAGACATGAACCAGACCCTAGAGGTTAGATAACATTAATGCCACTTAAGAGACCAATTTTAATAAATACAGATGACAGAATAAGTGTAGTCTGATTCCTTGGAAAAGGCAGTGATCCAAAAATTTCTCTGTTCTCTGAAGCACTTTATACATGATGTAGCTGTCTTATATTCATGATTTTAAACAAAACTGTCCACAATTTGTATGGCTAAGAGTGTATGGCAGATCTTGTAGAGGTGTGACATTCAATCTAGAAGGGAAAGGTCAGGGGAAAGCTTCTGGGAACAAGCATGGTGAAAAAACAGAGGACAGATGAGGACAATATAGAAGGAAATGCATTAATATTACTAGTGGTCTGTGCACTACCTATTGAACTCTCCTTTTCACTGGTACTCCTGAAGCCTGTGAGAAATCCTACAGAAGTTTCTGAGAGGTCAGATTTGTGGCAGACCCCCAGCTCCCATCCCCGTGGAGAATTTCCACTGCACAGGTGAAGCGACCACCTCTACTAACTAGACCATATCTCACAAAAGTCACTAGGAAAAATGGAAAACTCTGTTTGCTCCCACAAAAGACATGCAGTTGTGCCTCTGATACTCAAAATTAGGGTAAATATGAGGTGTAAAGAGTGTGTGTGTGAGCACAGCAAGGAGGACACCCAGGTGAGAAGGTTTTCCCACACTCTGGCTGGATCCTCCACCTGTGTGTGGATACACTCAGTGAATACACAGGAAGTTTTGTCTGAATTAAGCCTTTGAGACTGGTCCAAATTCCACCGCAGGGACATTACTAGAGCTCCAAAATAATGAGAGCCTCCTTTGACATCCTCCTTTTCCTGCGTGTGCGTGTGTGAGAACAGACAAACCCACCTTGATGTTATGAGGAAGAGATGACAGATTCCTCCTGCATGCTCCTCTCACACCTGAGCTCACAGCCTTGCCTTTGTCCTGCAGCTCTGAGCATTGCATCCCCCTTTGACAGCATCTACCTTGGCTTACACAACTACAACTGTGCCCTGGCCTGCATTGCCATCGGGGGCATGTTCTACGCCCTGACCTGGCAGACACATTTGCTCTCACTTGCCTGTGGTGAGTATCTTTTACATAAAGGGAAGGCAAACATTTGGGCAGCTTATGAGGAGCTGTCTTGGTTTGAAAAGACAGGTGTCCTCTAAGGAAGGCAGGAGCCTCCCCTGAAATGGAAAATGCAAACCCTCTACCTCCAAATTATTATAATTTTTAAATTAAGAGGCTCTCAGGCAAAGGTATGGGAGTAGGAATATCAGATCTTTATTAGGAAAAAACTAAAAATTAAAAGAAAAAATGAAAATAAAACACAATAATACAAAACAACACTGACAGAGTCAGGATAGGCCCTGCCCCTCTGTGGGTCAGGGTGGGGGCACAGTCCCATTCCATGGTGGCTCAGCCCTCCTGCAGTGCCAGCTGTGGTTCTGCTGGAGCAGGGATCCTGCACAACGGTGGAGTTTTCCTCTAAAGGTCCAGTGGTAGTGTAGATGGGCCTGGTCTTCCTCTGGGAATGCAGGGGAGAACAAAGCTGCTCCTCTGGGAATCCAGTAGGAAAAGGCTTCTGTGGTGTCCCAAACCTCAGATTATATCCAGGTAGGAATTCTTGACTCCTCCCACTGGGCGGAGCCTCTCCCAATGGGATGATGGCATTTTATCAGCCCTGCAAGGACACTCACTGGCCATGGACAGAAGATATTTTCCAGAGGGAGGATCGCTTGTGGAAGAGATTGAAAAAACCTGCCCCACCTGGTTTTCACAGGTGGGCCAATTAATTGCCCCACCTCTAACAGATGGTGATAGAATACACACCCCCAGCCACATCTTGCACTTCCAACCTAAGAGAGGAGCACAGGGTTAGAGCCTGTGTGTCCCAAAAATAGGTACAGTGCAAGTCGTGTTTCCCTGGTAGCATCAGCACTGGGCTTGATTGTGCAAGTACAGAGAGAAGAGTGTTAGATCCTGATAACATGGAAACATCTAGAAAGGGTAGGAGTACTGTTTGTGGAATGAGCTCAAGTTAATCCATGAGCATGTTTCACCAGTTAGGAACTCAACAGATTCATAGAAGCAGCCTTTTCATGGTTATATGTATCACTGGGGGAAATGTGTCATAAGAAGGGAGCTGTTGCACCAGGCCAGTTTAAAACCCATCCACCCAAAGACCCCACATCTAACAGCAGCCAAAACCAGGCACTATGGGAACAGTTGGAGAAATTTCCCAGTTAAGACATTCCTGTGAAGATATGCCCAGGCTCCAATTACATTTATCTCAGTGTCCTGAGCACAGTTTCTGGGTTTCTGAGTAGCTTTTCCTTCCTTGATTTAACCCTTGGGTGCCTGACCTTGCCTCCTGTTCTGCCATTCTGGCATCCTGGTGCAAAGACACCCTTTGGTAACTGGTTGTGGTATGAAGGCACAGGGGAGAGAATTTCTGAAGTCCAGCCCTGCTGGAGAATTTCAGCAATTCCCACTGCATGTGGGTCAGGTAGTGCCAAAAAAAAATAAATAAAAGAAATGCCACCATCACTTCATCTTGACAAAACCATGTTCTTCATTCACCATCCATCTCTACAGAGCAGACAGGACAAAATGCAGTCACAGAATCATTTGTGTTGGAAAATATCTCCAAGATCAAGTCCAACTGTGGCCCCAGCCCTGCCAAGGCCACCACTAACCCACATCCCCAGCTGCCACATCCACACAGCTGCTAATCCCTCCAGGGATGGGAACTCCACCACTGCCCTGGGCAGCTGTGGGGTGGGACACCCCTTTCTGTGAAGAAATTTTTCCCTAATATTCAACCTAGATCTCCCTTGGTGCGACTTTAGGCCATTTTCTCTAGGGACATTTCAACTAATTGTTGAAATGCAGTAATTTTAGCAGTAATCCTCACATTAGGTAACTGGGAGAATATTTTGCTGTGCATTTGGACAATGTTGCTTGGGTTTTGGTGGGATATTTTTTGTTTTTGTTTTTGGGGGTTTTTTGGGGGTTTTGGGGTTCTTTTGGGGGGGGGGGTGTTTAAGAATTGAGAATTGAACAATGTTTTCCTCATCCTGAGCTCTCTTTGGTCTTCTCTTCTCAGCATTATTTTGTGCCTACTCTGGAGCAGCTCTTGCTAATGCACTCTCTGTGGTAAGTGTGGGGTTTTGTGTTTTACCTGAGGTTTTTTTATTATTTTTTTTAACTGCATCTTGATTTGTTCAAATATAACATTAAGGAAATGCCTCAAAATTCTCCATGTCAGCTTTGACAACACTGAAATGACAATGCTGCAGCCAGTTGGCAGGTCTTGTACAAACCCTGTGTCGGCTGAATTGTGTCCCTGAAGACTTTATATCTGATAATAAGATTTCAAAGACCTTTGGAGCATGTTATCCACAACAGGGCTGTGCATGTATATGTGAGTTACAGCAACAGCATATGGTTTGAGATTAAATACTTAGTTGAACATTATCTTTCAGCAATTCCAAATTATCTAAATTTTCATTTTCTTCATTCAAGCTCTTTCTCCAACACTGCCCACAGATATTATTGATGTTTGAACTAGGTATGAGAACTAAAATGAGGGGGAGACTGTTCTCTTAAGTACAAAGTTATTATATTTGGACAAATCAAGAAAGGAGTGAAGACAGAAATGCCAGGCTCTGCTTCTTCTTTAAGATCTGAGAGATTAAAGCAAAACAATATTTTAATTAAATTGATTTACTAACTTAAAAGAAAAAAAATATTAGAACTAGCAGCTTCATGCACTGAACATTTTCATCTGGCACCCTCTCAGTACCACATAGGTCCCCACATATGGGCTGCTATAAGCACACCTGCTTTTGGGAGGCATCAGGAAAAAGGACACCCGTTTTTTGTCCCTGTGATCTTGCTTTTGGAAGACCTCAATTCAGGTCCAGAGGCGGGGGAACAGAGAGGACTGAGGGTTGGATGTGATGCCAGCATCATATTGTCACTGGGGAGAGGGAATATGCGTGAATAATACTCTCCATACGTATTTTACAGAACAGAGAGGTAGAATTTGGCTCTTCTGTTAGATAATTCGAGTGTCCATGTGTAAGCTGGTTGTCTTGCTTTTCACTGAAGTGATGACAGCTCTGGAGCCTGATTCAGTTGCTTCAGTGCTGGTGCCAGGTTCCATCCAGCACCAGCATTGAAGCTGCACCTCTGGCAGGGCTGAGGTCTGCAGTGTCAGATGCTTGGTGCAGCCCCAGCCCTCCAGCTGAAAATCAGACCTCTGTGTGGCCAGCTGAATCAGCATTTGGTGCCCACTGTGCCTTCAGGGAAAGCAAGGCCCTCCCAGCTTCCCCAATGGAAGAGTTTAGCCACAAGCAGGCATAAGCACAGAGACCAAAAACGGTACCAAAGTGGTGTTTTGTGTGTTGTGTCCCCTGACAGCTCCAGCTGCCAGTGTGCACCTGGCCCTTCTGCCTCTCGGCGCTCCTCTTCCTGCT
>NW_005054365.1:1736662-1776675 GCF_000277835.1 Geospiza fortis
GAACCCGGCCATCTACAAAATGCCCCTCTGCCAAGTCACCCACCCAGAAGCCAACCGTATCTACTACCTGAGGATGAGGAGAAGGGCCTCGGAGAGCAGGAGGGAAGAGCAGAAGCGAAGGGAGCAGAAACCCTCTGACGGCTCAGGAATTAACAGTGGGGGGACCCCCCTGTGCAGCCCCAAGAGCCGCCACGGTCACTGATTGCAGGTACCCACAACTCTGCAGCCTGGGGGCAGACTGGGGGCAGCTTTTCAGAAATCACAGCAAAGCACACAAGCACCACTTTTGCCAGCAGTATGCAGGCTGGGGATTCAGCATTCCACACTGGAGATATCACGGTTTGCCCTTGAGCTAAGCTTTCCAAAAAGCACTCAGGTAACATAATAACAGCTGCCTTATCAATCCGCTGGCTGTTAACTTGAAAGTCACCTCTTATCAATAATAATTATAAGAATAGGCAGAAGAACATTAAAGCTGACAAGAGGCTGCATTTAATTTCAGAGGTGTAATTTAACAAAATAAATATGCTGAGAAGGCATTGGTGTCTAATAATAATAAATAATGTAAGAACTAAGTCAAGAGCTGCACTTCAAATTAAGAGCATGTATATTTGAAAGTGAAATAAACAGACTGTTCTCTTCCTTTCTTGTGTGCCATCAATGTCTAACCCATTTAATACCTCTTAACAGCTACAACACACACAGGTAAATATTCTTACAGAGCTCTTCCTGTAGCACTTCTGATGCCATCTCCTGGCTCCTCATTAAGTGCCAAGGCAATGAATATATATGCTTTAATCAGACTAGAAGAGCAACTAGCTAGCAGTGATCAAACATTCTTCTTTTCCTTGAATAATTTTCTGTCTTGCAAATTGAAGATCCCTCTCTCCTGCTGATTGCAGGATAGCAAGTCTGGATCCCTACACACATCCATTGGGAAATAAAAAAAACTTCATGTAAAGAATGGGATAAACATTTACTGCTGGTGGCAGTTCTTTCTCTGCCTTTCACAGAGGAGCAGATCCTTCCCATTAGACCTTGAGAAATTAACAAATCAAAGGTTAGCACTGCCACTTTATACCTCCTCAAAATCCTTACAGCAGGGAAGCTCCAACTGCCCTAAGAAGGATTTTCTCAGGAACCTTTGCCAAAACATCTGTGAAGAAGGCCTGACAGAAAGGCTTCCTCACTCTAAAGTTGTTTTACCAGGTCAGTTTAAAATCACAGACCCAAGGGATGTGAAGATTTAAAATCCAAAGGGACTATGCAACCACAAACACTCAGACCAGAAGCTGCCCTCTCTGCCTCCCGATGTGGGGCTGTTTTGCAGATCCATGTGAGCATTTTTGAATAGGTGGGATCCCACCTCCAAAAACCACTTTTTAAGAAGGTGAGCCTGCATTGTGCTCATGGGATTATTTGTGCCTTAATCACCTAAAATCCAGCAGCACCAGCATCTGCTACCCCTCTAAATGTCCCCTAGAACAGCATCCAAGAATGACTCCATCCTGGGAGACAAAAACACGGTGTTGTTTATGTTCAGATGTTTAAGTTTTTTCAAACATGGGAGGCCATTCCAGGAATTCTGGTAAAATTTAGGTCCTACTTCCTCCCCTCTTTTCCAAGACATCTTTTGAGCCATGATATCAGCAAACTAATGCTAGCACCAAAGCAGTCTCCCAAGGTCACTGCAAACTGCAAGATCAGGGACATCCCCCTGTGGCTGCTGCTGCAGAGAGACAAAGAGAGGAAGAATAACACAGGACGTGACACACAACTGTCTGAAGACCTTCTCTCTACAGCAGTCAATGAAATATGAAGCACACAGAAACTAGGAGAACTTATTCATGAACAGCTTAATTTAGCTCATGCACAGCGTTAGAGAAATATTTGAATAGTAGAAATGCAAGGTTACTGGGAAAATTACTGCAAAATAATGCTTTTTTTCACCATATATGTGAAGAAAAACCACAACTGCAGTTAGTTATGCCAAACATATTGTTTGTTTTCCTAAAAATAACAGTGAAGCCCAGGCACAATATGGCTATTGGAAAGGATTTGTCATCTAAGTGCCACTGCAGGCATTAATTCCTCAGCCACAAGAAAATCCATTCTAAAATCAATTAGTAAAGCAATTTCTAGAGTTGAAGCCTTCCATAAAAAATAGAGTATAAACAGCTTTTTTAAGTCTCTAGCTAATCAAAAGATTTGAGTAACTATAGCCAGTACTAATAATTCTTGAAAACAGGCAAGACAAATCAAGTGTCTCCTGCAAGGGAACAGCAGACAACAAAAGCACTAACTGAAGCTATCAGTGGTAGCCCAGCAGTGTGATACCTAGAGAGTTCTATAAAAATTTTCATCAAGAGAGAAAAAATGTACAGTTTTCAGTGGGACTAATAATTTTGCGACAGCTCCCAGAGGCCTAACATAAAACAAATATGACCATTAAAGGAGAAAAAAACCCAAAAGTTTCTTCTGCAGTTAGAGTCATCATTCCACCCAGCTCACCTCCACCTTAATCAGCATTAAATAAATGGTCCTGTACAAACCAACACCTGGCCCAGCCATAGCACATGAGAAAACCAACCTCCTAAAAATTTGCCTTAAAAAATTAAAAGCAGATCAGACTTAGCAAAGTGAAGGAATTACAAGAGAGCTCCCCAGTGAATTAAGACAACTCTAAGTGGAGATCAATGTAAAAAATTGTAAATACACTATGCAGTTCCAAGAAAAATACTTACTTTATTGCTTATCAAATATAATTTTTCTTACTTTTGCATTTTCTTCATACCCCCTAAAAGGTAAAAAAAAAAGGCAACTTTGCTCTTTGAGAGGAAGCTCTCAACTCTTCTCCCATAGACATAGGTGCTTCTGTTGGTAAGATCAGTCACAGAACTCATACAGAAAAAGCTGGGGCAAGCCCTTTAGATGTCTTGGCTTGGGTATTGGTGGCTCCAGGATGACTGACCTGGTAATGACTCCTCATGAACAATTAGCAAAGCTGCACAGAGGGAAGGTGGAGGGAAGGGATTTGATTTCCCAGTGGACATTTGCAGCAGAGGTCAGAGCCACGCTGCCACCTGCACTGGAGCATCCTCGTTGCTGAAGCACAAAGTTTCCCTCCTGATTCACAGAAGCACAGAATCCTTTAGACTGGAGAAGCCCTCTAAGATCCTCAACTCCAACGATTCCCCCAGCACTGCTAAAATTTCCACTAGTCCATGTCCCCAAGTGCCACATCCACACGGCATTTAAATCCTTCCAGGGATGGGGACTCCAAAACTGCCTTGAGCAGCTGTGCCAGTGTTTGAAAGCCCTTTCCAAAATGAATTTTTTTCTGATATCCACTCTAAAACTGGTTTCCATCATCTGATCTTCTTTGAGACTTAATCTGTCTTCCAAAAATCTCTGCTCTGCAGAACCACCCAGCCAGAAATCAGGTAGATTTCTCCTGTCTTTGGAGAAAACAAAAAAGTCAGGGCTCAAGAGCTGATGGGAAGGGCAGCAGCACAGAGAGAGACCACAACAGGAAATGGTGGCACCAGGGAAGTGCAGACATGGAAAACCCAGTGCTGTGCTTCCAAACAGTGATGGGGCAAAGTGGCTGCAGCACTGCATGACACTCCCAGGCCAGCAAAGGATAGTGAGTTAAAGTCTGATGAACAGATTTCCCTGTTGGCCTCTACTCTCAGGCAACCAGGGCTGCTTTGCTGCAGAGCCTGGGCCCTGCTCCTGTTCCATTCAACATTGCTGTGAACTTAAAATAAATATTTTCCTTTTCTTCAGCCCTTCTGCAATGCAACACCTCTTCTTCCCATACCTGCAAGCAATCAGAGCAGACCTGCACTGATTCAGGAGCCTGAAATCATCAGATACAAGGAGAGTGTGCAACTCTCCCTAGCACCTAGGCTGCTGGCATAGGGAGCCAGCCAGCATCCCAGCAGGCACCAGAAAATACCAGGAAAGGCTCTGTGTTCCAGAGGGGCAGTCAAGCAACATGGGGCCTTCCTACAAGCTGAAAAACCCAAAACTTCAAAACTTGTCAGAATAAGATAATTCCTAAAAATATCCAGCTGCTGGGGAGTTGCTCTGTGCTCTGTCCATGCCAGACATCTCCAGTCTGCAACGACAGACATCTTGTCCAACACTGCAGAATTATTTAGGCTTTCTGTAGATCACATTTGCCAGGGTTGCAGAAATGTCACCACTCTTAGGGGGAAATGTGTTTGCTGAACACTTTCCCTCGCTCTCTCTTCTCCACATCAGTTTTAATTTGGGAGATGGAAGTAGTTCAAACAGGAAACAAGCCCTTGATTGCAGTTGATTTTACAGTTCTCAGGGGGCTTTTACAGATTCCTACAGCTGTTGCCACAGCTGGAATTCACACATCCCAGTGGTGGGATGAGACGTGGGATGGCTGTGTGGGAAGCAAAGGTTTCTTCCACCGCGTTTTGCCTGGCAATGAGTTTGGGTATCTCTGACTTGTCATTCAGCAGCTCCTGAGTGCACTCAGTAACCTCTGTGCATTCAAGAGCTTAAAGCCTCACTGAGCTGCATGCTCACATCCACCTCCAGGGGCAGCTTTTTGCGTAGACAGCTGAGGCAGACACAAATCCCTGCTCCCAAAATGTGCATCTTCACACAGCACAGCAGGGTTGAAACGCCAAGTGTTTGCAGAAGCCCTTCCAAAAACATCCAGCTACGTCACCACCCAAAATGCACAGTTGTTGGGGCTGTTTAGCACATCCCAGCCCCTGCAAATTAAACTCTGTTGCGCACTGAATTGCAAAAGGCAAAGGCAGAGAGACAGAGGCATCCTTGACCTGTGCCCAGGATGGTCTGGAGTATTATTCCCCCAGCACACCTTGTCCTGTGCATGACATTGCTTTTCTACACTTTCCTTGTTTCAGCCAAGTGCTGACAGGTCTGTTGCTCTGTCTTCCAAAAAGCTCTGCTCTGCAGAACCACTCAGCCAGAAATCAGGTAGAGACTTCCTGTCTTTGGAGAAAACAAAAAAGTCAGAGGTGATGACAAACTGTCAGCCAGCAACGGTTTCTTGCTGTTGCCAAGTGAGCTTAATTCCCTTGTGCAAATTAAATCACATTTAGGACGTTTACCTTCACAGAAACTGAGTTACCCAATAGATATGACATTTTTTTTCTTTTGCCTACACCAAAATGTAAAATCTTCTGCAAATGGATTTTTACCTGTTTGTGTTTGTGCATGAAAATGTCACTTGGTAGCACTGCTTGCAAAATCCCATAACCACCCACAGCCAGAGTAACTCTGCTTCTATCCATTGCACTGACTATTAATTTTCAGTTGTTTCCACTGTCTGATGCTTCATTTCAAGATGCTACCAGTCCTCCTTCTCCTGTTGATCAGCAACCCATGCTATGTACAGCATCTTCCACTTTTAGTAAGAATTACTTGGCAAGAAAGTAGTAATCACTGGGATTTATAGGCTGGAAGAGTTTCTTGCTGGAGAAATTATAGCATTCTGCTCTATGTTAAGGCCTAACACATACATCTCCTACAACACACAGCTTTGTAAGGATTGATTATTTCCTTGGAGGCAGCCATACCCTGGGTGACACTCACAGCCCTATATCAGGGCAAGGGAAGCAGAAAGGCAGGGAAGTTTATTAAGCTGAGAGTGGATGCAGGGAAGTGAATTGACTCTCAAATTGCCTTGCGTCGTAAAAAGAGGCAAGTCTGGCCAGCTTTGTTATTTCTAACAGGATCCTGCTGGCTTGAGGTGGATTTAGGAAAAGAGCTTTTTTGAATTTAGGTTTTTCCTTGAAGCCAGTAGAACAGGAAGGAAGTTTGAAGTTGAAACTTAGAATTATTACGGTTTCAATTTCCCATCTTTACTGAAATACAGCAATACAATCAACCTCAGTCTTTCAAACCCCTCCAGTATTTCAGACTGATTCAATATAATGGTTGGATTCAATAATCTCAAAGCTCTTCTCTGAACAACTATTCTATAATGCTGTGATTCTAAAGTGGATGATCCAGTCTGTTATGCTGGAGATGACCAGAAAAACAAACAGCATTGAGGTTCAGACTCAGGCATGAACCAGAGAGCTTTTCTCCCTCTCAGCTCCTGAGTCCCAGGAGTTGCTACTCAATCTCATCACCACAGGCAGCCAGACCAGCCTGGAGAAATGTCCATTGCTCCAGGAAAGATGATCCAGCTGATTGGAAAAAGGGAAAGGGACACAAAACCGAACAAGAACCAAGGGGAACCAGCAAGAACAACACACTGGGCTTTTTTTTACCTGTATTTCACTGGGTTTCATGACACACATGAGTGTCTGGTCCTTCCTGGAGCCTCAGGCACATTTCCTGAGCTGGACACCATGGGAATCTTGGCACTGGTGAATGGGATGGTTCCAGGGGGCAGCTCCTCATCACCAAGCTGCTGGACCACCCTGCAGTCTTTGGCATGTGGTGGCCTTGGCTAACTGGTGCCTTTCCAAACAATTCCCCCCTCCCACTAGCAGCAACGTTTTGAGCAAACACCTTGAAAAACTTGCAGCTGGAATAGAGGAATTGTTTCCTACCCCAGCACTCAGAGCACCAGCCTGCAGGAGGAGAGTCTGCACCTCCCCCTGAAGTTGCCACTTATTTTGCCATGAGAGAGCAGAGGTTTTTTACACACTGCTGTAGCTGCAAGACAACTACAACCTGCTCTTCACACATTCCTGCCCCACTCCTATCCCAGGATGCAGAGACTGCCACTCCTAATCAATAAGCTGGTTGCCAGGTATCACTTATGCACCTTTGGAGCTGCATGGACTGAGAAGGTGAGTCATGAGAGCATGTCAAGGTGGACAGAAAGGACAGTGGGTCTCCAGAGCAGGCAGGAAGAGAAGTGATGTGTGTGCATTAGGAGAACTGGAAATTTTGGGAACATACATCATTAAGAGCAGTGCACAGAGCAGAAGATAGAGCACAAAGAGTTTGGATTGTTCCAGGGCAAGGGAACTGCTGTTTGTGAGCCCTCTGAACCTGGAGATCTGAATATTTGCTGCGATTCCCACAGCTGCACATGTGGCTGTGCTGGAGTCACACCACGAGAGGGAGACGGACACTGGAGCAGAGCACAGACTGTACCCAGCCCCATCCCACTGCCACACAGGGGAATGTCAAACAGCAGCTTTCTCTGGAGAGTTTCACAGGCCAAAATGCAGGGATAGACCTTCCCATTCGCATCCAGCTGTTGGCTTTGTATAAACCCAAAACTATTGCTCTTAGCAAACCAGTCCTATATTGTGACAGACCCTGTGGTGCTCTGTGCTGAAACAGATTTTTCCACTCTTCACTCACTCCAAAAAAAAAGGTGATGAAAAGAAAAGTGGCCACAGATGTTGGTGGGGGCTGACCTCCTCCTCCTGCCTGTGGGACAGGACAGACCATGGCTGGCCAGAGCAGCTGTGTCCTCAGCCAGAACACGAGCTCTCTCTCACTCCTGCCACACTTCCATCACCACTGCCAGCTCTCCACACACCTCAGAAGAACCACAGACTGGCAGTACTTCTGGAAGTGAAACATTAGGTTTGCTTACAACCAGCCCAGGTGAGCTGCAAAAGTCCCTTACCTTGCTGTAGCAAATTTGGAGCATCACCTTATTTTGACACTCTGTCCCATAACATCCACACAGAGAAGTTAATGGAGTATGGGCTAAATAAATGTGAAGCAAGATGGATTGAAAATTGGCTGAATGGTTGGGCTCAAAGCGTTATAAACAGTGGCACAAATTACACATAGAAGCCAGTCATTAGTGGTGCAAGCCAGGCATAATAAGTTTAACTTCTTAATTAAAGACCAGAATGTTGGAGCACCCTCAGCAAATTTGGGGAAGGCACAAAACTGGGAGTAGTGTTGGGTATACCAGAAGGCTGTGTTGGCATCCAGAGGTCATCAGCAGGCTGGAAAAAATGGGCTGACAAGAGCCCCTTCAGGTTCCAGAAGAAGAGTGGGGTCCCACATCTGGGGAGGAACAATTCCATCCGTACATGCTGGTGGCCTTCCAGCTGGAAAGCAGCATGGCAGAAGAGGCCTGGAGGGTCCTGGTGGTCACCAAGGTGACCACAGTGCAGCAAGGTGTCCTTGCAGCAAGAAAGCCAATATCTCTGTGGGCTGCATTAGGAGGAAATCTGTCAGCATTTCCAGGGAAGGGATGCCTCCCCTTCTCTCACAAACCCTGGTCATGTATCACATAAGCACCCCCAGCCTGGTAAAAGCAGACCAGGACTTGGGGTTTAGCCACCTGCAAAGCTCTATACATGGATTTACACTGTTTTAAAGCACTTGTTGGAGTCCAAGAGCTGATGCAGCTCCCTGAGCAGGCCTATTCCCATTGGTAAAATGAGTCAAGGAGTGCAGCCAAAAACAGCAGTAAAAGCCAATCTGCTACCAAGTGGTTTTAATGCACCACTTCAAGGCCATTTAGGCTTGAGAAAGGAGTGAAGCCAAAGTGTGTGAAGCTGAATTAGGGCCATTAGAATATTTCCTGGCACAGCTGACCAGTTCAAGCTTTGTACCCAGCTGATGCAGCCGGGCAGCTCCTGCCGGGCGAGCTAAACCAGTGAGGGATCATTCAGCTTTGTTCTGGTGCTGTGTCTGGTTGAGATCCAGTGGTGACATGGTTCTGACCACATCCAGCACTGGGCTTAGTCCAAGGGATCTTCTCAGAGACACCCTCCCAGAGAGCACAGAAGAGGAAACATCAAGCATCTTCACCAGCAGAGAGCTGATGAGGTAAGTCACAGATTTAGACCTCCTAAATCACACAGAGCTTAGCTGTCAGACACCAACACCAGCTGCCTTGTCCTCAGCACCAACTGGTCTTTACACATGCCTAAAATCAAGAGGAAACTCTTTAGTGCCCTGTGTGACCTGCATGATCAATTTGCACACATTTACCTCATCTCCCAGGGCTGGTGGCCCACTCCCAGTCAGGTGGATAAGTGATAACTGGTAAGTGACAACTACATGACAAACACATGGCACATCTCAATCCTTTTGCCTAGGAATGGCCACTGCAAGTTTTTTCCCACCTAGAGCCCCAAAGGATACCTACATCACTTACAGCACTGGAGGTTAGTGCTGGGCACCAGAACGGGCACTGAGTTACACCTGGGAGATATTCTATCATTCCCACCTTTCTACGCCAATGCTTTGCAGGAATCTCAGTCCTCAGGCAACCAGGAGGGTTTTCCTAGGGCACACAGCAGCAGGGAGGCATTCCTGCATCCACCTTTCCAGCAGCTGGCTGCGCCTGGGATCCAGAGATGTGTCACATGGCACTGGAGGCTTTCCCTGCTCTGCCTCCATCCCAGAGCAGGCTCTGCCAGGGACCTCACTCCCACACGGGCATCAGCAGGCTGTGATCCTGTTACTGATTAACCAGCTCTGATAATCCAAACAATGCTCCACTCCAAGATATCCATCACTGACCCGCCAGCCACTGGCTTCTTTGTGTGTCGCTCCAACCTGTCAAGTAGCTCATTAAGGCACCAGAATCAGACAGGGCAGTCCTGAATCTGGTTCCTTTGTACAGGTGGTGACAGCACAGGTGGGAGCGGCTTCATGCTGACAGAGAGCGGTCGAGATCAGATGTTAGGAAGAGATTGTTCCCTGTGAGGGTGGGGAGGCCCTGGCACAGTCCCTGCCTGTGGCTGCCCCATCCCTGGAAGTGTTCCAGGCTGGGTTGGGCAGTGCTTGGAGCAACCTGGGATAGTGGAAGGTGTCCCTGCTCAAGGCAGAGGGTGGAATGAGATGGGCTCTAAAGTCTCTTCCAACCCGAAACATTCTGGGATTCTGTAACCAACCCAAATCCTCATTTCCTGTTCCCAGGAACTCACCCAGAATTCCACATTTCCCATTCCCATTCCCCATTAAATTCTCGTTTCTCCCTCTCCATTCCCAGTAACTCCCTCATATTCCCATGTTTCCCACTCCCATTCCCAGTAACATCCTCTTGTTTCCCCCTCCCATTCCCAATAACTCACCTGGAATTCCTCATTTCCCATTCCCTCACCCTGACATTGGCTCGGTTGGTCAGAGCATGGTGCTAACAAGGACAAGGCTGTGAGTTCATTCCCTGTGTGGGCCACTTACTTTAGAGCTGGACTCGATGACTCTTCTTCTCCAACTCAGAATATTCTGTGAATCTGTGATTCCCTGGAGGAAAGAAATACCCTACAGCACAACCCAGGAGTGAGCCCTGCCTGCCCCATGTGCTGAACCCCTTTAGGGGAGAGCTGAACAGATGTTGCTTGAAATAATTTGAAGCCAGGCCTGGGCATCCCTGAATTATGAGAGGTGTGAATATTAAAATTAGGTCTGAACAGGCTCCCTGTGAGGCTCTCCCATCCAAATCACTCAATGCATTTCCCTTCTTTAGCCATGCAAGGATTCATTTCACCAGTCAGAAAGCAAAGGCAGCCTGAGGAGAAATTAATGGTAAAGGGAAAATATGTTAACTGCACCAGAGTGAGGCAGCTTCCCCTGCAAAATTTCATGTTCTGCTGGGTGCAAAGGCGTAGGATGGCAGTGTCTGGCTCACCCACAAGGGCTGCTGCCTGTTTGATCAGAGGAAGAATAGCTCTCGCAGCAATGCTCAACTGACAGCTTATATCAGATGCCCTCCTCTTAGGGGAGAAAAAAAAAACCCCAGTCTGCTGTTAAAAACATCTCCATCAAAAGAGTTGCACCCTGGGAATGAGTGCAGGGAGAATAACATCCCTCCAGCTCATGTGCATGCTGAGGCTGCTTCCACAGGGCTGGGGGAAACAAAGCCATAAAGCTAGATGGGCTCTGGTTTAACAAGAAACCATTCTCTCCAGCATCCAGATCAATTTGCAGGGTTGCTTCTCCCAGCCATCCCTGTGAAAGAGTCCTAAAGAGAATTCTCCTATGGATTAAATTAGCCTATAAGGTCCCTTAAGTTCACCATCTTCTTCTCTGCCCTTTCTCCTGCATTACTATTCAAGACTTCCCTCTCCAGCCTCCTCTCTGTCATTTGCAGCACTTTCACAGCCTTATAAACCTCTCAAATATGCCACACTTCTGATATTCCAGATTCCTCCAGTGAGATGGTGAGGATAGGTTAAAAAAATAAATAAGAAACACATCTTGAATTCCTCAAATAATATGTAAAAGCAATTAAACATTGGAAGGTCACCAGGTCTTCCACTGCATTTCATTAACAGAACAGTGCTTCTGAAAGGTACCCAAAAACAGGAAAGCTTGATAGGCTGCTGAACACAAAATGCTGTGTTGCACATTCCCAGGTCAGAATTTTGATAGGGAAGGATGCTAAGTTGTATTGGATAAGTAAGATAATGTTGAGGATGATCTTGAGGTCAAGCTCAGGTATACTGAGAGTCCATTTTAAAATCTTCTGTTATTTTAAGTGGTAGAGAAGGAGAAAGGAAAAAATTAGAAGAGAATTAATTTTTTTAAAGAAGGAAAAAGTAAAAATAAAATCATTTTAAAAACTAAAAAAAAAAAAAAAAACCAGAAAAAAAACTTAAAGAAAAAATCCAGCAGGAAAGAGGACATTTGGATAGATTGTTGGCAAGAGACCCAGGACAGAGCAAGAGGAAAGGTGGAGAATTCAAAGGGGAACTTTCTTAACATTCACTTGGAGCTCGCTAAGGGGGAGGAGAAACAAATCAGTAATATCAGGACAGGAGCCATGCTAGCCTATATAAGCTGGTGGGACACTTTCTTCTTCCCTACTTTCCTTCTGGCCTAACCAGCAAACCTACAGCTCCTCCCAAGCTCGTCTGAGAGGTAAGAGCACTCTGTTCTTTCCTTTTAATGCTCCCTGTTACTGACTTACCTGGGTCTTTCCTCTCCCTCAAAACACCTGGCAAACAGCATTTGAGCAGCCCTGCTGAAGGAGAGCAGCTGAGGCTCAGGAGGAGCACAAGAATATGAGTTATCAAGCAGTTTCTAGCAGGGTGAGGATTTATTAGTACTGCATAGCCCAGGTGGCCGAGCTTTGGAGGAAATAGAGAAAGAAATAAATTTTTACAAGAAATAACCAGAACTATTTAACATTTCCTTTTACTGCCTTTCCATTCTGCCAAATGAAAATGCCCGGATAGTAATAATAGACAGCTGATGAGATAGTGTCTCTGTATTTCTCTGCCCCTGAGAGACAGGTCTCTGAAAACTGAATTGCATGCGAGCTTAATGAATATTTGAATCTGAGGTGTAAGCTTTCTTTGGATCTAATACTTTGAAATATATCTTCTATGGGAGAACCTGAGCTATTTTCTTCCAGTGAGGGTCAAGTGCATTATAACCTGTTTCAAGGATTGTGCTTGTGCTTGCGTGTGTTCCTATGCCTAACACAATATTAATCCAGCTTTACTACACCCCTGGTAACATCACACAGGCTGTGCTGGAATTAGAGCTGCTGAGAGTCTGGCCCTTTCCTCCTATTGTGCTTGGATGCAGGAATTCCTCTAAAAACAGGCTGCTCACGGAGCTTGGCTGCCTGCAGACTTCACAGCAACAATTCAGAGAATGCAAGATACAATGGCCGCAATTGTGCGGTAGCAGGTCCTTGCACAAACAAATACCTCACCATAAATTAAACCCTCAGAGAAACCTGGATTTTGGCAGGGAGAGAGGAAAATTCCAGAAAGAAGAGAAAGCACTAGATAGTTTTGCTGCATTTCCACAGGTAAAAGCCCCATGCCCAAGCTTGGAAGTGCCCATTACCTGGAACATTAATCAGCCAAACTAAAGATTCCATCCCTCTCCCAGCTGCAAGCACAACGCTGCTCTTACCATGCACAACACAAAACCAACCTGTGGCCAGGCTTGTCTCCTCCTCAGCAGGCGGATAAAGGAGTGTTTGCAGGGCCAGGTGCTGCAGGAGTGCAGCCCCGGCTTTAGAAGGCATGACTGGGATGCCGTGGGTATGGCCTGGCAAGGGAGGAAGTGCACACCAGTGGAAGGAAAATTGATTTAGGGAGACACGGGGTTGCATAACATCAGCACTTTGCTACAGGACATTTATTAACTCTGAAAGGACGATTAGAAAAACACGGTAGATTAACATCTCGACCCTGTGATGATTTCGTCTTCATAGAAAAGAAACATCTTCTATGTTTTCTGCTTTGTTTCATGGGAAGCTCTCACTTCCCATAAAAATGGTTTTCAGTAGTTTCTCTGCACTTACAGCACACTACAAACCACTTGCAGCACTGAGATGAAAAGTGTGTTCAAACAGGCTCTGCCTGGGTTCTGCTGCTGCTCGTGTATCTCACCAGTTACACACCAGTACTGAGAGCTTGCAGTGCAGGGCTGGAACACCTCTCGAGAGTTTATGTGAGACGAGGCAGTGTGCTCCAAGCTGCCTGCCTGAGAACAGAACTTAGTCTTTAATTTTTTTCTTTTTTCCCTGGACTAATAGAAATCAAGAATACAAAAATTACCAAACCGACCCCCCTGCAGAAGCCAAGCAGTCTGTTCCAGCAGAACACTCCTTTTGCAATTATTTCCATTTCCTTGCTTTGTGCACTAAGAAAAAATAACACTTTCAGTGAAAACCATGTGTTTGCATAACTTCAGCTGCAGGCCTTCAAAAGACCTGCTGCTGATCAGCACACATGAAATCCCCATCAGAACATGTACACTTCAGTCTGCATTCTTATTCAGATATCACTGTGTTAAAATTCTCTGAGCATATCCAAAATTCTGAGATAAGACACCTTCTGTATTCTCTCCTTTCCTTAATACCTGCTACCACCTACTCCCTGAAGCAACATAATATGTTAACAAATCATTAATCCGCGCATATATATGCTAGGTACTGCTTTGTAAAATCACTAAAAATGCCTAAAAATGTTTATGCTGGTACCAGTTTCCATGTGTTTCACTACCTCTTTATGCTCTTATTGGGAAACTCAGTAGAAGTGGTGCAAGTCCTTCATACTTTGTGTTTCTGAACAGATGGGACAAGCCTCAGGGCTGTGGTGATAACAAAACCCCCTCAGACAGGATGCAGCCCCCACACAGTGCCTGGGATGGGATTCAGGGGAGTCATGAAACCAGTGGGGCTGGATCTGGGTCTTTACTGTGTCATGAGGACCACAAACCAAAGGTTTTCTTGGCCTACACCCACTTCCCACCTGGCTGTTCTGCAGGTGAGGAGGCTGTTCAGTAATGGTTTCATTCTCCCTCAGCATAAAAAAATCGCAGAATGGTTGGGGTTGGAAGGGGTTTTAAAGCTCATCCAGTCCCACTCCCTGCCATGGGCCTGGACACTTTCCACCATCCCAGTTTGCTCCAAGGCCTGTTTATCCTAGCCTTTAACACTTTCAGGGATCCAGGGGCAGCCACAACTTCTCTGGGAAATCTCTGACAGGGAATCTGACATGGAACAATTTCTTCCTGGTGTTTAATCTAACCCTGCCCTCTCTCAGCTTGCAGCCACTGCCCCTTGTCCTGTCACTCACCACAAGCTCTACTGAAAAATGAAATTCCTGTGGTCCCTCTAGAGAGACCCATGGCTAGCTCAAATGGGAGCGCCTGAGGGTCTGGAATAGGTGAGCTTTAAAGGTCCCTTCCAGCACAAAGTATTCTATGATTCTGTAACATAATGAACACGAGTTGAGCAGCCCTGCAGGACAGAGGGTAACCAGGATTACCCTGCAGCCTCTGTGACTCGGAATGCTCCGGAACTCGCTGGGTATTCACAGGGTGTGAAGCTGGAGACAGGTTAGTGCAAGTGACTCACCAGGTCACCTGGTCTGATTGCCGTGCCAGCTGCAGTGAGCTGGCCTCATTTCTGCCCCTGGAAAGGGCAGAGGAGCCCTGCCAGCTCACTCTTGCCTTTATATGGCAAAGAAATACATCCATTTTTTGGTGAATTCAGGCCCTCAGCCTCATCTATTTTTTATCTCCGCTGTACAAGTAGAATGGACAGTGACTGCAACACTTCACATGCACATTACATCCCATTCTGCAGACCCCTGAGTGCAAGCAGCTCCTCACTCAGCATGCAGGGGAACACCCAGGGACTCACAGCATCGTTCTGCACTGCAGCAGCACTTCATTTTGCAGGTTAGCAACAGAGAAAGCCCAACTGGCATAAAGAGGGAGATCCTTTGAAAGGAAAATGTAAATGCACTTTCACCAAACGGAAAGTGTTTATCTTGGCTGGAAATTTTGATTTAACTGAAAGTACATTCCATTCACTTATTCCAGAATAAAGTATGAAAAAAGTGAAGGTTAATGAATTAATATAATAAGTTATAATAGACACAAAAAAAAAAAGCCTTTCTGTATCAAGACACCATCCCTAGCACCCTCTTTCCTCCTCTTCTTTTCTTCCTTAGCCTTTTTATTCCAGGTCCTTACCTTCATGTCCTACACAAAGCCAAACTCAATACTCTTCTGTATTTACTGGTCCTGTAATCAGCTTCTCATATGGAACCTATCCTTTTATTAGCTGAGCTCTTCCAGAAGGCAGAAAATGTCCATTAATTATTTGTGCAAATATTTACTCCTTCCTGAAATGTCACCACCATCCCTCCAGTACCACAAGAAGAAGAAAATGTCCAGGATTAACCAATGGTGCATGGACCAGGCTTTCTCCTACACAGAGTCAGAGCTGCTTAACCACACTGGAGGGTCTGGAAGTGCAATGCCCAGGGGTGAAGCAGCTTAAGTACTCAGCACCTGTGTTTCTGAGCTATAAGTTCTCTCCCCACGCTGTTTACAAGGCCTTTAATAAAGTTTTGAGAGAGTCAAGAACACAAGACCTATGTGTCTGTATCATCCCATTTAGACTATCAGCTCCCAGTATAAATTCATTACTTTCTTGCACAAGCTGGCATTCACCAGTGAGACCTGAAGCACCACTGGCTCTGTATTCACACAACAACACACTTTGTCTGATGCTTGTTTGATAATCACCAAGAATTAGTTCAGGAAACAGAGTATGCTCCAGGCACAGGGCTTTTTATTTATTTGATGACTTCACACTCAGAATTGTCTCTTAGACAAACAATAAACTGGCTATAGGCACTGGTTTTTACTGTTAGGTGTAAGCCTCTGAACCATGTGTCTGAACGATGCTGTCTAGGCTGTATGAGGTGCCAAAGGTTATTCCAACAACCCCTTATGCAAAGGATGTGTGTCCCAAAGGGGACCCATCTCCCAGCCCTGCACCCCAAACACCTTATTTAGGCCTAAACACCTGGGCCTAAAACAGTCCTTCTCCTTATTTAAACTTTTTATAGCATCTGGTAAATTTAATGTGTATTTTCATTTGTCTCAGAGGGTTTCTTACTACAGCTTCCAACATGCAGTTCCCAAAACTGTCTCAGCAGAGAAGAAAGCACCATGACTAAGGCAGAGTGGAAAGCAAGAACTGTGAATTCTGGCATCAAACTCTTGAATCAATGCTGGGTACTTCTAAAGTTTGGTCAGCTTAAAGTGCAGTTCAAATGAGAAAAAGGAATGTATGAATGCGTGCGAGTTATGGAATAAGACACCATGGACAACCCCAGGCTAAGCCTGTGCTCACGAGAAAGGTTGAACTGATGCCAATAGGCGATTATAAAACTGAATTTAGGTGCCTATTATTGATGGCTGATGGATAAATTCAAACTGGAAATATGGGTTAAGCAGCAGAGAAGCTTAATAAATGAGGCATATTCTTATAACTGCATGGAAGTCTGGGAGGACAGGGAATGTGAAGAGGGAATGTGCTCATGGAGACAAAAGAAGCAGGTGCTCAGAGCAAGGATTTTCCTCTTTATGGTTCCAAAGTAACATGTGGCGAGCAGTAATGTGGCAAAGAGAATAAACAGGGATCAGAAAGAGACATTGTAATGAACTCTTGTTTTTTCTTTTCCCTTGAATTTTACCAAAGGTTCAGAACATCAACATGGAAAACTGTGTTGATGTCAAGATAGAAACCAAGGGGGAAGGAATGCCAATAAAGCAGAATCCACTGAGCACAGGTGGGAAGAGTTTCTGCAGAGCTGTGGGTTACCTCACTGGAGACATGAAGGATTTTGGAACCTGGCTGAAAGGTAAACCTACTTCATTGTGACTAACGACAGTGGATTCCAAAAAAAAAAAAGTACATCAAAGGAGTAATAACTAACTTCTTAGTGATGTGATTCAAGTTAGAGTAGTATAGAAACTACCTCTACCCTGATTTATGTTCGTTTTTTTAGGGGAAAAAAATCAGTTTTGTGCAGAGATCCACATAGTGCTTAAATCTTGGGGATGTCTGAGATGACATTTACCTCCCAGCATGCCATGTACAAAGTGAATTTAGTCCCACAGAACATAGCCCTGGATGGTTATTCTGTGCTCTGCCATTCTTCTTAACACTCCATGTCCTTTCAGCTGAGCAGTTTCTGTCAAGCCTAATGCCACTGTGAAGTTAAATTACACATAGGTAGGTGTGTTTGGTCCCTGTAATAAATCAGCAGTGGGATACACACACGATTTGCCATCTGAGCCACAGACATCATAAATTAGCTGGTTCATATGAATCTGGTCCAGGGTACTTTATAACACAGGGTTCTGGCAACCTCACTGTTCATCTCAGTTTTCCAGCTGTAAGCCTTCACTGTGGACCATAATAAATCCCTGTCAGGTTTTACAGTCTTGTTGATTCATTGCTTCAGCAGTGGTGCCAAGTCCCACTGCCAAAACTTTTTCTGAGTTTCAAAAATACATCCCAAATCAGTACCATCTGCAGATTTGGGGGGCTTGTTTTATTGCTGGATTTGATCTTTTCCAGACAAACCCCTCGTGATCCAGCTCCTTGACTGGGTGCTGCGGGGGATATCCCAGGTGATGTTTGTCAACAACCCCCTCACTGGGCTGGTCATTCTGGCCGGGCTCCTGCTGCAGAACCCGTGGTGGACACTCACAGGATGTGTGGGAACACTTGTCTCAACTTTAACAGCACTTATTCTGGGTCAGGACAGGTAAGCCCATGCTTTCCCCCCTCAGGTGGCCACTTCAGTGCTGATTTATGTGTTAGATGTTTGGTGTGGATGAGGAGCCTGAATTTAGTGGGCGGTATCCCTGTCCATAGCATAGGGTAGAACAAGGTGGTCTTTAAGAAGCTCTTTCCAACCCAAATTTTCTGTCATTGTGTGATCCAGCCTTGACTGGGCATGTATCTGGTCTGGTAGGGCCAGAGAGTTCCCCCAGCAGCTGCACCTGGCGCAGGGGGACACTGGACAATCCTGCAGAAGGGGGTAGGTGCTGACCCAGGTGTGAAAAATCGAATTTCTGTGGATGAGTTCCAGCAGGTCATCCCCAAACAGAGCCACAGCTGGATGGGGAGGGAGTGCTGATGTGAGCAAAGCACCCTCAGGGGAGAGGGCTTCAGGACAGCTGTTCCCTCCCCACAGATCAGCCATAGCAGCAGGCCTGCACGGATACAACGGGGTCCTGGTGGGATTGCTGATGGCTGTCTTCTCTGCTGATGGAGACTACAACTGGTGGCTCCTCCTGCCTGTGGCACTGGTGTCCATGACCTGGTAAGACAGATGGCTCCTCTGCTCCTCCTTCCACCCCCTAGAGTCCTCACACATGAGTCTGAGCCGCTGCATTTCTATGCAGGCAGCAGTGGAGAGGCAACACAACTAACACATACGTACTGTTAAATCTGCATTGTTATTTACACTTTTAAACTCAGATGTAATCCAGAAACAAACAAAAACACCCACATAATCAGAAATAATCCCAGTGGGGAAAACAAAAATCAGTGACTGATCATATGTAATTCAATGTTCTGAACGTGAGTCATATTGCTGTGATGCATCAATTCATTTCTGTTCAAGAGGAACATTATTTTCACTATTTCCTACCATCATCAACCACAAGTGTTTCATCTATTTAAGTCACCATATAAAAATGTCATGAAAATTTACTTCTCCAAGCACAGAAGCTGTTCAGTGGTCCCAAGACATGATGGTTGACACTAATCGAAACAAACAACTAGTAATATTTTACTCATATATATGACACCATAATCCGCTAGGTATTTGGCCAGCAAAAAATTTTGAAACCTGGTCTTTGACCCCAAAATGTCTAGCTGCAGATTGCTAAAACCACACATGTAATTTGTCTGCCTGAATTTCATGTGGTGTTACAGTCACTTTGATGTCAGCTTTTACTGCTGATTCACAAGCTTGAGCAAGGGCACACAGCCTCATTCACAGTTCACTCAGACCCAGCATGGGTATCATAGTCCCAGTCCACCTCAGGTGCTAAAAATAAAAGGTAAACACTGAGACTGAGCTGGGGAATAACTCTGGATCCAGTCACCTTCACATTTCCAAATTCACCATATATACTAACATAACAAGACAGGAATCTGTACATTGATAATTGCATTTGGAGGGGGAGCAAATTTATGGAGTCAACTTTCTGTCTCTGATTTGATCAGAAAGGCTGAGGAAATTAAACAGCTAGAAGGAAGAGAAGGTTGTTTTGGTTTGGTTTGGTTTGGTTTTTTTTTTTTGTTTTTTTAAATAGACCAAATATACGGCAGCTGGGTTTATAGCTGGATGTGGTGTGATTTTTGCCCATCTGACAAGCTTCATTTTGTTCTTCTTTCAGCCCTATTTTCACCAGTGCTTTAAGTGCAGTTTTCTCTAAGTGGGACCTGCCTGTTCTCACCTTGCCTTTCAACTTGGCCTTGACCCTCTACCTGGCTGCTTCAGGACCACACAACCTCTTCTTCCCTACGACTGTGATTCGTCCTGCAACGGCAACACCGAACATCACCTGGGCAGATGCTGAAATCACAATGGTAGGATGTCTTAAGGGTCACAGTCCCCTCCATTTACAAGTTAAAACACTACAAAAATGTATTTTCTTCCTTTGTAAATTCCTATGGATTGGGTTGGATGGGACCTTAAATCTCATCCAGTCCACCCCATATGCCATGGGCAGGGATACCTCCCACTATCCCAGGCTGCTCCAAGCCCCATCCAGCCCGGCCTGGGACCCTCCCAGGGATCCAGGGACAGCCACAGCTGCTCTGGGCACCCTGGGCCAGGGCCTGCCCACCCTCCCAGCCAGCAATTCCTAATTCCCAAGATCCCAAAGTCTGTCCCTGCCCTCTGGCCCTGGGAAGCCATTGCCTGGCTGCTGTCCCTGCATGCCTTGTCCCCAGTGGCTGTGCAGCTCTCCTGGAGCCCCTGGAGGCCCTGGCAGGGGCTCTGAGGTGTCCCTGGAGCCTTCTCTTGTGCAGCTGAGCAGCCCCAGCTGTGCCAGGCTGGCTCCAGAGCAGAGGGGCTCCAGCCCTGGCAGCATCTCCGTGGCCTCCTCTGCACTGGCTCCAACAGGTCCACCTCTTTTGTTACTGCATTATGGCCTGGCAGTGCAAAATTTGATTTATAAGAGAACTATTATCCAAAATATAAGGGTTTGTTCTAGGAATGTAAATTTTTTTGATAGCTTGAAAAGGAGAATCTTTTCATGTGCAGTTGGAGCCAATTGTATAGATTATAATCTTCAAATACTCTCTTGAATCTAATTACCTATTTCTATTTCTATGCATATACTGATCATCTCCCCATAGCTAAGGTTGTGCTGAGAATTCCAGTTAACTCACTGGGTAATTTTAATTTTTCAGATACGGGCTGTTTGTAAAATTGCATCTTTCTGATTAGACCATGAGCAAGCAGATCTTACTGTGTTAGAATGGTCAAAAACTTGGGCGCAGGTACACATTCACACATTTTTAATTTATATTCAAGTGGGACCTTTCCAAAGGAACATTTTATTCTCCTGGATTACACCATATACAATACAGATACCAGAGTAACTATTTTCTCCTAAGGCTCCGCTGACTATTTTAAGGGGTTCCCAGGGAGTGATTAAGAAAAGGAAGTTAACTGATGCTAAATAGAAACCCACAAGTGACATTTCTCAAAGAACATTTACCATGGCACATAGTTTTATGGGGACTGTATACAAAAAATGCCTCAAAACCATCTCTAAGCTGTGACCAAGCTGGGCTCTGTCCCACCAGCCCAGTAACTCTTGCTCATATTCCCAGTGGATCCCAACCATCTCTTAAGTTCACTCTCATGGTCCCTATGGATATGCAAAAATCAGCACATGCAAAGAGGATGATTAAACCCTTTCACAAAATCTTTACCTTTGATCTTAGAGCAAAAACCTGGCAGAGGAGCTCAGGGCAAGGGAACAAGCCATGACTCATTTTCATGGAAGGGGAAACCCTGTGGAAATGCCCTGCTGTCTCCTGAGACCTGTCCAAATATTCCAACTAAAAAGAAAGACTGCATCCAACAAATGCCAAATGTGAGCCTGGCTAAGAAAAATAGGTTTAAAAAAAAAAAAAGTTACAAAGCTGGTAACAAATTGTCTTGTTTGGTTTGTTTATTTCCACAGCTCCTGCAATCCATCCCAGTCGGCGTGGGCCAGGTTTATGGCTGTGACAACCCCTGGACTGGGGGAATTTTCCTGATTGGTTTATTTATCTCCTCTCCACTCATTTGTATCCACACAGTGATCGGCTCAGCAGTGGGGATGCTGGCAGGTAATGGTTTGGCTTGTACCACAGAGTTATATAAAAGCGTGGAGAGTAAAACAGGAATTACAATAACTGGAGCAATTAAAGTCACAAGTGTTTCATCCAATGGAGAATGGCTAATTGCAAACAAAATATGCTCAAACTTCTGCTTTAAGACTCCTTTTGATTCACTTCCCCATTCTCTTACCTTGTTTTATGAGGATGAAAACTTTCAGAAGAAAAAAGTGTCTGTTCTGCTGAGATTAATTTTTACCACAAAATACTTAATTTCTGAGTGTATCCTGGTGGGTTTAGGGGCAGATCAATGAAAGTCATAGCCATCGGCCTGAACGTGCAGGCCTCAGGGATTCATTTAAGGTTCACATGTAGGCTCATTCATTCATGTGTGTTCTGCCGAAATGAAATCACCAAAGCCAGCTCAGCAGCAACAGGAAAATTCTGCCACGATTCCCTTTTAGACCCTAGCAACACGACTACAAACAGCCCCATGTACAAATGCTGGCCAGAACCCTTGAAAATCTGGATTGATGCCACTTCTCCACCGCTTTCATCCCTTTGGCCAAGGAATGACACATTTCTCTGGCTTTATTTTCCAGGGCTGAGCTTAGCAACACCGTTCAGCCAAATCTACTTGGGGCTGTGGGGCTACAACAGCTCCCTGTCCTGTGCTGCCATCGGGGGCATGTTCCTGGCTCTCACCTGGCAGACACACCTCCTGGCCATGGCCTGTGGTAGGTACCCAGCAGGTTCTCACCTCCCTTTGAATTGAGACAGGATGAGAAGAGACCTCTCCTCACAGCAGAGGTGGGCTGGAGCCAGATGGGCACCCCAGGCGGGCAGATGGATGTAGGTGAGGCTGACGAGTGGTGGGGCTGGGTGTTGGAGCCACGGCTTTCATGCACTCTGTGCTTTCATTTTTGGCCAAGAGCTGTGTTTAGAGAAAGAGCTGTGATCGGTGGGCACGTGTGAACTGAGGTCTTTGAAATCAAATCAGCTTTGTTTTGAGTCATTAGTTGTGTTTGTTCGCTCATTGCTGGATGAATCATGGGTGGGGTTTTTTTTCCAGCCATAGATACCGGCTCAAATTCCTTCTTTGCAGAAGGACATGCCTAATCTTTGAGAAGAGTGGGGCTCTGCTCTAGTTAGACAGTACACACTCCCCATTCTCTTGAAATGGATCAAAGGCATGAGCTGGGCAACACAGCAGGATAGAAGAATTATTTATAAGGCAATTCCATATGAAATTTCAATATCAGAGCGAGCTGGGAGAGAAACTATTGCTCATTCAGTGCTCATATAAGAGAGATTTAGCTCTGCATGTCATTGACCCACCTTCAAGCCCTGGAGGCAGGACAGATGAGAGTGGAAGGGTTATTTTCCTATTTAACCCCATCCATCAAGCTACATACTTTCCCCATCAGTGCATTTTTCAAAAGCCCATTATACCATTGCACATTTTTCATCACTCCAGTTTTGTTTGTTTGTTTGTTTGTTTGTTTGTTTGTTTGTTTGTTTTTCCCCTCCCCTAAGCTCCAGGTTGGAGGGGACACAGGAAGGGGTTTAGCAGGGTAGTGCCCAGACAGGGTCATAATCATTGGCTGAGCTACCCAAGGCAGAAGGAGACATGTTTGTCATTGCTGTTCTGCTCCATGAGCAGCTGACCTCACCAGGAGTTGCCTTTCTTTTCCACAGCACTCTTCAGTGCTTACCTGGGAGCCGCAGTGACCCACATGCTGTCTGTGGTAAGTAGGGGGTCAGCTAAGGGCTGATTTCCCTGACTTGTCAGACAAAACACCAAGATGTGGAGAAAAACTCAGCCAAAGGCAGAAACGGTCTGGGACATGGGGTTACTATCTGCCCAGGGGGTTGGTGTGATTCCTGGTGGAACCAGTAACTTGGAATTATCACTTGCCACTTTCCATCCTCGGAGTTTGTGTGAACTTCCACAGCTCAGCTCCAGACACTTGTGAGATCACAGAATCATGGAATGGTTTGGGTTGGAAGGAATCTTAAAACTCATCAAGTTCCACCCCCTGCCATGGGCAGGGACAACTTCCACTGTTCCAGGGTGCTCCAAGCCCCATCTGCCCTTGAACACTTCCAGGAATGGGGCAGCCACAGCTGCTCTGGGCACCCTGGGCCAGGGCCTCATCACCCTCACAGGGAAGAATTTCTTCCCCATACCCAATCTAACCCTGCCCTCTGTCAGAGGAAAGCCATTCCTCCTTATCCTGTCTAAGTCCTTCCCCAACGTGCCTCCCCAGCTCTCCTGGACCTGCTTTAGGCACTGGCAGGCTGATAGAACATCTCCCTCTTTCAGATATTTACTTCATGCCTGAAGCAATTGGAAAAAGGGCCCTGCACATGTTAAAGAGACATTAAATTTAGGTTAACTTCTTTTTGCATTTGCCAAAAGTCAGTCAGTACCACAGCCCAGGGAAGAGCTGAATGTTTCTGGTATCTGCTCTCTTGTCTCATTGTCACCCTCTCCTACCTCATGTGCACCCAAGAAACCTTCCCCGTGGCAGATGAGGTAGCCCTCTCACCAGAGCTGGTGGATGTTTCAGGCTGATGCACAATGTCAAGACATCATAAGGAAACCCAGTCTCCCTAAGGAAAGACTCAAAGCAAAACCGAGTCTAGGCTTCCTCCAGAAACCTTGCCCCAAGGTGGCTGGCCATAGGTGTCAGTCTAATAAAAGAAAGACACGTGGTAAATGCATGGTTTGTTGTTTTTCTTTGCAGTTTGGGGTGGCATCTGGAACCTGGCCCTTTTGCTTGTCTGCCCTGACCTTCCTACTAATGACCACGAACCACTCTGGAATCTGCAGGCTGCCACTCTCCAAAGTCACCTACCCAGAAGCCAACAGAGCCTATTACCTGATGATGAAGAAACATGAGAAGTCTTGCTGTGAGGCATAGAGACCCAAGAAGAGAGAAACTCAGCTCATTTTAAGGCATGAGCATGAGGTGCTTGCCCAGCAGACTGTGATTTGTATGCTACAATGTCCAACACCACTTCTGTGTGCAGAGACTTTTCCCACCACCTCTGTTCTATTCAAAAGATTTCTATTAGGTAGGACTGGGCTGTGCTGGAAGGACCATTCCCTAATATCAACCTGTTATGATTTTAAAGCACACATGTCTGAAAAGACACTTGAATTATAAGCAACGGGAAAATGACTTATAAGCCTAAAAGAAAAATCTCTCTGTGAAGTTGAAGACGCCGAAATCAGACATAAAGAAATAAAGAGCATCTTTCAGCATATGAGAGGACTTCAAATTAATGGCTAAACACCTTATGACAGCAATAGGAGGCATCTTAGAGAGTTTCATTGTAGCAGAGAAGTGGAATAAGAGTGCTCCTTGCCAAGCATAAAATAGGTTGTGAACAATTCTACCTGGAGGACCTCTCAAGCCTCATGGAGGGAGATGTTCATTAGCAATCAACAAACATAAGATAGACATGATTTTTGTGATTTTTTGTGTTAATCTCATGATTTCTTTTAATACTTGAACTTGGTGATGGGTTAGCAAAGGAGGGGCAGCAAGAAAGTCATTGCTGTCCCTTTCCTATGCAATAAAAGGGCTCTGTTCAGTCAGTGCACAAATAGAACTAATCTGAGCTGATCTTCTGAACTCGTCTCCCTACACTGTTCCACTCAGCCCAGGAATATCCAACAGCAAAATGTGGCCCTGTCCCAGCTTGCTGCTGAAGCTCAGGAGGCTCGTGGGGACCCTGTGGCTCTGCAGAGCTCCCTGACAGGAGGGGACAGCCAGGGACAGCTCCAAGGGAACAGGAACAAGAGGATAGGGAATGGCCTCAGATTGTACCAGGGAAGGCTTAAATTGGATTGGATTACTGGGGATAATATTGGATTGGATTATTTGGGATAAATTGGAGTGGATTATTGGGGATAATATCTTTGTAGAAATAGTTATCAAGCCTAGGAAGAGCCTGTTTGGGGCAGTGGTGGCGTCCCCATCCCTGGAGGGTTTTAAGGCTTTGTGGGGGTGGCACTTGGGGACATGGGTCAGGGGTGGCCTTGGCAATGACTCTGTGGTTCTGTGAAGCTGCCGCTCTGCCTTTCTCTCTGTCCTACGGTGGGAAGGGGACATTTGGGGTCAGTCCAGCAGAGCTCTGCAGGGCACCAGCCATGTGCCACCTCTGCCCAGGCTCCCAGGGTGCGCAGGGAGGGAAGAGGGAAGCTGTCCTTGCACCCAGCAGTGTGGATCACCTCAACAGGCATCAACCTTTCTGCCTGGCTCACTGACATACTCTGTCCCATGTTGAAGCTGGTATCTTCACCAAAAATATTCCATGTCCTCAGCTCCTTCAGCTGACAGGAGCTTACATGCATTAACATCACATCAGGAAAAGCAAACCAAAACCTGCCTTCCTTATAGCAGATGAAATAAAATCTAGCATGATTTCTGAGTTTGGGAAGGGAGAAAAAAAAAAAACAAACCATGTATTTTTGCAAACATCACAAAGGCCTGAGTGTAAAATATTTGTGATGAACTGTAGGCAGTATCTTCTGGTGAAGCTTTAGGTTTTCAGATGTTCAACAGTATTTCTGTATGACTGACACTCACTTGTAAAATGTAGCATTTCCATGATTTACTTAATAAATGTCTACACAATGTTCTGTGGAGTCAAATTCTAAAACAAACATTCATATTTTTTTGAGTTTGCTATAAGTTCCTCTCTCTTTATTATCATTAAGCTCTTCCAAAGACAGGTTACCTCTTAAGCAAGTAGCGTAGAAGACGCTGGAAAATTTTTAAATCAGTGTGTGGGGAATACATGGTAAAGTTTTAAATTCTCCTCTTTGTTCTTATCACAGAACCACAGAATCACAAAATCATTTGGGTTAAAGGGTCCTGGTTCCAGCCCCTATGCCATGGGCAGGGACACCTTCCATTATCCCAGGTTGCTCATGCCCCATCCAGCCTGGCCTTGGACGCTTGCAGGGATCCAGGGACAGCCACAGCTGCTCTGGAAAATTGATGCCAGGGCCTCATCAGCCTCCCAGACAGGAATTCCTTCCCAATATCCCATCCATCCCTACCCTCTGGCAGTGTAAACCCATTGCCCCTGTCCTGCCACCCAAGACAGCCAAAACCTCCTCCAGCTCTCCTGGAGCCAGGTCAGACACTCAAAGGAGCTCTAAGTCCTCCTCAGAGCCTTTTTCAGGATGAACAGCCCCAGCTCTCTCAGTCCTTTGGCATTTTGCAGTCCTTTGGCATCAAACCTCCTTAAACCTGCAAGTGCAAAGCCTGGTTCTGTACAGAAGGCACAATCAGCCCAAGGGACAGCACTGGGTCAACAGAGCTACGGAAACCCCCTCGAGACCAGGCAGGGATTCATTCCTAGGGGAGATGCTGGACAGGTCCCCAGAGGGGGCTAGATGAGGTCAGGTTTTTCTAGAATATTCCTGGAGCAGGCACAGAGGGCCAAGGAGATGCCCTGGGCTTTGGAGTTCCTCTGCTTTGGAGCCAGGCTGGGAGAGCTGGAGGTGCTCACCTGGAGAAGAGAAGGCTCTGGGGAGATCTTTTTGTGACCTCTCAGTACTTAAAGATCTCTTTAAGAAAAATGTGAACAAATTTTTTATCAGGGCCCGTGATGATGGGAAAAGGGTTTGTGGTTTTAAAGTAAAAGAGGAATGATTCTGACCAGATAAAAAGAAGATATTTTTAATGGGTAGGGCAGTGAGGCACTGGCTCACTGCCCAGAGATATGATGCCCCATCCCTGGAAAAAGTCAAGTTGCAGCTGGGCAGGTCTCTGAGCCACTTGGTGCAGTGGAAGATGTCCCTGCCCATTGCAGGGGGCCTGGCTGATGACATTCAGGTGTCCAACACAATCCAAATCATTCCCTGGTTCTGTGATGTATCAAACTGTAAAAGGGCATTTTAATGCCTGAACTGAGATCTCCCCACCCAGGACCACGAGTGCCCCAGAGAGGCAAACCAACAGAGGCTGCTTTCACCCTTCTGTCAAAATATGCACTTGAGCAAGAGAACACAGTTTATGTCCAGTGTAAATCAGTAGATTTCCTCTGACTGGTGCTATTCCAGCCTGCTGTTGCTGAGCAACAGGGACATTTTGGCAGTACCATAAAGAAATCATACACACAGAACCAAAAAACAACAGAAGATGAAGGCTATGTCCCAGCCATTTAGAAAGATTTTGCACATCATTCAGAATTAATTCTACATTTTACACTATCCAGCGAATTCATTCTTCCCATCACCTCTCAGGAAATAACAGCCATTTGGAATTTTCACATGTAAGTCAGTCAGAACATGCATATTATGCTTTTTCCCATTATCGTTCAAAACACTGTCTTTGCTAACAGAACTAATTTATCTTATTACTGAAAATGGTTTTTTTGGCTGGTTTTTTTGGCATTTTTGGGGGTTTTTTTTGGGCTATTTTAGGGCTGGGTCAAATAAATATATTCAGATCACCCCTCTTCTTCGAGCATTCTTTTTTCAATGTTGTTTCTGATACATAGGTGATGCCAGACTCATAAGAAACACACTGGGCAGAAATTTTGGGGTATTTTCCTGGACTACCTCCCTCCCAGTGCCAGCAAAGAGATGTCATTCTGTTTACAGTTCTGAAAAGAAATACATATATTTACATCAAATAAATATATTCAGATCACCCCTCTTCTTCGAGCATTCTTTTTTCAATGTTGTTTCTGATACATAGGTGATGCCAGACTCATAAGAAACACACTGGGCAGAAATTTTGGGGTATTTTCCTGGACTACCTCCCTCCCAGTGCCAGCAAAGAGATGTCATTCTGTTTACAGTTCTGAAAAGAAATACATATATAAATAAAATACATAAAAACTATTAAAAGTAATTCATGGGGGAGAAATTAATAAAAACCATTTTTTTTAAAAACCCACCAAAACTAAAATAAATAAATAAGTAAAGTTTATATAAATAAATAAAACCCTAAAAATAAATAAATACATAAGTAAATAAAGTTTTAAAAACCATAACTACTGGGAAACATCTTCTGGGAGTCACATTTTATCCAAAAGTCTAACTCAAATGAACTGCATGACTGCCACTTCCTAAGCTGCTCTCATTGAGGATGTCTGATGTGCATAATTCTCCCCCAAGACTCCCAGTTTGATGTCAAGTGCTCAAATCTGGGGAAATGGAACAATGCAATGTCCTTTATCTAGATCCTCCAGGACTGCTGCAGGTTCTGTTTGGTTTTACTGAGCTGCACATGAAATATACCCAGTATAAAGAATGCTGGTTTTGATAATTATCTAATCTTTGGAATCTTGACACTAAGTGAGAAGGGACTGACACAGAATTTGGCCATAGCTGGGCATAATTCACCTGCTAAGAAAGATGCTACCCACAAGGAAGCAGGACTGTGCATTGAAAAGATTATTCTTGATTATTCCTTGATTGTTTCCCTCTGCCTCATTCACTGCCTGACAGGTGAATTGTTAGGCACAAATTAACACCTTTCTGAAGTTTCTCTTTGTCTTGGCATGGAAAACTGCCTTCAGGTAATAAGGCCCGTTTTGTTACCAGCAGCTGAGCTTTTTCCAGGTTTGCAATGAGATGAGGAAACTGAACAACTCTCAGAGCAAATTCACCTCCATGACTTAGGGCCCTCCATGTTCTCAGAGGCACAGATAGACCATGGCAATTAATTTCACATATATTGAAACAGAAACTGTTTAAACAGGAGTTGGAGGCCTTAATATTTCAGGGATGTGGGTCAGAAGGATCATTTTAGGTCCCCAAAGGTGCTTTACTTGCAAAGGGGCTGTGAAGATTAAATTATTTACCTTGAGGCTGAGGCCCCCTGACTTGCTATTACATTCCAGTGCATAGCAGAATCATAAAATAGAATCACAGAATGGTTAAGGCTGGAAAATATCATCAAGTTCCCCCCAGCACTGCCAAGGCCACTACTGGCCCATGTCCCCAAATTCTATATCCACACAGCTTTTAAATCCCTCCAGAGATGGGGTCTCCACCATTGCAGAACCACCCAGGATGGAACAACCCTTTGAGTAAGGATATTAATTTTTCCTTAATATTCATAACCCAACACTTCACTTATCTCCAACTCACCCTTATCTAAACTGTGTGGGTGACTCAGCCCTGCCCACACACAAAATACCTTGAAACACAAACTCTCCCTCCCCAGAGAGAGAAATACCACTCAGCAGCATGTGTCCTGTGGTGGTGGCTCAGCAACCTCTGCGCAGCTTTTCTGCCAGGCACCATGAGCAGTGAGCAGGCTTGCTACACAAACCAAACAGTTTTGTCCACAGACCAAACAAATCCCCTGAGAGATACTGAATTTCTGTTCTTTGCCCCAAGATACACCTCCTGTTTTTGGCTGTCCCATCATGAATGGCTCTTTGAGCCATCACTGCCTTTTCCATTTCCCCAACCCTGTTTGCTCACAGTGCACTGGTGGTGGTGCACATGGTCACCAACCCCTCTGGGAAAGAATTCTGACTTCTCCACACCTTTAAACATCACAAATCCACTAATCCTTGACATTCTTTATCCACAACACCTCCAGTTTCTACCAGAGCTTACTCAGTGTCTCCTTGCACCCACGTTCCTTTACTGTCCACCTGCAGTCACCCATGAGCAGGACCCTCACTGGAGCTCACCCCAGCCCAGCTGCCCTCACCAGCTTCTTGAAAAGTACATACCATCCATTTCCCCCCTGGAAAAAAAACCAAAAGACACAGAATTCCACTTCTATGGGATGGAGAATAATAAATATGTATTGTATAAATTATTATTATTATTATTATTATTATTATTATTGTTGTTGTTGTTGTTATTGTTATTGTTATATTGTATAAATATGTATAATAATATAATAAACATGTAACCTGACAAATGGCTCCACAGCTCCAGCAGCTTACTCCATTCAGGGGCAGGATCAACACCAAAGAGCTGGGAAATCAACAAAACCATCACTGAGGCATTCAGAAAGGGCAGATTATGTGTGATTTGACCCTTTCAATCTCATGACAAAGAAGACACTTTTAAATTACATTTAACAGGAAAATACAAAAAAATTAATTGGAAAATACAAAAAAAAAACTGATTCAAGAAAGAAAGGATGCACACAGCAGTGCAACAAAAGACCAAAACAAAATGAGGTTTCAAATAAGAGAGCACAAGATTACAAACATGAGTGATACAGCTTTGGGATTAATTTGCCACGTTATAGTTTTTTATTTTGCTAAGACAAGGGTGAATGCTGATTCGAGGCAGAGAGAGGAGATAGAATAGTTTTGAAAGGGCAAATTCCCCTAAAAAACAAAATGAGAGATGTTTGACCTGGCCTCAAGCTGTGCCGGGGAGGTTTAGCCTGGATATTGTGAAAATTTTCTTCACAGAATAGATGGTCAGGCACTGGAAGAGGCTGCTCAGGGCAGTGGTGGAATCTGGAAATGCTCAAAAGGCATGTGGCACCTGGGGACATGGCTGAGTGCTGAATTCAGTGCTAATTCAGGTCAAGGGCTGAACTCCACAATCTCAGAGTTCTTTTCCAACCTTAATGAGGCTATGATTTTATGTTGTGAGCTGCAAGTCCTGCTGGGAATAAGAGCAGAAAAGGAGATGTGTGCTTATCCCTGGGGTGTTTGTAGATGTGCTGAGAGGCAGCAAAGGGGTGTCACAGAAATTAGTGACATCTAACATCTAGTGTCCTGCTCCAGACACAGGCTGAGTGAGACTGGGACATCCAGGCTCCATCCAGAATATGAAGGCTTTTTTCATTATCACAAAGGAGTTCATTTTATCATATTTTGCCTGCAATGGAAATTCCAGAAGAACATTTTCCCCCCTGACTCGTACCTGCTGAAAGCAGAACTTGTCTCTCACCCTCAGCAAAAGAGGAATTACACACAAGGGATGCAATCTGCACAGCTCCAGCATAAACTCTGCTGAGACTTTGTGGGATGGTCCTTCACAGCAAATCAAGCCATCCATCAGGTCCTTCCCAGTGCTGGAAATCTCAGCTGTAAGCACATCACTGCCTGCCAGGGTGGGAATTCTGCAGGGAACCCGCCAAGCTTGCACACTCCATCCAGGCAAAACCAGTGCCACCCTCCAAGCTGGAGCACGTGGCAGGCCAGGGGATTTGGGAGCCCAAACAGATGAGGAGGAATGTCCACGGGAATGCCATGCAGGAAAGTCACATTGTCCACACAACAATGCTTCTCCCAGAGGAGCCTGCTAACTTGTGTGCTGCTGCAGGTTTAGGTAATAAATCTAAGGAGGCAACAGAAGCCCCATTTGTGATGTGACTGATAATCATGCCAGCAATTTCTGCACATTCCTTTGTTCCATTTTCCTTCCAAAGAATGATGGCTGTTAGTAAGACCTGCAGAAGTGCATGATTTTAGATGAAGCTGTGAGAAAGCAAGAGAAGGAAAGCACCCAAACAGGCTGGCTTAGACACGTGGGGCTGCTCCAGTGCTCCTCATGCACACATAACCAGATTTTCCACTGGTCACAGGAGGGCAAACCACAAACCAGGACTGGAGAAGACAGCTGCCTACAGGCACGTTACAAGATTTAAGTTCTCCTGGGAACTTATCCAAAAGCATTCAGAAGATAACTCGGAATTGTTTATATACTCATAGAAAAGGGGCAAAACCCTGACTATTCAAAATAACTGAACCTGACAGACAAATGAGTGATTGTACCTCAGAGGATGCACATGTCTGCTCTTCCTCTCATTGCTAAATCATGGGCTAATCTTTCCACAGTGTGAATATCTGTAACAAAACAATGCTCTTTGTCTACAAGAAATTGGCTCTGTTTCGTCAACATGGGCTTAATCAGAAATTCTCTCTATGGCAATACTGGCACAGGGTGCCCAGACAAGCTGGGCCTGCCCCTGGATCCCTGGAATTGTCCAAGGCCTGTTTGGATGGGGCTTGGAGCAACCTGGGATAGTAAATGGTGTCCCTGCCCATGACAGGGGATGGAATGGGATGAGCTTTAAAGATCCTTTCTAACCCAAACTATTTTATGATGCTACGACCTGCATTCCACTCCTTCCAAGCCTGCCTGTGGATGGCCTTAGTTACCCCAACAGAAATAGAAACCTCCTTTCCACCTTACATGCTGGGAACTGCAACATGGGCAATCCAGGGCCACGTGTTTTTAACCCTTTGCATGCTTAAGGAAACGCTACAAACAGGGCAGAGTGAATTTCAAACAGCCCAAGGTCAGCCCAGGAAGAGTTTGCCCCCAGGGCCTGCAGAGCCTCTCAGTTAGCTGCCCCAGGTCTCTGAGGATGTCACATGAGAAGCAGAGCTTTGTGAGAGCAAAGCCTGCCTGCCCTGACTGCCAAGTGCCATTAATGCTCTCTCCATCCATCATGTCCACTCCCAACCAGCACAGTCCCTTCACCACCTGCTCTACCTGATCCCAGCTTTAGTCCACCAGTGTTTTTTCTGCCCTGCAGCCTGACCTGATGCCATTGTGCTGATGCCCTGGCCCCATCCCATCACACTTTAAGGCAGTCTCTCCACAAAGGTCACAATCCATAAAGGGGGCTCAGGGCTGGAGAGAAGAGAAAGGACTGTATGGAAATGGCAGGCAGAAATCTCTGCTGGGACAGTACCCAGGGAATGGTTGGAGCTGTGCCAGGTAGGTTTAGGTTGGATATCAGGGAAAGGTTCTTCCCCCAGAGGTTCCCCAGGGATGGGCACAGCCCCGAGGCTGCCAGAGCTCCAGGAGGGTTTGGACAGTGCTCTCATTGTGGGTGGGATTGTTGGGGTGTCTGTGAAGGGCTGTGAGCCCCATGATCCTGTGGGTCCCTCCCAGCACAGGATATTCCATGAAATATCCTCATGCAAGGGTCAGCTCCTGCCCTCAGCTCCGTGGCTCTGCTGCTCCCTGACACTGCAGCGTCACCTCTGCCCGGGCCCAGGCTGCCCCTCTCCTCCATCCCCACTTCCCACCACGCTTCCTCAGCTTCCCTCACCCTGCCAGCCCTGTGTCAAGCATCTTCCCTCCTCTGGGGAAGCTTCCCTTTCCAATCCTGCCTGGACAGGAACGCTGGGCTCCCAGCAAGGCCCTGCCAGTGAGGCGGCAACGTGCACACGGGGCTGTGGGCGGGGAGCACTGCGGAATGTAAATTATCTATTGTGCGCTCCAACCCGCATGAGGGAGAGGCGATATGAACCATGCACTCCCCATAGCACCTCTCCTCCACCTTATCAGCCCCTGATCTTAATCCCAGGAGTCAATGCCACCATCAATCACTGTTAATGAGAGCGAGCTCCCCTAGGCAGGGGCCTTATCTCACTCTGCATCTCCAGAGCCACATGAGGTTATGTCACTCTTGCAATTAAGTAAAGGTTACACTGGCCTGAAAGGGTTAGCACCGGCTTTTTTGGGAACACTTCTGGGCCCTCAGAGATCAGAGGAAGCAAAAGTAAAAAAGGAAAGTTGTCTTCAAACTGAAAGAGAGTGGGTTTAGATTAGATTAGATTAGATATTAGGACAAAAATCTTCCCTGTGAAGGTGGTGAGGTACTGACTGACACAGGGTGCCCAGAGCAGCTGTGGCTGCTCCATCCCTGGCAGTGCTCAAGGCCAGGCTGGACAGGGCTTGGAACAACCTGGGATAGTGGAAGTTGTCGCTGTCCATGGCAGGGAGGTTGAAAATAGGTGATCTTTAAGGTACCTTTTAACGCAACCCACTCTATGATTCTACACATTCCTTTACATGCTACAATTCACATGTTACTTCAATTTTTGGTACTTTCTGATCCAGCAGACCAACAGCACAGAAACAGCAGGTTTGGACACTTTCACATATTTTCCCACCTATTGCCACTAAGTGTTCCATTCTCTACCAAAAATGTTTCCTGTGGAGGTTAAACTAATGAGTAAACACACAGGCAGTAACCCTGATTCTGTGATTCTGCATTTATGTTATTTTGATTTAATACGTCCTCTGCACTCCTGCTGCCTGCATCAGTCAGAAAACCAGACCCACTGAGAAAACCAAACTCTAAGAACGCCAGTGAAAGTTAAACTGCAAGAAAAGCCCACCACCAAACTGCTTTCTGGGGAACCCCTACCCCAGGGCAAAAATTACTCCTGCTCTTGGCTCTGCCAAAGCAGATCACTCCATCAGGGCAAGGGAAGTTGCTGCCTTCATCTCTCTCATCTAATTCCTGTCCCAGCTAGAAAGGAGCTGATCTTGCACTGAGAGGCTCTGCCAAGAATTCAAGTCAAGGTCTCCTGTTCCAACAGCAGTTCAGAACTGCTTGCTCCTCACCCAGGTCATGTGCTCCCTACAGAAATTATTTGTTGTGGTCTCCTTAAAGGCACAAGTATCTACAATGCCATTAAAACACTCTTGCCTCTGCCTATAACTCAGCTGCAGATTTAACTGCAGCACAGACAATCCTGGGACAATCAGGTCAAGGCTGTCAGTGGATATTGCCTCTGGACACAGCTGGTGGGGAAGAGTGATCACTCAGCCCTGCCTCGTTTATTATCTCAACAGCTTGGCTCCAGAGCTGCAGCTCTGCCCCCACGCTGGCCCAGTGTAGGGGCTCTGGGAGCTGTGGTAACTCAGCACCCAGCTCAAATCCAAGGTTTGGAATTCAGTTCAGGAGAAAATGGATGAAAACCCTCTGTGCCATGCTAGAAATTACATAGCAGAACAGATTAGCCAACACAGTGGTATCCTCTGGCCTTTATTAATTTCAAACTCATGCTGGGCCATATTTAAGAGTAGAGGTGATAGTGGGGTACCCTTGCAAGGTGAGAAACCTGTGGATGATGCTGACAGATGCTGAGGAGCAGTCAAAGCACTTCTGGAGCAACACAGCAACAGTGTGAGAAATTCAGCTGAAGTTCACCAACCAGGGGAGATGGCTAAAGAGTCCAGGTTTAACCACCAAGGTTCCCCAAAAAACAAAAACAAAAAACCAAAAAAAAACCAAAAACACCCCAACACCAAACCTAAAAAATCCCACAAACAAACCAAAAATCCACTAAAAAAAACCAAACAAACAAAGACCATGACAGCATTCTGGTTAAACTTTGCATTTAAATCAGTGAAAACACTATAGAGCTATCAGAGCTTAGGAAGGACAAAGGACAAGAGGATGGAACATTTCTCAGAGAAGATGCCACAATAAATGCCACTCCAAAGGGCACAGGATCTCAGGCAAGGCAGGATGTGGGTGGGTGAGTGACAACATGAGGTGCAGAGTTATTCTCCAGAGGTACATCCTAGAGAGGTGCCACATTCATTACCACAGATCTCATTCTGGGTGCTTTTGAATCTGTTTGGAGCCTGTGAAGTGAGGCACCAAAGCTCAGATCATGGATCAGACCCACCCCTTCACTGGCCAAGAGTGTTCTGTCAAGGGAAAGTTCAGGATGTGCTTCAGATATTGTGTGGCCTGGTGGGAAAAAACAGCCCACACTGCTTTCCAAAGGAGAGCAGCTCTCACCCCAGAGAAGGGCTATGAAATGTACAACTAGAGGAGCATAAATCTCTTAAATCACCAGCTGTGCCCATTCAGCAGGGAGAGACAGAGCACATAAATAAATCCCCAAAGGCTCACTTTCAGTAGGAAGGGTAGGCAGGGACCTCTGTTCTGTGGCATTTCAAGTGCCTTTGATCAGACACGTAATTTGGATTAGTCTACAGGGATGTGTGGTGCCTCTGCCCTGCCAGCTGGCTCAGGCTAATCCCAGCATCACACAGAGACCAAGCCAGACCCTCTGTGCTTGTTTGGGTGGCAGAATGGCCAGGCCAGGAGAGGACACTCAGCTCTGGAGAGCTGGCATGGGGCTGAGGAGGGCTGGCAGTCCTAAAACATTCCACAGCTGCCATTTAGCAAGTCAATGCAGATGCCCTGTGAGTCAGAGGTCTCTTGGGGTTCCTGCAGTGAGTGGCCACATCAGCACAAAGCTGTGATTGTTGGCTGGGCTTGGGAGCAGGAGCAGCCTGCAGGAGGGAGCAGCAGCCCTGTTGTGGCCCCAGGATCATCCCTTGATGGCTTTGCCCTGCCTTGGTGTGGGCAGAGCAGGGAGCAGCACAGCACTGCCTGTCTGCAGGTGTGCCACACTCAGAGCAGGGCACAGGATGAGCACAGGCAACAGGAATGCAGAAGTTGGGGAGATCAGAGCAGCTCATCCACCTCGATGGATGTGACTACACCCAGCTACATCCACAAACAGCTTGGAGAGAGACACTTCCTTTGCCTTTCTCCACGGCCACGCACACGAGCTGGTTTTCATGCAGTAATTGCCCACTAGGTGCAAATTACCCAATTATACACTTAATTTGCTTTGGCTGATGCTCACCAGAGGCAGCAAGAGTTCACCAGCATTGGTGTTCCAGCTCCACCAGCCTGCCAACCCAGCTTTGGTGATGGAACAGCCCCACACTTGGAGCAATGGGATGGCAGGCAGGAGAGCTCCCCAGGTCAGGAGCATTGGTGAGGGGCTGAGCAAGCACCACAGACAAGAAACTGAACCTGCAGACTTTCAAACCAGATCAGCAGGAGCTTGAGGCAGTGGTGACAGTGCTCTGCAGCAACACTCAAAGCCAGGAAACAGCATCAGTGTCACCAACAATAATGGTGCCTGCATTTTACACCCTCCATCCCTTTCTACCTTCCCTGCTCTGTAGGTTCACTCTTAATTCTTTTTTCCTGCCTCTTGCTTGGTGAGGATGAAGTGGACACAGAGGGAAGATGGGCAGTCCACAGCAGCTTCACAAAAAGGGGAGCATGGCTCTACTTTCTGCTGCTGACAGGGACCAGACTGAGGGAAAATCCCTCTGTCCTCCCAGCTCCACTCCCCAGTACTTCACAGGGCCAATCCCTTCAGGGAGGAGAACCAGATGTGACAAAACACGAGGATTTGCTTTGAATGTGTGCAGGCTGGCACTCTCAGAGGACTAGGAACACACATGATGCTGAAATAATTGAAGTGGAAAACCTTGGAGCTGAAACTAAGACCTAAAGGGAGGGAGGGGGAACACCTGTCTTCACTCTGGCCCCTGAATAAGTGGGTGAATTGTCAGCACAGGTACAACTACACAAGTAACTCTTTGCTTTGGTCCTCAGTGACAAACCTGGGACCAGGAGGGATGAGCTCTGACGTGCTTATCTCCAGCCACATGTTGCAATTTGGGTGCAGATCATCACCACCCAACCACAGAGCCATGGAACCATTTAGGTTGAAAAGCCCTCTGAAACCATCCAGTTCATCACAAAACACTGCAGGAATTTCTTAGGGAGGCAGGAGAAATGTCATTATTTGCAGCCTTTAAATTTACTAGTACTAAAACCAGTATTTGATAAATATGGACAGCATCCTGGTTTTGGTATTGGACCAGAAGCAGGCTTCCATACTGAAATCTTACACACAATTTAATCACGGACCAGGGAAAAAAGGTCACAGAGTCTGTGGATCATCATAGCCATGGAGGATTTTGTTTACAAATTTTTTTGGCTGATTCAAATAACTGTAAATCTTTTCAGCTATATGTTACCAACTCTGTATTTTAAACACTAAAATGCTTCATTCCAAGAGCCATGGTCCAAGAAGAAAATCAGTCCACAGATAAAACTCAAAGGATTTGTAGTTCTGCTCTGATTTACCAGATATTTTTCTAGGAGATGCTGCAGTAAAACATTAAAGAGGAAGAGGATCATACTGGTGTTAACTGCAGCTATTCTTCACATGAATCATTTATGCTTCACTGTAACAAGATGTTTTTAACATGGATTTCGCTTTAATCTTTTACTTCAATCCACTGAGTCCCACTGTGCCATGAGTGGTGAAAGGCTTAAAAAGAGTCACACCACCAAAAACTTTACATCACAAATAGATGAAATCAAACTGCACATAGGGGAGGAGGGGTGAGGTACACAGAAAAGGCACATATCACAGATGTGATAGGGATTACAGGTCTCTCACTTGCTGCTTCCACCACCTTCACCTCAGGTTTCTCAGCTGCTGGTGGCATTAATTATGTTTAACAGCTACTAAGGACAGTTTGCAAAGTAATCAGACCACTGGTCCTGATGCTCCTGCTCAAGGATGACATGCAGAGGGGACAGGGGAGGGATCTAAGTGGGTATTTGAAAAACTAACACCCTTGGCTGTGTGGCAACAGGTGCAAACAGCCCTAAATAAGAGCTGGGTACTCTCAGAGCCTCCCCTGAAAAGCCTGGGGAAAACAGAAATCTCTCCCTTCACAAACACTGTAAACAGGAGGAAGCAGTGAACACACTGCACACTACCACAACTCAGGGTCCCTCCTAGGAGATTTTCCTCAAGCTCATGTTAGGAAAATTAATCCACAAACACCAGAGGTTTATGTCCGAAAAGGAGACGGGGAGTCCTTTTTGCTTTATTCGAATAAAGGGAGAGGCCATGGGGCATTCCCCTAGGGTCTCTCAAATTTTTGGAGGATGCAGCCTCCCTTTTTATCCCAATTTCCCAGCCACATTTCCCTTCTCTCTCTCCCCACTGGCTGAGGTACTTGAGAGGGACAGGCTTCCCAAAACACCTGATACCAAGGATTTCCCTCTAGTGTATAACCCTCCCTTTTAATTTTTAATTCTTACGGAATCTAGGGGTTTTTCTTCTCCATTGTTTCTTTCGTCTTTCAATGTCTAATTTCATTTATCAGCAACCCTAAAGTTTATTTGTAAAGGCAAATATCTTTTTCCATTCATCAATCAGTGGAATCCTTTGCATTGTTTCTTTTATCTCCCAGTTCTGGTTTTATCTACCAGGTTTGTAAAGACAAACCCGCTATTCCTCTCACTGAGAGGGGAGCAGAGGCGCAGGGGAGAAGGGCCAAGGGGAGCCACGGAATGCTTTGGATGGGAGGCGCCTGGAACATCATCCCATCCCTCCATGGGCAGGGACACCTTCCGCTGGACCAGGATGCTGCAAGCCCTGCCCAAGTGAGTCCTGTGGGTGCTCTGTCCCTGTCACCATCCTACAGCAGCACCCTGGACAAGGTGAGACCGTTCAGGCACACACCTGTGGCCTGAAGCAAAGGCAGCAAACCTCAAGGTGAACCCAGACAGGGAATTCACACCCCAGGGTTCTTAAACATAGCATGAGATCGCCGTAAGGGAGATGGCGAGGGGAAAACACGATCAGCTCCCCACAGGCTCTGCAGATGAGCAAACTGCACAGTTAATTTGCTAAAACTAAATCCAGCAGGAAAGCAGCAAGCGTTTGCACAAAGGTGCTGGGCAGAAAGCTGGAATTATCTTATTTCTCAGGAGGGAATGAGTCATCTCTCATCGGGATCATGTGAGTGTGGACAGAGCGGGGTGCCAGGGGACACCAAACCACTGATCCACCAGTGAACCTCAGAATAGACACACTTCTTCTT
>NW_005054365.1:1776685-1781023 GCF_000277835.1 Geospiza fortis
GTTTTTTCTATACCTAGGGATGACAAGGGGTAAAGCACAGTTGGTTTGAAGGCTCCAGGTACAGGAGAAGGAAGACAGAACAACAAGAGCCTTGCTTGTCACAACCTCAGGCAGATTGCAAGGATTTCCTCTAGGCTGGTGAATGGGTAACAAAAGCCATCCCCTCCTGCCCCATCACACACATGGCATGGATGTTTGCAGCTCCAGTCTGCAATTCCCTCCCTTTAGCTGGAAAATGGTTAACACTGTGATTCCTTCTGGTGTAATTTTCATATGACTGACCACAGAACTATTAATACCTGAGCCCAGAGCTGGTTCAGCTAAACAACTCATTCCCTCCAGGGAGAAGAAAACCACAACTTCTCCTAACCCTGGAAAAACCTTTTGTCGCTGCAGGGCCAGCAGCTCAGATGTGAGGAGATGGCTCTGCTGTGCTGATGCCCCTCAGGGGAGGACATCGAGCAGCATGAGAGAGCTCAGCTTGGTTCTCCTGTGCCTCCTTCGCATCTCCAGGAAGGGTGAGTCCCGAGCCTGCTCCCAGCCCCTGTCTGCTTACAGCTCCTCCTCTCACCCCAACCCAAGTGCCAGGGAACTGCCTGCTATGGCCAACTCTGCAGGAATCGCACTCTCTTAAAGGTGTCCTGAAATTCCAAGCGCACATGACAGCAGTGGGAAGACTCAGGCTTAGCAGTTGTCAGAGAGGCCGTCAGTTTGTGGGGTTTTTTGGCATTTTTCTGCTTTCCTAACTTGAGCAGGAAGTCCATCTGACTTTTCCCCAGCTCTGTCGGGTGGATGCAGCGTTTTCATCCCTGCCCTGCTTCATATTCCTTAGGAGTTATTATGCAACAGGCACAATGTTTTCCAGTTCCACTGAGCACTTAAGCTCGCATTACTTCAAATGTGTGCCTAAATTCCATTAAATTCCATAGGGTTTGCTTAGCTTCACTGCCAAACAGCATTTGCCAGAGCAAGGGTAGCTGTGAGCTGGTCCCCAGCTCTTGCTGTTTTCCTCATGACCTTTCTCACTGACCACCGACTGTAACCCTGAAAACTCCTTTTGGGAGTTACCTTCTGCAAGGTGTGCAGGCTGTTTGCCTCTCTCTTCCGTGTGAGAGCCTCAGTTCCATTAGCAAATGGAGGCAGGATATTAACAAAAGGAATGTGAAAGACCTGCCACGCTGAGGCTTTAGAGTTAAGGGTAAATTATACAGAGAATGTTGACAGCTCCCTCCACTCATAACTAGGCAAACTGTGTTTCCATGGAAATGGGCGGAGATGCTAACATTAAAAGCACTTATTTTTAACATTGTTTTTCATCTGGAAGGCAAGGGGGGATTATGTACTAAAAAAAAAAGTGTTCTTTGCTTAAGATCGAAAACAAAAAAAAAAAAAAAAGAAAAGCTAATCAAAGGGGTGGCAGAGAGAAGCAAGTCATACTCAAAAGCACACAATCTACAGTTCTCCTAAAGTAAAGGTTACAGTGACATGCTGCAAAATAACTAAAACAAGAGCAAATAAGCTAGAAAGCAATAGCAATTACTGTTTTCAGTGCCAGATCTTTGTGCTGAAAGCCCATGAGCTTCATGAAGCTCCTGCAGTGCTGCAGCATTGTTTATTAGATTACCTGGGGTGGAAAAGGTGCCCATACCATTATTGTGTATGACAGGGCAGCACGACTCCAGATCTCAGTAATCAAAATGCTGGCTTGGAGCTGACTCTGTGTAAATATCTGAACAGGGAACTGGCCCTGGGATGGCCTTTGTCCATTGTGTAACACAAAATAGGTGAATACAAGCTGCACTGCCACGCAGGTGTTTATCAAGTGTTGTGGGCCACAGATGGAGGAACAAAAACCAAATCTGATCTTTGAGTCTGCAGGAGTAATCCGACAGCTGAATGCCCATATGGTGAAGCCAACAAGACCAGGGATGGGTGGAAATACTTACATTTACATTTTACAGGTATTCTCAGCTACTGAGAGCCCCTGATCTAATGGAGTTTCATGAGACAGGGATGTAGGCACAGATGTGTTTCTGAAGCCACAATCTGCTGCAACAGCTGTTGATAGCAGCAGAACACTGGGTAGACAGACATGTCTATATATTAAACTGAAAGAGGGGAGATTTAGATTAGATATTAGGAAGAAATTCTTGGCTGTGAGGGTGTTGAGGCCCTGGCATGGGTTGCCCAAAGAAGTTGTGGCTGCCTCTGGATCCTTGGAAGTGTCCAAGGCCAGGCTGGATGGGGCTTGGAGCAACCTGGGCTAGTGGAAATCGTCCCTGGTGGTGGAATGAAATGAATTTTAAGGCCCCTTCCAGCCAACCTTGTGCGGTTCCATGATCCCTCCTTGCTTCCAGGTGTGCAGTGCAATGGCTGGTCTGTCCACGTGCCATCTGACGTCACTGGAGAGCTTGGGAAGATGGTTATCCTGCCCTGCACCTTCACTCACCCCTACAAAACATTTGACCGGGCGCTCACGGCCATCTGGAGGATCAAGGAGCCTTACAACGGCACGGTGATCTTCAAGTGTGTGAGCCAGAGCAGCAGCGAGCTCTGCAGGACTGCCATCAGCCACAAGAACAAGTACAAGCTGCTGGGCAACCCCCGGCACAAGGACCTGTCCATCAGGGTGGACAACCTGACCTGGAGCGACAGCGAGAGGTACTTCTGCCGGGTGGAGCTGGCTGGAGACAGCCAGGACAAGTACGAGAGCAGGAACGGCATCAGGCTGCACGTGATTGGTAAGAGGGCCTGAGAGGCACAGGAAGCAAAGATACCCTCGAGGGAAGAGCCACAGGGTGTGGGAAATGACAAATGGCAGCAGGAGTTTACCTGAGGTGGTTTTACAAAGGGCTGTGTTTTCTTTCTCCATTACAACAGGCCAAATTCATTGTCCTCCTCAGTCTTGGTTTTCCAAAGGGCTGGGTTTTCTTCCTCCACTGCAAGAGGGAAAATTAATTGTCCTCCTCAGTTCTGGTTTTCCAAAGGGTTGGGCTTTCTTTCTCCATTGTAACAGGCCAAACTCATTGTCTTCCTCAGTTTTGGTTTTGAAAAGGGCTGGGTGTTCTTTCTCCATTACAACAGGCCAAATTCATTGTTCTCCTCAGCCTTGATTTTCCAAAGGGTTGATTTTCTATCTCCATTATAATAGGAAAAATTCATTGTCCTCCTCAGCCTTGGTTTTCCAAAGCATTGGGTTTTCTTTCTCCATTGCAAGGGGGAAAATTGATTGTCCTCCTCAGTCTTGGTTTTCCAAAGGGCTGTGTTGTCTTTTTCCATTATAATAGGGAAAATTCATTATCTTCCTCAGTTTTGGTTTTCCAAAGGGCACATTGTCTTCCTCTTTTTCCAAAGAGCTGGCTTTCTTCATTATAACAAGGAAAATTAATTGTCTTCCTCAGTCTTTGTTTTCCAAAGGGTTGGGTTCTCTTTCTTCACTCAAGAGGGAAAATTCATTTTCCTCCTCAGTTTTGGTCTTCCAAAGGGCTGGGTTTTCTTTCTCCATTATAACAGGGAAAATCCATTGTCCTCCTCAGTCTTGGTTTTCCAAAGGGATGGGTTTTCTTTCTTCATTACAACAGGGAAAATTCATTGTCCTTCTCAGTCTTGGTTTTCCAAAGGGTTGGGTTTCCTTTCTCCATTACAACAGGCCAAATTCATTGTCCTCCTCAGTCTTGGTTTTCCAAAGGGCTGGTTTTCTTCCTCCATAATAACAGGGAAAATTCATTGTCCTCCTCAGTCTTCCAACATGAGACAGTGGGCACAAGGCAGGGAAGGGAATAGGAACAAAACTGGTAAGGAAATGGTGAGGCTCAGGCAGCTGGGGTGAGACTCCACCAAAAGCTGTGCATCCCACTTTGTCCTTGCAGCACAGGATCAGGGCAGGCAGCAGAGGGAAGCTGAGGCTAGCTAAGCTGGGGTTAAAGACATCTGTTAAAACTCCATCAGACCCTGAACTGGACAGCCCAGGTGCTGAGCATGAGTTCACTGGTGTTAGCACTACAGGGCCTGGGTGGTAACAGGGGATTGGAAAGACAAGATACATGATACCCAGGTGCCATAAATCCAGAATCCTCTGGAGCATTGTCATGGTTTGACACTGGCACAATGCCAGTGCCCCATGAAAATATACTTCCCTGGTGTTTGCTGTGAGATGTGACCAGGAAATAAGCAAAGCAGGCCTCTACCTTAGAAAAAAAGTTTATTAACTAAACTACAAAAGGAAAAAACCACACACACACACACACACACACACACACGCACCTGGAAAATGAAAACTCCACAAAAAGCATTTCCTCCTCCCCCCACCACATTTCCAATACATCTTCCAAATTTCAA
>NW_005054365.1:1781555-1798261 GCF_000277835.1 Geospiza fortis
TCTCTCTCATCTTCTAGCTGGGGGGGTGCTGCCCAAATCCTCTCGGGGCCTCTCTCCCTCTGTCTCTCCTGGGGGGGCTGCCCAACGCCTCCTGGTGCCCCCACCACCCTTCCATCCTGAGGGGTCAGGCCTACCTCTGCCGGGCCGCAGGCTTTCCCTCCCCGGCCCAGCTCGAAGCCGGGCAGGGGAGGCCTTGCCTCTTTGCTGGCCGGAAATCAAAGAGAGAGCCCAAGGGAGTGCTCTGCTTCTAACCCCTGTGTTCTCAGAGGCGCATCCACCCTCAGTGGCCAAGCCTGGTGTCAATTTAAAATCTGAACACCTATTGGCCTCTGGCCACTCCATTCCCAGAAAACCTGCTTCCTGTAAACCCACGACAAGCATGAAACACAAACCTGGAAACATTTTCTTTCCTGGAAAACCAGCTCAGAGCAACAAATGTCAAATGCTAATCCCACTTTCCAGGGCAAGTTCACAGATCAAGGGTGGGCTAGGAGACACAGGAGGCCTCAGAAGCAGACTCAGATCTTACCCAGGCCATTGAAGTTGGATGATTTTGGTTTTGAGAGGGAAGCTCCTTATGCCTGCAGTGTGGGTGTCCAGGTGGGACCTGAGGATGAACTTGGCTATTTCTTGAGAAGTTCTGCACAGCTGAGGCTCTCCTTCAGTCGCACCAGCCTCTGACACCCACACACAGCAGGACCAGGACAGGATGGCAGCAAGACTTGTCTCTCAGGGGCTGCCTGGACTTTAACACCAGAGGAATGATAACACACACAGATACAGTACCCTGCTTGGGAATGGGCCCTGAAACTGGGATTGGGAGGGGTTAATTAGTGCTTGAAATGTTAATTTAAACACCAAAACACACAGACCCATGACACACAGACTCAGATTCCTCTTGCACTATGTGGACAAAGAGGACAACTTGTAGTAGGTGTTTGCAAACTCTGTTTTTGTTGTCTAGTCTGAAAGACAAAATAATTTCTGCTCTTCCTCTGTGAGGACACTCATTTAGTGCCCTTCACTTTCCATAACACCTTTTTGAACACTTCCAGGGATGAAGGCTCCACCATTTCCCTAAGCAGCCCCTTCCAATATCCAGTCACCCTTTCTGTGAAGAAATTCCTCCTAATGTCCAGCCTGAAAGTGACCTGGTAACTCTGGGGCTGAAAAAAAAGTAATCAAAAATAGGTTGTGGCCAGAAGCAGATATTTCCCCTATAACTAACCTGCCAGATCTGGCAAGTCTCAGGCACTGAGCAAAGGGCTCACACAAACAAGTCCATCCACGTGCACTCTGGAGGTCAGAGATCAAAGGAACAGTTACAAAAAGCTTGTGTAGAACACTGTGGGTGACATGTCCTGGACCTCATGGAGATGCAGCCAAGTCCAGAAATGTCACCAGCTGCACCTGTGCCTACAATGGGGGGTGGCACTTCTCTGCCTTCTGCCAACGAGGAAGGGCAGAGCTGAAGTTGGGCAAAGTTCAGGAAAATGTGTGAGCCATTGCTGGGATAGAACATCCAGGCTTTGCTGAGTGAACCCTTTTGCCCCTCTGTCCAACAAAGGCGGGGTGGGGAAATCTAGAAGAAAGTGCCAAGAAAAACAAGGAAGGAGGGGGCTGATCCCAACATCCATGGAGTCATTACATAGTTTCTGTTGAAGGGAACCTTTAAAGCTCATCTTGTTCAACTCCCTTTCCACGAGATGATGTTGCTCCAAAGCCTGTCCAGCCTGCCCTTGGAGACTTCCAGGGATCCAGGGGCAGCCACAGCTTCTCTGGGCAAACCTCATTGCAAAAAAATTCCTCCTTACATCAAATCTAAATCTCTACTCTTTTGGCTTCAAAACATCAACCCTCACCCTGTCACAAGTCCTGCCAAAACATTTATCCTGATTTTGCTTGTAGCCCCTTGGGGCCCTGGCAAGGGCTCTGAGGTGTCCCTGGAGCCTTCTCTTGTGCAGCTGAGCAGCCCCAGCTGTGCCAGGCTGGCTCCAGAGCAGAGGGGCTCCAGCCCTGGCAGCATCTCCGTGGCCTCCTCTGCACTGGCTGCAGCAGCTCCAGCTCCTTGTGCTGTTGGAGCCAGGGCTGGGGCAGCTCTGCAGGTGGGCTCTCACCTGAGCCCAGGGGCACAGGGGCAGGATCCCCCCTGCCCTGCTGCCCACGCTGGGGGATCAGCCCAGGACAGGGGGGTTCAGGCTGGGGCAGGCCCAGCTCTCACACACCATTACCCATCTTTACCCTGACAGAACAACGCTGGGGCTCCACCAAGACCAAATCTTCATTGCAGCTGTTTTACACCAGATCTGCCTTTGCAGCCTGACCTGCTTTCCCTCCCCGTTGCCATCCCCACAGCCGCCCCCAGGATCATTAACATCACGGTCAGCTCCAGCAGGGATCACACCTTCCAGGCCCGCTGCACGGCCGAGGGGGAGCCAGCGCCTGCCCTGACCTGGACAGGACCCCCCTACAGCAACCTGAGCTCCAGCAGCAGCTCCAGCCACCGCGTCACCAAGGAGCTGCGCTCCCTGACCCACGACGGGAAATACACCTGCACCGCTGTCAACAGCCACGGCCGGGCAGAGGGGGCCGTCTACTTCTACAAATTCAGGGCCTCTGACAGCTCCTCCTTCATGATCCTCATCTTCGTCCCGCTGGCAATCAAGGTGGTCATTCTGCTGGTGATCCTGAGCTTCGCTGCTTTCTCCAGAGAAGGTCGGTGTCCTGATCCGCCTCCATCCCAGGGAGGGATGTGCAGACAAACCAGGCAGGAGGTGTGGGAATTTGTAAAATTAGAGGGTTTGGGGAAAGCTGCAAGAGGCAGGCTTTAGAGACAGCAGAACTGTCAATAAACAGGGACTGGGTTTGTCTGGGGGGAGGGAGTGTTAATAATTTCATGATTTTCTGCCCTAGGAGAAGGACAGTTCTAGCAGGAAACTTAAAAGCCAAGAGCTGGCTGGTCACAGCCTGCTGAGAGAGGAAATTTGGAAATTTCCTTTGGAAGTTCAGAGGGAGCAGGAGTTTCCCTGTGCCCAAGAAGAAATGTTAAACCAACAGGGAGGAAATCAGTGGAGAGACCACTGCCTACATAACCTGATTTTTTTTTTTCCTTGAAGCAGGCTAATTAGCAGGTTCTCTTCCCCTGTAGCCCACAGCCAGGATTTACCTTTGCTGCATCCCACACAAGTTTAATCTCCAGGGATGGACATCCTCATTTTACAGACCGCCCCTGTCAGTCCCCCAGGGCCTCAGTAGCCAGTACTTCCCCAGCATTTGTGAAAACTTCCAGGCTGTGAGAGCAGGGAGTGCCCAGCTCACAGGAGATGGGAATCACCCCATGGACTGAGGGATACCACATCCCAAGCAGCCAGGAGGCCACTGGTCCCCAGTGCTGGTCTTCCAGTGCTGCTGAGTGGTGGCACGGGCAGGAGGGGACTGGGAAGAATAAGATGTCACATCACCCTGACTCATCTGTAGGGACAGTCTGGTGTCACACACTCATGGAAGCCACCACTTGTCCTGAATAGTAGAAGTTGTGAGACCAACCAAAAATGCTTTGCTCCTTATATTCCAGTGCCTAATTCCCAAGCACATGGAGAGAACCATATGCCAGACATCAGGGCTTCTTCCCATTCATTGTAGTGTCACAACCACCCTCCAGTGCAGCTTCCCAGCAGCTCTAGGTCACTCCTGGCTCGCCCAGCTCACTCTGACCTCGTGGCTGACCCACATCATCATTTCCGCTCCACAGGTCCCCCCTCTGCTCCACCCAGCCTGGCCAGGTAAGGATGTCTTGCCTTCTACTCGTGTTATCCTGCAGGAGAGTGAGGATGGCCCAGGTGAGAAATGCAGCGTGTCCTTGGTCGTGGTACAATTTTCTGGCCTCAGAGCACCCTGTTCTCAAGGAGAGGGTTGAGCTGATGGCCCGGTGAGCCAGTGTGAGGGAACAAAGTCTGACACTGCTGGGAGGAGGTTCTGGCTTGGGCACAGCTGAGAGGAGACCCCAGTGGAGTGAGGAGAAGGGACTGGGCAGCAATTTGGAGAGACCAGAGCACAAGGCTGCTGCACCAGAGCCTGACAGAGGTTTAGATGTGCCATAGGCCCAGAGCATGGAAGGCTGCAGACAGCAGAGCTGGGGCTGCTCAGCTGCACAAGAGAAGGTTCCAGGGACACCTCAGAGCCCCTGCCAGGGCCTCCAGGGGCTCCAGGAGAGCTGCACAGCCACTGGGGACAAGGCATGCAGGGACAGCAGCCAGGCAATGGCTTCCCAGGGCCAGAGGGCAGGGACAGATTTTGGGCTATTGGGAATTAGGAATTGCTGGCTGGGACGGTGGGCAGGCCCTGGCCCAGGGTGCCCAGAGCAGCTGTGGCTGCCCCTGGATCCCTGGGAGTGCCCAAGGCCAGGCTGGATGGGGCTTGGAGCAGCCGGGGACAGTGGAAAGTGGCATTCTACCCCATGGCAGGGGGTGGCACTGTATGAGGGTTAAAGTTCCTCCCAACCCAAACCATTCCATGGTTGTGTGGTGCCACATTAAACCAACAATGGATCATCCACCCAAGGGAAAGGGATCGGGTCTGTGCTGACACTGTGAAACAGAAATCTTCCCCTCCCTCTGCACCCCAGTTTGTAATGGAGTAGAAAAAGTTGCCACACCAAAGCTGATGAGCTCAGCCAAGTGTGCAGGGAATGTATGGAGAGACAGCAAATATCCCAGGTCAGGTGTGGCAGGGACTGATTCTTGGGCTGGCATCCACACCACGCTCCCATAAACCCCTGGTGTTCCCCATGATTCAACACAACACTGATCTTGGACACTCCTTCCAGCTGGGGTGGCCAAACCTCTGGGATGGGAAAAAACAAATTAAAAATTAAAACAAAACAAACAAACAAACAAAAAAACCAAAAACCCCACAAAAACAAAACAAAAACAAAGCAAACAAAAACATTAAGAACCAAAAAAAAAAAAAAAAACACCAAAAAAAAAAAACCCAACCCAACAACACCACCACCAAAAAAAAAACCAAAAAAAAAAAAACCACAAAAAAAAAATCCAAATCCCACCAAAGCCAATCCTTGATCCAATGGTAAAGAAGACTTGTCTGAGGTGAAGGATAATTACATCTGCATGGGGCCACTCCCTTTCAATCCGAGTAATTTCTTTGTGATACTTCCTTCCTGAGTTATCCCACATGTCTCCTTCCCTGACCATTCCTGAGAACAACAGCCATTCCAATCAAGTGTACAGGGCACAGCTAAAGAAACAAGGAATTTAATCCTACATTCAAATCTGTAATTTCTTATAAAGAACCCACAGTTTTGCTGATTTACCAGGGTCTAAACCATATTGTACCCCAGGTTATATTTATATAGAAACCTACACAGATAAGCTTACATGAGAAGATTCTACTAAGGAGAGGTTTCCCAGAATCCACAGCATCACTGGGTTGGAAGAGATCTTAAAGATCATCCAGTCCAACCCATGCCCTAACACCTCAACTAAACCATGGCACTGAGTGCCACATCCAGTCTTTTTTTAAACACATCCAGGGATGGCGACTCCACCACCTCCCCAGGCAACCATTCCAGAACTTTATCACCCTTTCTGTAAAAAACTTTTTCCCAATATCCAACCTACACTTCCCTTGGTGCAGCTTGGTTTGTCACAACCTCACGAGGTTCTGGGCAGGACAGCAGCACAGTGGATGCTAAAGGTGCAGGAGATTGCTCTGCATGCTTTAAGATGAAAAAGCTTTAAGGTGTAAAACAGCAGTTGCAGCTGAGACTACTGTGAAGTAGAAGAGGCTCTGTCTCAGAGTATCACAGACGCTTCCCCTGACATCCACTGAGCCACTGGCAAATCCCAGAGCAGCCTGGAATGCCCTCACCTTCCCCACCTGTCCCCTGCCAGGCTCCTGCAGCCAGAGTGCACCTACGAGAACTGCGAGCACAGGCACGGCCAGAGCCGGCCCCGGCGCAGCTGAGGGACACACAGAGCTCCTTCCCCAGGGAGCACAGAGCCAGCCTTGGCTGAGGCACCGGGGTCACACCAGCCTCGGGGAGGATGGAACTCCATCATCTCCAAGGTCCCATGCTATGAGCTCCAGCCCTGCGTCTCCTCACAAGTGACAGCAGCCTTTATGGGGAAAAGAGAAGAGTGATGGAGCTGGAAGAGCAAAACGTGGTCAATTGTAACTTATCTGTGTTTTTAGCCCCTATCAAACATTTAGGCAAGCAGACAATATTATACAATAGTATAGAATTGCCTTTTGGTATTTTTCAAACATTGCTTTGAAAAGCATTTTCACCACTCCACTTCTTCAACCGCATCTAAGTGGGCTACTGACATGATGGAAATCCTTGCTGTGGCAAAACACTACTGGAATTTCTGATGCGGCTTGTTCTGCTTTTAAAATTATTATTAATATTTCTAAACACCCAGAAGAGTTTATTTTAAACGAAACATTAACTTTAAAGAGGACTCCAAGCAAAAAGATATTTTCCAGAAACTGGTAGAGCTGAAAGCAGGACATGAGAAGTCTAAACTAGTCTGTGTTCAAACTCTGCTTCAGATCCTGAAACTTAGAGCTTTGTGATAAATGTTCCAATACACAAAATTGTTGGCTTGTTGGTTTTTTTTTATGGCTAAAAAAATGTTTCAAAACCATTTCCATCCCTGCGCTGCACAAAGGAGTTTCTTTAAGGTCTGACTACTCATTTCTTAAATCTCTCCCTTCTGAGATGAAGTCACTACTGCAAAATCACAAAGGCCATGAAGTCACAAAGGCCAACCACAGACAAATCTCTTACCCAACTGTGAACATCCTCCAAAATGTTAATCAGGTGAAGAGATCCAGCTTATGGTATAGGGCAATGTGGGTCAACCTGGAGAGGCAAGCAGAGGCCCAGGACAGGGCTGGAGACAGCAACAGGCTGGCACAGATGAGGAGGAGGAGAAAGAATTAAGAAAAAGCATGTGGCTTGAACTTACTTTCACATTTACACTGCTGGATTTGATGCTCTGTGCAACCATCCCAGTGCAGCAGCTCCAAAACTGTTCCCCAAACAATCCTGCTCCTGGTGACAACCACCAAACTGCTACTGAAATATCAAGCTTGCAAACTCGATCCCAGGCTGGGAATCATTATTTTAAAGTTCACCTCTTCACAAGATCTGCACTGGGAAAGCATAGCAGAATTTTAAATGACTTGGCCAGAACTATAAGGGGGAAAGAAAAAATAAATGGGAGGATATATTTGAACCTGATCTTTTAAATCCCTGCTTAAAATTCCAGCAGTGACAAAGCCAGATTTAATAAAAAATAAGAAGAGATGCAAAGAGAAAAGGGAAGTTACAGCAGACAGTGTAGTCACAGACCTGTAAGCTCAGTTTCACAGGTGTCACAGAGGAAAGATACTTCAGAGATATCAGTTGGACAAACTGAATTGGATTTCTGAGCCCTTATGATTTACAGACATACAGTAATGAGAACTCACTTCTCCTTGTGCATGGGATTTAGGCTTGGCTTCCTGCATTTTTCTCTAAAAAACTACTTCTTTAACTCAAGTAGTTTGGGTCCAAATAGAAGCATCAGACCTCGTGTCCCAAAACCAACTGGTTCCCCCTGGTCCTCATGGGAGAATCAAACACCCACTCAAACCAGTATAAACTAGAGGCACAAAACACAGCAGTGCACCCACCAGGATGCCTCTGGTATTGGGCTCATCTGGGGGGTGCAGGGAATGCCAAAGCCCTTCCAGTAAAACTAGAAGGAATAAAACGTCAATCAGTTGGGCACCACCTGGAAAATAAGGCCCCAAGCTCTGTAGTTCACATGTGCACAGAGAAGTGCAATACAGGTTCAGGCTTCAGCCACTGCCAGAAGATTGGTCTGCAAGGGGCACATCCAGCAATGATTTGTTGTCTGATGTGGATCCTTCTACCAGGCTGAAAACATCACAGTGTCTGTCACCAACTGCTTGATTTTCCGTTTTTATTTTGCATGGTCTTTGCAGACAGAGCATGTTATAAATACAACATTTGTAAAAACTCAACAGCTGAAACAATTCCTCATTTTGAAAGTGCATGTCAAGCACGTACTTCTGACTTCACATTTATATGCAACTGATCAATAACATTTAACCTAATAAACCCAGTGCTTTTAAGTCTTTGGGGGGGAAAGCAGCAGAATGTATTCCTCCAGACATGAATTTTCCAAAAGAGTCTGTTAAAAACCGTGCTGCATTGGTATCTGGTTACTATACAGAGGGATGTACATATATATATATTTATTTATAGGCTCGCAGATAGAGCAAAGAACTCTAAGACCACATTAAAATGATGGTGATCGAATGACCCAGCTGGCATAATTAGCAGAATGTGCCACGAAGGAAAACGTGATCTGTCCTCTAGCACCAGAACCATGGTTTAAGAGCAACAGCTCAAAGCATCATTGACCAGTAGGTAGCACATTTCTATCCCCTATTGACCAGAACTCATGTTTTAACGTGCAACCATGTCAAAAACACAAAGGCACAATTAATGGAGGAAGAGAAAAAGTGATCAGTTCCTTCACAGAGCTGTAGGGACTGGGACTGCAGGACCTTGGGCCAGCTCAAACACGCCAGTGATTAAAGGGACATCAAACAAGCACCAGGAAAAATTCGCCTTCTGCTTTTCCTAGACAAAAGTGCATCCTGTGATCAGACAAGGCAACAAAAACAGTGATCATTCAGCTGAAACAACAGATTTACAGGCTCATGGTTCATGCTTTGGCAACAGAATTTTAACAAGTGATCACCAAATTTAATACAACAAAAATACCTCTTCACAGTGTCATCTAAAATCCTGTTATGTCATGTCCAGCCAGGCAGAAGAAAATAAGCTTAAGTGGGGGTGGTGGTGGTGGTGGTGGTTAAACATTTCCTAAACAACCAGACTAAGGAATTAAGGAATCCTATTTAACATGATTGTAAGTGACTGTTCCCCTCTCAGACACTGGAGATCCAGAAAATATGTCTCTGGATTTAAATCCCCTTGAACTTGGCTAGAAGTTACTTGCATTTAATCAAGCAATATAGATGCAGACACACTATGTTTAGAAAACAGGAAAAAACAATGTTCTTAGTTCCCATTTGTGCTGATATTTACAGAAGTGGGTAAAGATTGTAGGCATGCCTCTAAACTACAGATTTCTGTGGGATAGCAAAAAAGTCAAAATTTAAAATACCATCCTTTCAAATACAGGGATTTCACAAAAATCGCTAGACACACACTCATCAGGTAAGACTCAGAGGGACACTGGTTAAGAAAGTCAAACCTCTTGTACACACAATCCTCCACTCACTTTTGAACTGGCCTGAATGATGACACACTGGAAAATAAAAGAAGGCACCAAGCAAAAACTTCAGACACTACAGTGAGCTGTGCTGACTAGTGATTTGTACACCTATCCCCAGGCACCCTTCTCTCCAAAGAGCACCACACACAGAAGATATTCAAGTGCTTTCAGTCAAAAAAAAATAAATAAAACCAAAGCCCCCCCCCGAATTGCAAACCATTAAGCAATTCCACAGGCCTAAAACTCAAACAGAAATCAAGAAAACCTTGAAGTGGAGAAAATTGACTTTGTGTAGCTGTTCTTATTCACAGGTCTGACTTAATTAAAGTGGAACTCTGAAGGTAAAAATCATTTGTGCAAGAAGGACACTGTTTGTAAACCAGAGCCACCGCCCACCCGGCGCCGCTACCGAATGCTGTCCAAAAAATGCACTTCTGGGTACAGCGTGTTCACCAGGAGGGACAGGAGGTTATTGCCATCCTGCAGGCAGTGCTCAGGGTGCTTGATGAACACAGAGGCCTGGGAGAGCTGCTCCTGGTAATCCATGTATTGTTTGTTGGATGACATGGCTTCGAGAGCACTCAGTGCCTACGGGGAAAAGGGAAAATTCTGTTAGTTTTGTGTATTTTGGTCCATAACACAACACCATCTGCACAATTCCCCTAAAGGATCCTCACCTACTACAGAACACAGAGTACTCAGAACAAAACAGTTGCAAACTGCCATCTCCTAACAGTGCTTCAAGTCAACTTGTATTTTTCAAGCTGTTCTCTCCCCAAGATCAACAAAAACTGTCCTATTATTGCTTCCTAGGATTCTGTAACCCAAATATTGTCAAATATCTACTTCATGAACTCAAGACATGGTTTCACAGAAATTATGTCAAACTACAGGCTGCAACACACTTAAATCTTCACTTTAGGTTGTTCTTATGAATATACTGACTTTCACAGAAGTATTGTTTTCCTCCCATTAATAGTATTAAAGTTAAATACTAACTGTCACATTAAAAATCGTATGTTGGCAGGACTAGCAAGGGCAAATGTAGAAAATATTTCTGAACAAGTTTTGTACTTTTCTTAGAGAAACAAGCTGTACCAAGCTACTTTACTTTGGTTTCTAACTAACTCCTCCTTCCTCTTCTCAAGTGCTTACTGAAAGAACACCGTGGTCAGTGCACATGCTAAAGGGGGAATGTTTATTTGTCACAGGCCTTTTAAGCCCTGACCTCACATAAACAAATGTCAGCGTGAGTGTAGCCCTGCTTTATCACTGAAAAGCAGTGCAAATCACAGCAGCACTGTTTTTTCCTGTTTGTTTAAATTCCTTCTACCTGCTACTCTCCAAACTTTCTGAGTCGGGCTTTAGAGACGTAAGTTCATCTGCCCCTTTTAAATGTGTAAGATTCAAAAATGAAGTTTTGAAAAAGAATGAATTCTTCATATTAACACAGAACACTGTATAAAGTTGTATAAAGTTGTATAAAGTTGTACCAAGGATCACCTTTAGGACAGAGTCAAACACAAAGTCCTGCTGCCAAGGTTTAGCAACAAAGTGAGAGCAGGATTTACCTTGAAGAAATACTTGCGACTCTCAAATACTTGTGAATCTTACAAAGCTCACCCCAAAAGCTGAACGAGCATGCAGAGAGGGCGTGCCAAGCAGGCAGAGATGGGCACACCTCACCTGCTGAGCCTTCTGAGACAGCCTGGGCTCCGAGCCGGCCTTGAGGCGCACCTGGCTCTCCGCAGGGATCTGCACCAGGAGGAAGGTGGACAAACTGCGGGCAACCACGCGGAACCTGCACGGAGAGACCGAGGGGCACGGTGACACCAGATCTGCAAGTCTCAACAGCAGACAAATTGTAAGAGCTACCCACTAAGCATCTCTTGCATGAGGAACAGAGTAAAGGCTTGAGAGGATCTATTCCAATGCATCAGAAACCACTTCAGTATCACAGAGTCCCAGAATGGTTTGGGTTGGAAGGGAACTTAAAGCTCATCTTGTTCCACCTCCTGCCATGGCAGGGACACCTTCCACAAGACCAGGCTGCTCCAAGCCCCACCCAACCTGGCCTTGGACACTTCCAGGGGTGGAAGGGGATCCTAGGTATTCTCTGGGTATACACACAATAGGACACAACACATACTAGAAGATAATGTAATACCTTTATAGGAAATCCTGCCTCTATTTCAAGCCTAGCTGAAATACTCCTCAGGTGACAGAATGTAAAACATTACTATCACCCAAATCAAGGGATGAGTTGGATGACACCAAGAATTCAGGGCAATTTGAACAGCAATGCATCCCAGATGATCTTTAAAAACATGAAGTTATGTTTAGGTGCAGGGTTGAATTGCTGTTGCACAAACATTTATGGGGTTTTTCCTCAGTATTCTTTCCAGAGTGAACTTGATTTTGACACATGACAACCAAACTTCGTGTCTCTGTTTGGAAGGTAGAGTGAATCACAATGCTCATTTGTGCATCACTTAACATTTCCAATACCTCAAGGTTAGGACAGAAATTCCAATGTGTCTGTTTTTATACAAAATCTTGAGAAGTCAACTGAATTAGTTTTTTATAGACCAGGTAGAAGTACCTTCCTCTAACCAACACTCTGCCTACAAACTTTGCTTGAGGGGGACATTAAGTCAGATTCAGAACTGCATTTTCTTTCCTTTTTCACCACAACCCTTGCAGAGGTTCATACTTGCTTCTTAAGCTGATTAACACACTCACTGTGCTGTTTCTGTGACAGGCCCAAAGAACATTATAGCTCTGGGAGCAATGTGGGTTCTCATCCCCTTTTAACACTGCGCTGGACCCAGACTGGGCATGCTGGACCCAGGTTTTTAACTACCATGACTCAAATCAATTAACTCCTCACAGCCTCAGCCCTCACCTGGGTGACAGAGGAGACCTCCTGCCCAGCCCAATAGCACCAAGTATTCCAGAGGTGAGTCTCTCTTCAGCCAGCTGGCTCTGCCGGGCCTGGATGGACAGCAGGGTCCGGATGACAGATTCAATCAGAACGGGGTCATCCTGCTCCAGCTGCACCAAGGATAACTGCATGGCTTTGTGCCACCAGAGAAACAGCTTTGCCTCTTCCTTTGCTGAGCTTTAGGCAAAATTTAAAGAAAAATGTAAGAGAAAATAAAAATTTAAGAGTCAGTGCACAGGTTAAGAAGTTTATTCCCCTCCCCATTAGGTCTGTGAAGTTTGTTAATTAATAGCAGCTAATTTTATCACATGAGAATAGCATAACTATACTACCCCACCAGTTATTATACTGCTACTGTTATGGATTTGCTCCACCAGCCAGCAGGTTTTAAGGGCCTGTGACTGGACAAAGAACAGTGCTTCTTTTTAAGCTTTACAACTGGAAATAAATGATACTGCAGTCATAAGTGGATTTAAACTTGCCTAAGACTTGGCACAAAAGAAATGAAGCTGTATCTCTACTCGTTTGTTCTTTTCTTTACTTACCAAAAAAACACTTAAGAAAGCACTGGATGTTGTTACCACAACAACTTAGATGTTTAACATGATCCTTGAGAAAAGGAAACATTGAAGCTTTTTGTTGTAAAGCCCAGAGTGAAGTTCCCCCTATGCTATTTTAATCTTTCCCCAAACAGTTGGCAGTTTAAGTTAACAAGCTCAGATTTTCCACATAAAGCACATCACGAGTTTCCTGCATCAGACTATCCTCACATTCCTCCTCCCAGTTGTTTCCCATCACAGGCAATCTCAGATCTGATGTTTAGAGCAAGGTTTAATCTGCTTTATATGGTGGCTTTGCTGTCTCCTTCATACCTTGGCAATGAAATTACTATAGCACCTACCACAATGAAAGTATTTTTTGCATTTCAAGAAAACAGTGGGAACATACATTTTTCCAAATTGTTCTTTTACAGAAAATATGAACATTATCAACATTAACATGGAAAAAATAACAATCAGGTTTACTAAATCCTGGCAAAACCAGGAGCAATTATAACTGCCATTGCTACATGCATTAAATATTTTTATTTTGACCCCAAAGCTATGCATCCTTTCCCCTCAGAACCCAGTTATCTAAGGTGTTTTACAGCAGCACAGGGCATGTTGACCCTGTGCATCCCATCAGATGCTCTGGCTCCAGGTTTGGATCAGAGCTGCTGCATAATCCTATCAGCAGCTTTCAACACCAGGTCTCTCAGAGTGCCAGACTGAATACTCAGCACATAACTCATCCCACCTTGTGGACACGCTGGGAAGTGGAACCCAGAATCATTCAGGGTTTGTTTTGAGTCATTTTAACAGAACACAAATCCAGGCTGTCATTGAAACCAAGCTCATCTGACTGAAAAATGACTCAAACTCACTAATTTTCTATCAGACTAAATTCCTTCTTCCATTTAACCACCACAACTACCTTTAGTTGGCACTGCAGATGGAGAGACCCTGTATTAGTAAATCCAGCACGACAGGCAATTTCATCCAGCACTCTGCTGAAGTTAACTTATTTAATCAGGACTAGCTAATTATACCAGCTATATAACCTAAATAAACCCTAAATAAACTTTAATCTAAATAACAATAATAATAATCCAAAAGTCCAGGCACATTGAGAAGCTCCAAGTTTCACACCTGGGGTACACTTGCTCCAGCCATTTGCTGATGGTCAGCAGGATCTTCATTTCATTGGTAAGGGTTTGGTCAGTGTTCAGGCACTGCAGCAGGTACACATAGAGGGTCAGGTAACTTCCTAAAGACAGGCACTCCTGCAGGAATTCTTCCATGGTTAGCTCAGGAACTTGGAGGGAAGCAAGTATAGGGCCCCAGCCTAACTCCTGGTGGTGAGGGGAATCTTTGAAGAAAGAAGAAGGAAAGAACAGAAAGCATGTGAGAAAGCAGCACTTGGTAAAACCTAAAAAACAGGACTCCTAGTTAAGGGAATCTGGGCTGGTTAAGCTGTTTTTCAGGTAATCAGAATGTCATGCAACTCTGATAGACAGAACAGAAAATTCCACTATCACAGGGCACCTCCTTGAGGTCAAGGTGAGATATTTTCCCAGCATTCAGCCAGGACTAAAATTTGAACATTCTAGCAATGGAATTACAAGTATTTCCCTCAGGTGTACTGAAATCTTCCACACAGTGAAAGAAATAAAAATGTAGTTCCACAAGGATTATATAAACAGAAAGAAGGAAAGAAAAAAAAAATCATGCATGCCACACTTTCAGAGTTTTACCAAACCAGAGTGGTTTTTTCCTTAAATTAGCTTACAGAACACTAGAGAAGGGAAAATGGAGAAGAAAAAATGTCTTCAGTTCTCCTGGGGTGATTTTTTTATAAAACGACTTTATCTGGAAAAATGGCAACACTACACAGAGCAAATCAGTTTTCACAGAGATGGGTATGGATATTAAGAAAACACACAATTAGGGCAGCTGTAAGACCCAAACCACAGTTACAGAATCCCAGAAAGGTTTGGGTTGGAAGGGACATAAAAGACCATCTTATACTATCCCCTGCCATGGGCAGGGACACTTCCCACTATCCCAGGTTGCTCCAAGCCCCATCCAACCTAGCCATGGACACTTCCAGCGATAGAGAAGCCACAGCTGCTCTGGGCACCCTGTGCCAGGGCCTCCCCACCCTGAAAGGGAAGAATTTCTCTCTGATACCACATCTACAGTGAGAAGCCATTTCCCTGTGGCAGAGGGGCTGGAACAAGGTGATCTTTAATGATCCTTCCAAGCCAAACCAGTCCATAATTCCAGACAACTTGTGCTCAGTGGCATCCCATATCAGATTAAGCCCTTTTCTGACCTAGAGATGGGGCAACTGAGAGGCATTTTAAAAACTTTTATTCCGTTTTCAGTCTCATGTGAAGAGTGAGACAATACAGGTATTATAATTCATGCCATCACAATCAGAAGCCAACTATTTCTTAATTGCAGTATACTGTAAGCGTCTCTTGGCCTCTCAGTTTTTGCCACACCATGCTGTAAATGCCTTAAAGCCAATCATCTAACACTACTCGTTGTGGGTCCCACTACAATGCACTTTTCATAGTTCTGTTTCTCCAAAGTATCCAGTCTTATTTGCAAGGCCATCCTTTGAAACTTGTTTCTAGCTCTGTTTCTCTCTCAACAATGTCTGTCCTATTCCATGGCATCTCTAAGTCAGCATTTTGTATCTCAAAGTTTGCATACAGATGCACACTGTGTGGGCCATCTATGGTACATCAGTATGGCTCTTCTACTTCAACACTGTCAAGTTTTCCTGGTTTTACAATTTGGAACCATTTCTGAGTCACAGAATCATAGAATATGAAGGGTTGGAAGGGACCTTAAATACCATCTAGGTTCCACCCCCCCTGCCATAGGCAGGGACACTTCCACTAGATCAGGCTGCTCAAGGTCTAACCCAATGTGGCCTGAAGCACTGCCAGGGTTGGGTACCTCCAACTTCCCTGAGCAACCTGTGCCAGTGTACCACCACCCTCACAGCAAGAAGCCAGGCCCTGAGAACTCTCCACAAATCTATTTCCCACAATCCCGGAGTGCCCAGAGACACAGACAAGCTCCTACCGTGGCTGAAGTAGGAGGTGATGCAGGCCTCGGTGGTCTCGGGGAAGAATTTCTCTCTGATACCACATCTACAGTGAGAAGCCATTTCCCTGTGGCAGAGGGGCTGGAACAAGGTGATCTTTAATGATCCTTCCAAGCCAAACCAGTCCATAATTCCAGACAACTTGTGCTCAGTGGCATCCCATATCAGATTAAGCCCTTTTCTGACCTAGAGATGGGGCAACTGAGAGGCATTTTAAAAACTTTTATTCCGTTTTCAGTCTCATGTGAAGAGTGAGACAATACAGGTATTATAATTCATGCCATCACAATCAGAAGCCAACTATTTCTTAATTGCAGTATACTGTAAGCGTCTCTTGGCCTCTCAGTTTTTGCCACACCATGCTGTAAATGCCTTAAAGCCAATCATCTAACACTACTCGTTGTGGGTCCCACTACAATGCACTTTTCATAGTTCTGTTTCTCCAAAGTATCCAGTCTTATTTGCAAGGCCATCCTTTGAAACTTGTTTCTAGCTCTGTTTCTCTCTCAACAATGTCTGTCCTATTCCATGGCATCTCTAAGTCAGCATTTTGTATCTCAAAGTTTGCATACAGATGCACACTGTGTGGGCCATCTATGGTACATCAGTATGGCTCTTCTACTTCAACACTGTCAAGTTTTCCTGGTTTTACAATTTGGAACCATTTCTGAGTCACAGAATCATAGAATATGAAGGGTTGGAAGGGACCTTAAATACCATCTAGGTTCCACCCCCCCTGCCATAGGCAGGGACACCTCCACTAG
>NW_005054365.1:1798547-1823341 GCF_000277835.1 Geospiza fortis
CCCCCAGCCCCTGCCCCCTGCCCTGGATCCAGCGGCGCAGGCTGCCCCGCAGCGACTCGGCCGTGGTGATGCTGGAGTTGTTGAGCATCATCAGCGTCTCCGTGAACAGGCTGCTGAGGGCCAGGTGGCGCGTCTGCAGATCCATGTCTGCCAGGAGAAGCCACAGAACCCTTTCAGGGACAGACACTGGAACCCAGATTACCACTGGGAAAAGCCTCTTCCTCGTTACACACCCATGGCCAGAAAGAGACACAACCCCTCATTTACTCCATTTCTGTGGAGTACAGTGAGACATGGATTTCACCTGAATTCACAGACTGGCAGACGAACCTCAAGATGGTACTAGTACAAAAAATGAGACCTAGATGATCTCACCACACAGTCCTGCATGTCTGGACATGTTATACCACTATGGCACATCAGTATGCCTCTTCTACTTCAACACTGTCAAGTTTTCCTGGTTTTACAATTTGGAACCATTTCTGAGTCACAGATCATTGAATATTCAGGGTTGGAAGGGACCTTAAATACCATCTAGGTTCCACCCCCCCTGCCATAGGCAGGGACACTTCCACTAGATCAGGTTGCTCAAGGCCTTACCCAGTGTGGCCCAGAGCACTGCCAGGGTTGAGGCACCCCCAACTTACCTGGGCAATCTGTGCCAGTGTATCACCCCCCTCACAGCAAGAATTTCTTCCTAATGCCTAACATAATCTTCCCAATTTCAGTTTGTACCCATTGCTCCTAATCCCTCAGGACCAGGAGAATGGATTCGTGCCCTTCTTCCCTTTAAAAAATAGGTAAATGACAAGTAAAATAAAAATTAGAAAAAACTCCAAACCACCAGCTGACAAAGAAATTAATTGCTCAAGCTCCTGTATGTCAGAGAGTTTTACCCACAAACTTAACCCCTGTTTTTAATGTTGGTTCTGTCACTCCTGACAGCTCTGTAGGGCAAGATTCATATTTTTGCTTTGTGCTAATATACCACCTATGTACACATCACCAAAGCACCATGCCCTGCTGCCCACAGGGGAGATGTGACACTAATGCAAATAATTAAACCATCAAAGATGTTCATCAATCCACTTAGTGGAATAAAAGATTTTGACAGCTTTAAAGTAATTTGCCATTTCCTCACACAAACCTGGGGGATTAAAGATGACTACATCATCTAGCAACTTGGCCATTTCTTGTTCCAAAACTGCAAGGGCTATCTTTCCACTTTGTTCTAAGGTGCTGAGGAACTGAACCACCTGGCGAATGTACACTCGGCACTTCAGTGTTGCATCCTGTCAAGCAAAATTAAAAACAATTAGGGACAAAAAAATTTAAAAAAAAAATCACACCTAGAACTCTTTCCATATTCTATAATATACACAAACAGAACTTCACAAAAGCCAAGAACAGCAAGGAGATGCTTCAAAACTAGTTCAACTCACAAGGTGGATGTGACTATCTGAAGATGCCCCAAAGCCTGCTGAGATTTTCAGGAGCTTCACAATCAGTTCAGCTCCAGCATCCTTAGCAAGGATAACAGAGGGAGGGTAGTGACTGTTGCAGTAGCTGATGATGCTTTCATAGGATGAAATGCCCACAAGCTGCCAAGGAAGGGAGCTGGTCTGTCCAAGAAGATTTATGAGTGGAGATTCCTGCAGATTTAAAGACATCAGTTTAAACTTCTTTGCAGTTTTCAATTCATACTCACAGTACTCACTATTGGAAGGAAGCTCTGGCTTCAGAGAATTTGAAGGAGATGGAGCTGAAAACCCACAAAAATTGATGACCTTAGGGAGTCTGTCTGAAAAGCAATTCCTTATTCAAGCAGTAAGCTAACACATGTACTTCATCTCCAGCACTTGCAGAACTGTATTCAGACTGTTGCAGCAGCTCTAACAAAAGTCTGTGAAAAATATTAAGATTTGACAAGTAAACATGTAAAATATATGGAGACCCTTCAAGTTAAAGTCACTTCAATACATGTTTAAAAGAGGCATTAAAATATTATTTTTGAAAATACATTAATGCAAGTTCACGGGAGAAACCGTGTCCCTCATTTTCCATTTAGTGAGTCATCCACCAACCTGGGGACTCCTCATGTTGTTATTCTCATAAAATACCACCCTGAACAGCACAGCAGTCCCACAGCTCACACAGGCAGCACCAGTCAGCAGATGTAAAAGCCTCTTTGTCTATGAGCAGTTCTCATCTATTCTTAAACAACTGCAGTGAAAAAGAGCCCCCTGGACACAGAGAAACAACAACTGGTATGGAGCTTTGTTAGAAGTTTACACTGAATATCAGGGAAAAGCTCTGCCCCCAGAGGGTGCTGGCACTGCCCAGGCTCCCCAGGGATGGGCACAGCCCCGAGGCTGCCAGAGCTTCAGGAGCCTTTGGACAGCACTGCCAGGGATGCACAGGGTGGGGTTGTTGGGGTGTCTGTGCAGGGGTAGGAGTTGGACTCGATGATTACTTCCAGCTGATGATATTCTATATCCCATTCTATGTTTCTACAGGTTTTAGAATGAAGAAATGCTGAAATTGTGGGGACAATCCAGAACCAACCCAAATTACACTACTTCTACAGGAATGTGACACTGGTACAACAAGTACTCCTCAGGTTGCTCATGCCCTGGAACACAGGGTTGAGAAAGTCTGAGATTTAAATCAAGGAGTCACAGGAGTGCTCTGGGAGGCAAAAAACCTCCTGACAGTGGGTCAGTTTAGCACACTGCTGGAGGGAAGGAGGGAATTCCTGAGGCTGACTCACACTGTGTGCAAACAGCTGTCTTCTGAAGCTTGAGAAGCTTCTGATAAGCAAACACATTCAGGTCAAAGCACATAATGCTGGTAATTTTCCTAAACTGAAATACAACAATGGTCAAAGGCTGCCAGGGACATCTTGGTGCAGCATCTTGTAATGCCTCAGAGGAAATGGAGAGCAGAAGATTCTGCAAGTGGAAGAAAGCTGACAGATGTGAAATGGGGCTTTTTAAGATGATCAAGACCCTCTGAAGAGTCCTCCAGAAGCAATGAACTGGATTTAGTCACAAGATCTCATGTCCTTTCTAGTAAAGGATTATTTTCCTTTTAAGAGATGGGTATGAACAGTCACAAAAATTACCTCTTCGCCTATAAGCTGTTCCTCCTTTGCCAGCAGGACCATCATATACAACAAACAGACAATCATGCTGTGAGTCTGAGGGTGAGGGTTGGGATTCCAGGCATCAGAGAGGACACTGACCCAGTTCACTTCACATAAAACATAACCCAAGAACAAGAAACAACTCTTGGGGCTGCCTCTTTCGATCTAGGAAGGAGAAAGGTAAAAAGACGTGCATAAAATTATGTAAGACATAAGTACTTTTATACTTTTCAGTTCCTTAGCCAGCTGTAAATCTACAGCAGCACTTTAGGTCAGCAGAGAAGTAGAAAAATGTCTTTTCTCCATCATTTCGTTCTCCCTCTTGCAGCTTTACCTTGTCTCAGACAACTTGGAAGTGAGAACAACATGGCAATAGCAAAATATACTGAATCTAACTAAAAACATTAAATACATATGCAATAAATGAGACACTCCAGCAGATCAGCAAAGAGGGAGCTGTACAGCTCCCCACAACTTAGTCTAAGACTCAAAAGCACTTCTTCACAAAAATCCATCACAAATTGAGCAGCTGTGAATGCTAAAACAAACTTTAAAAGCCTACTTGCTAATAGAACTGTTCTCCAGCTATTTTCAAGGACAGCACTGACTATGAACTTAATTCAACAGATGCCACAAACTCACTTTAAAGAACTCTTCCATAAGCATCTGGTCTGGATGCATTTCCTTCCATGGAAGCCTTCTGAACTCAGTGTGGAAAGCATAGAGGATAAACTCTGGCATTTTGGGGGCTGTGCAACACTCACAGTAATGCATTAGGTGTAACCAGAGAGCCCCATGGTGGCTTGGCAACAGCTTTTCTAGAATCAAAGAAAATGGCTGAATTAACAACAGAAAAAAAATCAGATAAAACTTGATTGCAGAAAAAAGTCTATTTTTGAAGATTATGAACTTGTAAGTTACACTAAAATACACTCGAAAAAAACACACACTAAACTTTAGTATTTTTTTCCTCCAAATCAACAAGTGGGGAGGCTTAGGATTTCATGCTCACCTTTGAAGCTCTCATGCAAAAGCTTGATGCAATCTGCAAACAGACTGACCACGGTGGAGGCTACAGGAGTGTCACTCTCCAGCCAAGGGTAGCAGGGCTGGCTACTGAAAAGAAGCACAACACAAATTTCAGTGTTCAGTTACCCGAGCATAAATATGTGCAATTTAAATACTCTAAAGCAGTGAACAATAGGTATCAGCAGTCCTCCCAATTTCAGATTTTTGGGACTCTTCTTCCTTAGAAGAGCTGCGTAGTTCACTATCCCACTGAAGATCCACTGAGTAAGCATAAATTACTTGTTTCATATTTCATAACAGAGTTGAAACAACAGAGTTTCTCAATAACATTATTCACCAGCTGCAAACAACCTTCTACCTTCAGTGCTGAAGGCTGCACTCACAAGTACAAAAGCTTTTAATTTTGAAAGAAAGCAAAATTTGAATGTATAGTAGCATAAGTAACTTTTCATGTGAAGACAGAGGCACACAGGGCAATAGATGATCACAGCATTCATTTAGCCTAAAATTTCTCTATACATACCACTGGCACTTGGGGTTGTATTTGTTTGGCTTTTTTGTTTTCTTTTAAACAGGTATTATAGATATTATGGAAGTTAAAAAACAGGAATCCAAAATTCAAGTTTCAGCATTTTTTAAACTGAGTGAAACGCTTCAAATAATCAAGCCTTGCTCGTATTATTACAAGATCTTTCTCATATCTAAAATAATTATTCTACCTAAACCTTGGAAAAATTGATGTAGGTCATGAAATAGTTCTGTAATTATTAAGGAAATGACAAAGTGAGAGCTATTTAAATAGAAGGCAAGACAGTCACAAATTATTAAAAACCAGGTAATAATGAAAGCCATTCTTACAGGACTAAAGTCTCTACTTTAGCAAAAATTCATTAATTTTAAAATGCAATATATACCTTGCATCTTCTTTCTCCAGGACCAGTATCCATGGTTTAAAGAGTCCAGCAATGACTGAGTACAAGGACTGCAATGCTAAAAGGAAACAAAACGAAGTTGCTTTTTTCCTTCAAATCAAAACCAGTGAACATATTACACTTTTCTAAATGTGGATATAATATCCGTTTCTCATTCTAACATTCACAGAATTATAGAATAATCAAGACTGGAAAAGATCTCTAAGATCATTGAGTCCCACCACTCAATCAGTTTTTTTCTGGTCAAATAAAAGTTTAAAATACAATATGCTTAATAATAGCTTAAGTTAACAATAGGGCTGTTTTAACAACCATCATAAGCATTTTGCATTGTTAAGATGTTTCATTAATACACTTTTAATAACACACCAGAGATTGTGGGAGGAATAACGATTCACACTTTAAACTTGCACATATTAAAATGTGTAAATTAATATTTAAATTAAAATTAGTTAAAATAAAAAGCAAAAGCTGACTTTTTCCAGATTTAAATCATGCATGATGAAATTCAGCAGTGTCTCCTTCCAAACCTCTGCTCAGTGCGATTGTACTTTCTTTTTCTTAAGAAAGTACAATCGCCTCATAAAATAATCTTGAAGCAAGCTCAAATATTAAAAAAGTTTCCTCTTAGATTATAAAGCATAAAGTCCTACATGGCCATGAAGTAGCAGCAACATTTCCCATCCGTATTTTAATATTATCATTATTGCACAAATGCAAAGCAAGAAGATTTTGCTGTATATTTAAATGGTCATTAAAAGAGGGAATTGGAGAAATCAGGTGTCTGTTCTTAAGTAATTTGCTTTTAAGACACATTACCTGCTAAAATTCTGCTACTGCCAACAGGCTCTTGGGCTAAATTAGCAACTTCAGTGTCAATCAGTCGTTTAATGAGATACTCCAGGAACGTGTTCACTGCAGCCACATAAGGAGTCCATTTGGAAAACAGGCCAAAAGTCCTGAAGTCCACTGAGGCCAGTCGGAGTTTGCAGAAGGATGTAGAAAGCCATTCTATTGTCTCTCTGACCTGTAAAAAGAAGGAAGCTATAATCAGCTGCAGAAAGGCTGCACAGCAGTGTTATCTGTCACTGGAGGGCATCTGTATCACCATAAATCAACTCAAGAGGCACCCACCTGTTCTGTGGAGAGCAGAGTTTTTGCAGCATCCCTCACCACAGGACCTTCAGCAGAATCACTTTTCTTGAAACTGCCCTGCTCAGCCACTGCTGAATCACACCCCAAAGCCTGAAGTGATGCCTTCCAACAGTCAGGGCTTAGAAGCTGCTCTGATGAGCCTTAGGAGAAAGAAGAAGGGAATGCATTTGTGAAAACCAGAAAGATGTTAGCGCCTTTCTCCAAACAAGTCAAACAAGGTTGAAATTAGAGCTCCCTGCTTCATGAAAAATTAAGTGAAGTGAGGGTTTGAAAGCCCCAAGTTTAAGGGTGAGAGATCATCTCTAGTTTGCAAATGTAACCGACTCAACATTTCCTTTTGGAATCTACATTGTTTCTCTTCTTAGACAACTTCCCAGGCACTTTGTATATCCCTGGCTGCAAACACCCACTAAGACACAGCTGCTCCCTCAATAGGTATGGTCTGACAAAGAGAAGCACTTTTGTTCTCATTTGAGGGGTACATCAGAATATGAGTGGCATCAAATGTCAATCAGGACATTTTCAGCAGATTTCAGCATCAGTTACACATCTTCATAATTCCAGCTCTCCACCTGACATTGAAGGGTGATGAAAAACAAGGGTTCTGCATAACAGACTGTGGCACAACCATCATTAGTAAGTGCTAAATTGGCCTAATTGGTGCTAAATATGGACTAATAGTCCATTAACAGAAGACTCTCCTCCATCCTTCTCCTGTTACATGGGCTGAATATCTGTTGTCACTGATGTGTACGCCTTGACACACAGAAGAGCTACAATATGTCTTAAAAAACCACATTACATAGCAAGGCACATAAAAACACCCAAGGTAGGAACCTAAGGAAGAGTAAATCATTCTGCAGTTTAACTCTACTGCACAGAGTTCATATTTTTAAGCCAGAAGGGTTCTGCACAAAGGCTTAAGATGCATCATCTCAGATACTCACTTTGCACGAACAACCTTAAGAAATCACTGTAGTGGTCAGGGAACTGATACTGGAGAAGGTTAGTCCAATGCTTGCAAAAGATATTAAATGGCATCAAAATATCTTCTTCAGGTTCCAGGCCACATGCATTGAGAGCCAGGTGAATGGACTCCAGGAGCTGGGTGCGCTCCGCGAGAGGCGGCTTGGCCACGCTCAACCACTGCGTCAGGTCAAACTGCAACAGAGCACAGGAAGCATTTGTGAGCTGGAGATTCAGCAGACACAACACCTTTGGGAGGAGGGAGAGGTCACCAGGGAAGTTAAATCATGACATTTTTATGTATCTAAGAAAAACCTCATGAATTTGCATGTTGTTAGCCCGAACTCCCAACCTCACTCTCCAAAGGCTATGATTTAGCATACTGCAGAAGTATCCAAGATCTATGGAACAGTCCTTGGCCGAGGGGCTCAGATTCATAAAGATGAGTCTGAGTTTCCACACAAGCATTAAACTGGACTGATGCTCACAGTCCATACATTTTCAGGAAGAGGAGCAAAGCTTTTGTAGCCCTTGAGCACCTGCTCAGACCTTGGTCAGCAAGGCCAATACTGCCACCATGGACAGCTCAGAGTCCTGCCCAGCACAGACTGCCTGCTGCTCCCAGCTGCCTCCCTGTAACTGAAGAGGAGAATCACAGCACAATGGAAGGCCAAATGTTACACTAGTTTCTCCACTGGCAGTACCATGAGATGTGCAAATCACATCTTGCTATTACCTTACTCCGTTTTAAGACAGGCAGGAAGGACACGGGTGCCAAACAGAGCTGGAAAATGCAGACACTGTCCCAAATTTTGTTTTGATTGTTAGATACCTGGCATTCCCTGGCTATTGTAATCAATGTCTTTGCAGAGATACCAGGCAGAAGAAGTCATCAAGAGACGGTTTTAATTTCAGCAAAAAGCCCTGGGAAGCACAAACTGATACTATGTAGGCTTGAAATGGCTACTTAAGCTATTTGCTTTTGACTCCAGCCCCTCTTGAGCTTAAATGTAACACTCATTCACTATGACCAACACAGCTCTACAGAACCTGTCAATGCTATTTTAAAGTACCTCTTTCCTCTAGCTCAAGGACATGGTCTTTAGGCAAAGAACACCCACAGACCAGACTTCACCTTTGTCAGCAGCATGAAGACAACATCGCTGTTATCCTCACTCAGAAAGGCCACGACTTTTTCGTATAAAGTCACAAATTCACTGGGAGAGGCTGCAGGAGTGAAGTAAGGAGAGAGGAGAGTACAGAGCCTCCGGTTCTGCAGGATGGTCTGGAGCAGACGCTTGCACTCTGATTTGGTCCCACTGATGAACACCTGAGAGAAGTCGGAATGGTGGAAAAAATAACAGCCAAATATCAGTCAACTGGAAAATATGCCTCTTAAGCTTGTTCATGAGACACACAGTTTTGGTCCTTTTATAAAAAGGAAAACTTAATAAGAAGTTTTTCTCAAAAGAAGAGACTGAGATTATAAGATTAACATCAACTAAATGCTGTTATTCCACAAGATATAACACAAAATATGCTTCCCTAGCTCACTTTAGACCAGCATTTGTGATAACATATGTTGTCTAAAATACCCAGAAATACTATTTTTTCTGATAGAATAGCATAAGAAAATTAATCCTGATTTCACCAGCCCTGCTTGATAATAGGAAAAATTTAACAGAATTACAGCTGTGAAGAACTTCTCAGTACTTCAGCTGTTAAGAGGTGCTCAAGGACAGCTGCACATTGAAATAAGCTGTATCTAAGATAAAAGTAAGTATCTGGATCCAAAACAGAGGCTAATGATTTTCTCAGAGCACAAACAGAGCAAACATTACCACCACCACCAAGCACTTGTCTTCTCTGCCAGTAAACTTCTGATATAACTCACTAGACAGAGAACACTGCAAGGCTGTAGAAGAAAGGTGTCTAAATACAGAGGCTGACAAGATGTGCATCAACCAGAAAATTACAGGTAAAAGCAAAGTCTATGCTGAAACACGCTTCTACAAACTGAAAGTATCCAAACCTTAGTTACCTGCTCAAAACTCCAGCACTTAAATTAACTAACACAATGACATTTTATTAGCACTAAGCAGAGGCACCACAGAACAAGTTTTTATTTTGCTTAAAGCAAAATATAAGCTTCACCTCTCCTAAAGACTGTGCACATTGCACAATTAGCTTAAAACAAAATGGGATAGAAGTTCAGAAATTAAGACTTCTTTGTCTAGGACCACCTCCCCCCATTAAAAGCAGTGAATAAAAATTTAGAAAATACTTTCAGATTCAAGAAATAAACTCACTTGGCCCAGAATCTCAATGCAGGATGTGAAGAACTGTCTTGTGGGAGGATTACGTTGAGTTTCATCACACACATATTCTACCAATGTAAAAAACAAACCAATTCCAACTTTCTTGATTGCAGGCATAGGCTGCACCTTGTAGATATTGATCAGGGCCCTAAAAAAATTAAGTTAACAAGTCAAATTAAATTTACATACGGAGAATAACCTGTGATAATTAAGAAAGGTTTCTTGCCAATACAAAGCCTTGAGATGAGTATTTGTGATACTCCCCGAGTATCCCTCCTTCTCATATCCAGACTGAAGTCACAGATTTAGCTCATGTAATTTTGCTGCCTGAAATGGATACTTCCAAACCTTACAAAGTCTTCATAATCAGAGTCAGAAAGTGAAAGATATCCAAAGCATAATTCCAATGGATTGTTTCTCCCTTTAATCATGTATCCCTCATATTCTGATGGCATCTCAACTGCCTTGCGTTGCAAGAAAAACTACCCTATTTTATTTCACAGGCTCAACAATAAAAGAACTAAAACAGAATCAATCTTTTCTTGTGCACTGCCAAATAAATGTTTCACTGAGACCAAACCCCTGTATTCACTAAATCTGAATAAAAACAGGTGAAGAAGATGCAATGCCACAGACATAAATCCCAAGAACTAGCTCATTCACAGAATTTTTCAGATTAGTGATCAAGAATGAACAAGTAGAAGTAGTACATAAATCTTCTACTTGTACAATCATTACACTCTATAGTAAACCAGTTACATTAAGAGAATTCCAGCAGAAATCTGGAAGATTGAGGACAAAGTTGCTAAAGTGGACCTCTGGGATAAACTGTAAAAGTGAGGAAGAGAGCCTTGGATGACCCCATTTCATTCATACCCATCCCCCAAAAAAGTGCTATTATCTAGCCAGCTTTCATTGCACCATTTTGTTTCACCTATTGAAAAACTACTTCAAACTTTAGGACTCTATTAAAGATTTATGTCCTGCACTATAATGAAGAAAAACCCATAAAGAGTCATATTCACATCATGTAATTTAGCCTGTGGCTGAGACAGCTGTGGTGCAAGTTTGCCACTTCGTAAAGTTTAGCACAGCATCCTTGTCATCACTCAGTGTCCTCTTACAGCATTAGGAGGGCTATTATATGCACAGAACAATAAAAAGAAGTAGAAAATAATAAACAGAGTACAACACCATACTGTGTGCCCTTCTGAGCCTGAGTGACCCTCTGATAATAAAAATCACTGTGTCACAAACACACAGGTCTCAGGATTCCAGCTCTGTTGTTGGCCTGAGCTGATGAGCACGACGGAAACCACATGAACAGGTTCCACATTTTAACTCTTTAACACACCAAAATGGAATCACAAACACCACTACCCAGAGCAGCATCTGAGCAACCTACGTTATGAAATTCTCCACGTGCACAGCTGCCTCCACAACACCCAGGGAAGGTGGCTTCATGGCTTCTGCCTGCAGCTGTCTCACTTCTTTACGAAAAGCATGAAGCTGCTGGCTCACTGCTTCATTTTTGTGCTTCCCTTCAAACTAAATGACAAAAAGACACACATTCATTGCAGAATTAACACGGTTTTGCTAGAACTCTTCCATGTTGCAGCTGTTTCCAAAAACTACGCAGAGTCCAGTCAGAGAAGTCTGATTTTGGATGGCTTTCCCCCTGAGAGCTTTCATCAGATTTAGTACATCGTGCCCAAGCACACATCCTTGGTCATGTTCCTAATTAATTATCACACACACTAATAGCATTCATGTCTTTTATCTGAGGCTTTTAATCCACAGGGACTGAAACTTAGAGGGGATCAAAAAATTAATTTACTAAGCAACATGGGAGTATTTCCATAAACATTTTCATGCTTCTATTCCTATCAGCAAGCAAATTCCCACATCCATACACTGGGAAGCAGTTTAGAATGGATGCTATGAGCAAAACAAATTATGCAACAACTTATTCTTCAGCTGTTGATCTGCTTCTCCTTTTGAGCATTACACACAAAGTGTTTCAGATATGTGTGTGGATTTATTCAGTCAAATGCTATCACTTTTATAATAATTCAGCCATTTCACACTCATCCTCTCTGTTCACCAGCCCCAAAACAGAGGTGGTGCCATGCCTCTGACCTGGATGGTGAGCTGAGCTGCTCCCTGGCAGCCTTTATTTGAAATTCCCCGGCACTCCAGGTGGAGGGTGATCTGCTCCTCCCTGTTGACATACAGCTTAGGCACTGTGTCCAGGATCTCACTGTTCAGAGCAACGTGCTGAGACTCCCAGAGAGCTGCAGTTCTGAAAGGCATTTATTAATAAGATTACCAAAATCTTTCCTGAAAACAGCAATGCTGAGAATTTTTAAGAGAGGAGACTTCAATTTAATGTGCTGTACAAAGACTCATGACACTTTCCTGGAAAACATAAAAGGTTATTAAATGAAATTGAGCTGAAACTTCAAAGTAATAGCACTTCAAAGTAAAAAAAAGGCAAAAAACCAGGCTCATAAGAACAAAACTACTCAGGTAAGTGTGAGTTCTTTTGAATTACTTGATATGACAACCTGGAAGGAAACTGAACAGAATAATGTCTACAGGAAATGCAATTTTCCACCAGACCAAAACAAAAACAAAACAAACCAGAAAACAGAAAAAAGAGAATCCACCTAAATCTGATAGTGGAATTGTTTAGACACAGCCCCTCATGGGCTTAATAGTTTTTGTTCTGGTTCATAATATTGTTATTAAATTACTACATTAGGTAAGAACAGCTATAGATTGACCAGTTGTGACTGAAAACAATTCAGCTGGATTATCTGAGTTGGAATATTAAAAACAGAAAGTCTCTTTCATTAACAAAGCCACCAGAACCAGAAATCAAATTTCTCTCCTGGGTGCTTCACATTGCAACTACTACCTTAGTGCAAAAGGGTTAAATAACTCATTGTCAACAAATCTAGCCTAAAAAGAGGCTTTAGATCAGGAAATATGCCAAATGAGAAAGTAAACTAGATGCCATCTGATGTAATCTCAGTCATTAGGTAAGACTTGTGCACTCCTATGTCACTTGAAGATGTAGAATAATGACCTGATAGATCAGAAGAAAGAGGAAACAAATGGGACAAGAAGCAGAAGTCAAGTACTGACAGTCTTGTGCTAGCACCATAAATGAGGCTGCTGTGAAGGGCATCTTTAGGAAGAAACTGTTCCCTGTGAAGGTGCTGAGGCCCTGGCACAGGGTGCCCAGAGCAGCTGTGGCTGCCCCTGGATCCCTGGGAGTGTCCAAGATCAGGCTGGTGAGGCTTGGAGCAGCCTGGGACAGTGCAGGATGTCCCTGCCCATGGCAGGGGTAAGATGGGCTGAGCTTTAAGGTGCCTCCCAACCCAGGCCATTCTGTGACTCCACAATAATTTCAAGGCACTGCTGGACCCACTGGAGAGGTACAAGGAGCACAAACATGACTCACTTGGCGTGCTGCTGCAAGATGTTCAGGTCCCTGCGCATGAGCTGGATCGCGTCTTTCTGGCTCACCAGAGTGGCAGAGGAAATCACTGGTACAGGAGCTTTCATCGTCTGCAGAGGCAGAGGGGGCTTGGGAGTATCAAGCTTCTTCAAATTATTCATGATCCTCACTTTGGCTACAAAAAGATTTAAAAAAAAAAAGCAGAAGCAAGTTTGGTCAATAAGAAAACTTTAGGGGAAACTGAACAAAAACATTAGTTTTTTTGCATTAAGCATTTTTAACTGCAGGCAAATATTCCTCAGGTTTCCCCCTTAAAAAAATCACTCAACTAATATTCTTATTTTTGTCAAACTTTATTTCACACAGCTAATTTTCATGACCAACTCTTCCATCACACAAAGGTTAGGATGAAAAGTCCCACTGGTTTCTGTGTTTTCCCCAAACACTCCTAACTTCCAGTTTTCCTGTCACTCCATTTATCTTACTCATCTGACACATGCACCCAGACAAATTCTGAGAAAAATTCATCTTCCTTTCCCTAAACTGATCCTCATCAGTAGTCCTGTCAGTGTCAATTCCTTCTCAGAGCACAGCCTCCCTCTGGGTCAGCCCTCTCCTCCTGCTGATCTCCATTCAGTTTCCCCGTCCAAACAGTTACAAAACTATTCCAGTTCCCTTCTATTCCCTCACTCCTTCCTCTTCTTTGGATCAGCCCCAAATCCAATCTCTCTACATCCTTAATGTATCAGCTGTGACTATCAGCCCTTTCTGTGCTAGAACAACCCTTGCACTATGCCAAAATTCCAGCGGAAACACACAGGGAAAGAAACAACACAAAAACAAACAAGCTAAACTAAACTAAACTAAAAAAAGCACCCAGAGACAATATGTTTTCAAGAACAGTTGGTTTTACCTTTGCTTTCACCTGTATCTCCCTAAATTTTGGGAAAATGTCTGGAGCACACTCTGTGCAGAGGAACTCTTGGGGAGCTCACCCATGGTGCCCTAGCTCTGCTGTGTGACATGGCAAACTTGAAGCTAAAAAGCATCAATGTCATCATTTCCATGTCATCATGAAAATCTGAGTGAGAAAACCATGACAACTCCATGGAAAATATTGTACCCACAGAAAACAAACCATATTAAATATCTTTATTGACAGGCATCATCAGAAACCAGGGCTTTGACATCCCAGTAATTCTTTAAGACACAGTTTCCTTAACAGTATTTTTATCTCTTACCTGACAAAGGGTTGGTGAAATCTGTTTCCCCTGCAGAAGCACAGGTTGGATGTGATTCCAGCTGAACCTGCAGCCAAAGGTTCAGAGCTTCCTGAAACTCATGGTGAATGAGTTCCACATTGACATATTCCATCCACAGATCCTGGAGCACAAAAGAATTAAATTATCATCTCTGTTTTGGTCAGCACCACGTGCTGTCCACCCATTCTAGTAGCTGGGCAACCAAAGTAGCTACATAAAATATATACCCTGCAGTTTTAAGTCACAGGAAATTTATTATTAAGGGCAAAAAGAAAAACTAAACTGAAGAAAAACATTGAACTATTTTTATTACATATGTAGATATCTACTGAAAAGCATTTGTGACACTTAAAGATGAAACCTGACACATGGTATAATTTATAACACATAAGAGACAAAGAGAAAGACAGGTTATTAAAAATCTGCTCCTAAAAAGGGAATAGAAGAGATCGAGATAGTCTAAAACATCATGGCATGATTAACTGCAGCCAGGCTAAAGCAGGCTGCATTTCTAGTAGTCATAGACACTGGAGGAGTGAAAACAAAGCAAGTATAAGAAAATGCCCTTCCAAAATAAGTCTTTAGGCTTTAAGAATAGAATAATAGAAGAATAATTGAAGAATAGAATAGCACACACTAACTTATATTTGAACCTGACATTTTACAAACTACCAACACAAGCAGGTTTTGGCTTCCAGTATTTAATTATTTAAAGCTGCAACTTAAATAATCCTCTAACACTAATGCAGAACATAAAAAGAATTACAGAGCAGTACAGAAAAAGGATTGTGTTGCAAGAAATGACAGATATGCAAAGAATCTACATCTGAGTCCTCTTTCAAACATAAAAGAAGGCAGTTTGGGATAGCACAGGATTTTAGAAAAAAAAGGTTAGAGCTATGAAGGTATTATACATGCTGTATGTGTATTAAAGACCAGTAACACAACTCTCTCACTGATTTCAAAGAATCATTTTAGCAAGTGGACTTTAGATTTCAGAATTTCAGTGTTATTAGCAACCCACCTGTTGATTCTGCATAACTTTAGCAAGCCTATGTGCATCATACTGCTTTGGTAAAGAGGGAATGTATGTATCTCCTTTCTGGAAACTCTCTTCTTCCAACCACAAAATTAAAACATTACAAAGTCTGAGGGGAAAAAAGTAAGAAAAAAAGGGAAAAAAATTCAGTGTGAACTTGATTGTTCTGAAGTAAGAATTAGGGCAACAAATAATGCTACAAGGTGGCATGGTCAAAAAAAATATTTCAGGTTCATTTTCACTCATTTACTGCCAAGTTAAAGACCCACAGTGGAAAGGAGGTACTTAGAAAAATATGAAGGACATCAACAAAGATTAAGAGGACAAATTCTGGAAAGGAAAACATTTATGCAAAATAGCATAAGACCCAGGACTAGAATAGTGTCGTATGTCAGAAAGTATCACCACGATCCCATACAGAAGACCAATGGAATACAGAGTACATGGGAGCAAGCTTCTCATCCCAGAACCTCTCTGCAGTGCCTGATGAAAAAAGTCATGCCTGAGTTAAGTCACATCTTTTAATTTCTTTTCAGCATTTCATTCATGACTAGTTCATTCTCATTTCCTCCTTTGTTAAAACTTTAATGTAAATACACCTTTTTTTTCAGCTGACACGATTCCACCAACTGCTACCATTTTCACAGTCACACCATCCAAGCCTTCCTGACAAGGAAGCACTAGAATGCCATTAAATCTTCACACTGTGGTATTAAATATCACTATCACTAGCAAACTCCTGCTTCCTTCATCAGTGTCACTGGTGAAAAAATGGAAGTAGACCAACTCTGAGAATCAGCCCCTATAAACCCTACCAATAATTTCCCTCCTGTCTAGGAAACCAGACAGGTCATTAAACTTCCTGAGTATAAGATTTATTTGGGCGTAGAGTACTCTGGTTTTCTGCTGGAGCAGGAAACTTATTTGAAAGCAAAGACTGAAAATATTAATCAAGTTCACCCTCTGACCATCTCTGGATTATTTTTCACAGACAATCAAGTGGTATTTATGATCTCCCTCGTTTGTTTGTACAGTACCTACTGACTGCTGAGGGGAGCACTGAGCAGGAGCTCCGATTCCACACATCCAGGGTCCCTGAACAAGGAACTCTTTACAAATATTTCAAATAATCCTTTCAACTATTTCCTAGCAATATTCATATACTTTCTCAGGCTTAGAGTACATGAGGTATAGATATCTCTTAGGAGCTATTATTGCCCACAGAAGTGGGAATTCACCAGCTGAGTAGCAGCGAGTGACTGCGTCTCCCTTTTTAGCCTACTCCAAGACAAAAAGTGAGTCCTGTGGTGAGGTTTTGGTAAACAGATTTACCATTTTTCAGGGGGCACAGAACACACTTGGCAGAACTAACCTTTAGGTCACTAACCAAGCAAACTGCTTGAACCATGTGCTTAAGACAACAGTAAATTATGTGATGAAGTAATCTTACTCAGACATAAATTCAGGCTCTGGTCTGTGACAGGCATATATATATACACACCAACTTTTACATTTATAGCTAGTGATGTACATGAGTGGCAGATATGCCTAAATAATAAATATTTTGCCAGCATGGGGCTACCATTCATTAAAAAGCAAAGCTAATCCCCTAAAGGGAGTGACAAACCTATCAACAATGTTTTATTTTTAGTAGTAAAACCTCCCACTCCCCTCTCAAACTAAACAAGTTATGCAAACAGAGGAATGAATTTGAGCCCAACTATGCACTTGGGGACATAGGTTAGTGGTGGCCTTGACAGGGCTGCTGGGTTAAGTGCTGGACTTGATGATCTTGAAAGGCTTTTTCAAATCTGAATGTTCTATGATTTTATGCTTTTAATAAGTGCCTGCAGTACATCTAAGGTCACATCCCTCCATTCCTCACACAGCCACGACTGTGCTGTAGCAGTTACTCAGGCAGTTGCACTGATTAACATGAAACTTTGGCAGGTTTTTTTGTTGGTTTTTTTTTTACCTGACAAGTTCCTTATGCAGCTCAGGTGAAGTCAGGTAATCAGGTGAGCAGCTGGCCTTCTCTGGTGACGTGTCACTGCCCTCAGGACTGTCTACTCTCAGTGCTTTACTGGCAGCGTGGTGGAAGTCTGCCACCTCTGTCAGCCGCTGCTTCATCTCATTTAGCAAGTTAACATGAGCTGCACTCTGAAAAAAGCGTCTTCCAATACAGCCATCTACAGGTAATCTAAAAATGAACAAAGAGGCATAACTAAGTCCTGCTGCAAATGTCAAATCAGCATCTCTGCAGACAAACTGGCTCACCAGAGAAGCTGCTGGTACCCACTGCTTTCGGGAGCAGTCAGTGTAATGCATTGACTCTCACTTGCTGTGCAGTTAATTAGTGCTTGATAATCTGCTGGAGCAGGTCAGACTCACCCATACTGTGGTCCTGGTCGGTGAAGGTACAGGAGGAAGAATTTCTGCCAGACCAGCGGCATGAGAGGGTGATCTGCAGGGGTAGCAAGGGCCTGGTGAGCCCAGCGGTAAATCATGAGCCTCTGGAGGGAAGGGACGATGGGCAGCTTCAGCTGGGTCTGGGCTTTCTGCAGAAACAACATTTCCAAACATGTGTGGTGCTGTAACAGGCTGTCACAGGTTAACTGAGCAGATTAACACAGTGTGAACACTTGGTAATTACAGAGGAGAAAACTCTGGAAGCAGTCACACATCTGTTATAAGCCTTGAAAGATGAGCTGCCCATCTCATAGTTATGCTGGAGAGCAGACCTACACCTCTGATGCTTACAAACCCCCAGCGTGATGGCTCTGACACAAGGCAAACATATGGGCCCTGGAGTTAATTACAGTTAATTACTGTTCTTCCTCACAGAAGTAGATGTCCCTAGTTTAGATCTCCAGCATGCTTTTAGATCTCCAGCTCCAGTTTTAGCTTTTTCCAGTTTACATTTAATACAGCTCTAGTGAAAATTCAAAATGCACAGCATAAGTAATGTGAAGAAGAAACACAGAAGAAAAAGCAGAACAAAAACAAAGCAAACTATGAGTAGCAGTATCCCATCTTAGCAACACCACAAATCCACTAAACCATTAAACAGTCTCACTCCAAGCTCCCTTGGACTGTGCCTGAAGCAGGGGACTGAGAGGCTTTTCTGAGCTCCCAAAACTGGGAGCAGACCCTGGCACTTCCTCATCCCCTACACCAAACTTCTTTTCCACACACTGCCCACACTCCTTCTGTTTTCCGGCTAAATCAAGACATGCAAGCCAAAGAACAAATGCTCTCCAGACCAGCTCCAAGGATGCAAGACATGCACATGACATGGCCAAGCAAACCTATTTTTACAGGGCCACCTCCTTTATTGAAACACGCTGAAACAGCTGAGATGAACGATGGGCCATAAGTTACACTTGGAGAATGGATAGCTTTGGGTTCCACTTGCTTCTCTCCAGAATTTCTAACTGAATTTGGGCAAAGAAGCTGGAAAAGGCTGCAATGTAGCCTGAAGTACAGCTGATTAAGTGCCTTGTTAAAGGGAAGACCTAAATAGTTTTGAAAGCCTTGGAAAACAATTCAGAAAGCAGAGAAAAGCAAAGGCCAGTCTTCTGCACAATTCAGGTCATCTAAGAAATCATCTGTTTGAAATACAGACACATTTTCCCACCTGAAAAATAAGCACTCCCCATATCAGGGGTATAGAATAAATCCACTGAAGGTTGTGAGGCATTTAGATAACCCAGAAAATTATGCAAAAGCACAAATTAGCTTTCTGTAAATATTGATATAATCAGGTATTTCCATTGTAGCTTTTAAATGTAAAAGAACTCAAATACACTCAAAATGTCAATGAAATTTTCCCTGTTGTATATTTTCTCCTGCACAGCCAAGTAAAGCATAATTTATACATTTATCCTGGCAAGAAAGTAGTACATAAGAGAAAAACTAAATTATACAAGGGAACACTTTTCTCTCTAATTTTAATGAAAAGACATGACCAGTTCTCTCACCTTCAAAGCTTGATCAGGAGTTAAAGCATTGATAACCAGCTCCCCCTCCACAACTCTGCGAAGCTGTGAATCTTCTTCAAATATTGATTCCATATTTAACACTGTCCATGCAAACCAGACCTGCACAACACAGAAATGACGGAAATATTGATAACAAAACGGCAGGGGCAGGATCAGGAAGCCTGATGATTTCTTAAGAGGAGTAAGTGTTTGATGGATTCTCATTGCAGACTTGCAAAAGGCACTATCACATCTCAACAACAAAACCTCTTCATCCTTTAAATTCAAACTTTCCCTTTGTACAATTTTGGGAAAGAAGGGGAAAGGTAGACAAAACTAATAGAATCACCCAGGGAACTCTGGAGGAAACAACCTTTTCAAACTCCGTAAAATAAGATCTCCCCTCTTCCATCTGCACTACACATCTCTGTCTGGGATACTGCAAGACTTTTTATTCCTTTTTGCTTGAATAAGGAGCTCACTTAAGCAGAGAGAAAGTAACTCAAATTCAAAATATTTATCAGATGAAGACTGACCTGAAAGAAAAGTCAGGCTTTACAGATTTTGTCTTGTTAAACAGATCAAGAACAGTAATAGTTTAGAAGAAAATTTAACTAGTAAATCCTACTATATGAATTCTTGGATGCAGATTAGACCAACTCTCCTTGTGCAAAATATCCATGTTCCTTTTATTGCAATAAACCCAAAGCATTCTCTTAGGCTAAACTGGGATTCTTTCACAAGAAAACTCTGAGGCAGGAAGAAAAAGTGACCAAGAGAGAAAACTGGGAAAAAAAAAAAACAAACTCAAAAAGGGAAAAAAAAAAAAAAAACAAAAAAAAAGGAAAAAAAAAAAAAACAAAAACCCCCAAAAAAAAAAAAAAAAAAAAAGGCAAAAAAAAACCCACAAAAAACAAAATCACCCCACAACAAACCCTAAATCAGTATGCTGCTTTTCCCATCACAAAACACCATCATGGCACTCACCTGAGAGGAGTTGGCATTGCCCTCCACAAAGGATGGTGTGACATTGCCTGCCACGATCCAGCTGACCAGTGAAGACAGCATTCCCTTGTCACAGTGATAGCCCAAAGCATTCTGCACAGAAAGAGAAAACATTTGGGGTTTTTTCATGACCAAGTGATTTAAAAGCTACAGGTGGATCACTCAATCTTTATCCAGGTTCCTTTCCACCTCCTGTTGCTACTTTCCAATCTCAGCTCAGCCAGGCACCACTGAAATGCCTGCTGAGACTTTCTATTTCAGTGAAAAAATCCTGTCGCAGTAACTGTGTCTGTCTGGCTTTTTCAGGAGAGGGAGCTCCATTTTTGTCCTAAACACTCCATCAAAGATTTGAAATGCAAAGAACACAAAAAAACAATAGACGTCATATGAAATGAAAACTGTGTTCCAAACTGGTTTTAGAAGTAATTATTATCATTATTATTAAAATATCAGACACTTCATTAATCTTGGCCCACTCAGAAAAAAAAATTTCTTGAGCAACTCAGAAAAAAAATCAGATAACCTCATCACTGCTCATCATCATGACTGGCTGCTCAGAGAAGCTGTGGCTGCCTCATCCCTGGAAGTCCTGAAGAACAGTTTGGACAGGTCTTGGAGTAACCTGGGATAGTGGAAGGTGTCCCTGGACAGTGCAACTGGATGGGCTGTAAAGGTCCCTCCCAACCCAAACCACCCTAGGACTTCACAGTCGTTCTTGCTGCACTTCAGGAAAATACATTCCCATCAAAATCCGACTGTGCAACACACGAGCTGACCATTTACCCAAGAGCCACAGCAAAACACCACAGCTATCTGCTTACCTTGTGCTGCTGGTAAAGCAGCTTTTGCACACAGTCCTCCTGGCTGTACTGGAAAGCAGCTTTGCACAAGTCATCCAGCAGGCAGAGCGTGGCCCGGTCCCTGTGCCACAGCTGCTGGCTGGTGAGGACCTGCACCCAGAACTCCAGGACTGCAGCTGGCCCCACTCCATTTGGATGGTCACTTAGGAAAATGTGAGTCTGACAAATTAAAGGGTAAAACTGGTCAACAGATTGCAGCTTTAGAATTTATTGCAGGACTGTTTGATTTCCTTGAGGCTGTGGGGCTATCCTTAAATTAAAATAATTTACAACAATACTCTCTATGCCCAAGAAAGGACAGCTCTGTCATCTTCAGCCTCCAAACTTCTGCAGATTCTGAAGCCTGGAGAGAAGAGGATCTTGTGCAATCAGCAAAAACAGACACAGAAGCCTTAAGCAGGACACCTGCAGGCATAAACAGCACCTATTTCCAAAGTCCAGGCTGGTGTTCCTGCAAAAGGCCTTCCCAGAGTAAGTCTGTTTCTACTATCCCTCTAATGTTACAGGGCCCTGGGTTTTGACCTCTCTGTATTTAAAAAAAACACTACTGCTCCCTAACTCAAGAACATTTTTCCATTCCAGGGCCCCAACTTAATGGTAAAAAGCAGAACTTGCAAACATTAATATCTCTGCTGCATTCCTCAAATAACACAGACAAGAAAGGAGTGCTGCATTTTACATTTCCTTTTTTAAACAGTTTTGACCTGGTGTGGGAAAATGAATTTTCCAAGAAGTCTGAAAGGTAAATATTGTTGTTAGTGTCACATGCCTTGCCAGATTTAGGCAAGTTTAAGCAGGAGCATTTCAAGAAACCAAACCCAACAACCAATGCTTGATATAGGGTACTCTGTGACTGAACTGCTAGGTTCAGTATCCTTTCTAACCTTTAACACTAACTCAGCCAAATAAGCTTGGTTTTAAACACTCTCTCCCCCCTTTCTTTTTTAAATAATCTTCTTACCTGTATCATACTACTGAGCAGCTTAACATTTTCTCCATAGTTCACTCCTGTCAAGTGCTGTGTTACTTTATGGGTAACCTGCTGGGTCACTCCTTGAGGGACTCCACTGTCCAGATGAAGGAACAGTTCCACATAAGATAAAAACCTAGGGATGTCAACAAATGAAATTAAAATACCTCTTACTGCATATTAAATAGAAAGCCTGCTTCTAGAGAATTTAAAATCAGCTCAACAGCACCAGTGAGACACATACACAAAGGCTTTGATTCACAGCCACAATGCAGATTTAATTGCTCTAGTTCAGCCATACACTGGGCACAGCACAAACATTTCACACCAGCCTGTAATTCAAGGCAGCTCATCAGAACCAAATACCAGCTCTTGATCTACATCAGCACCCAAATCTTACTCAGGATTTGTCTGGGAGACTGTCAGGTGTCTAAACCAGAACGTTATTATTAACTTTTAGAGCAACTGTGAATAAATTAGGTAAACAAATGTATAACATTTAAAAATTAACATATCATGAACATATAATGCTTACTGTTCATTCTTCAGGAGGTAATACTGGCAAGAGTAAAACAAGGGTAAAATTTTATCCAGCACATGGACTACTGTTCTCAGATGTCTAGACTGGACTAGTACACCCAAAAGAGGGATCCCTTCAGCACAGAATTTCTCGATGCTGTCAGAAAAAAAAACAAAAAAAATTTAAGAAAAACACATTCACTATCAGCAGAAAGGAAGACAAGGTGTTGATTTAATTTTTATTAACTGAGATGTAAATATATTCAGAACTTCACATTTTATCTTTGAAAATATAAATAGCTAAATACAGAGTTCTTTTCTTCAGCTAGGTGTCATTCAATAACTGACAGATTTGCCAAGTATTTCCTTCTCAAATATTTACTAAGTACCCCCTTCCTTCACAAATTCCTTTCTGGGGATCAGCGTCCCATCTCCCAAAAATCACTAGAGATTCAAGTCTTCATCAAGTTTCTATCACTTCAAACTCACTATTCTTGCCTAACTTGGACAATTCACTTCCCTCTCCAGGGAAAAGAGCCAAAGACCAAACATAGAAGGTGCAGGGGAACAAATTAAAGAGGTTCTTTGGTTTTTTATTTCATGCTCAAAGTTATAGAAAAATTTCCACTCTCAACCAAAAATACCTTAATATCAGTCTCAAACTACTCCAGTGCTTTAAAGTATCCATGGCATAATCTTATAATGAAGCAATGGCTTCCCTGGGGAAGAAGAAAGGCCAGACAATATTTCCTTAAAAGAGTAATATAATAATATATGTAGAAAACAAGTTAGTGAAAATATTGAATAGCACAGCACATAACCAAAGGGATCACAGACTCAGGGAAAAGAGTTCTAGTGAGAACTGATCAAATTTTGTGCGGCACTGTATGTCAAACAAGAACATTTGATTACATTCAAAAACCTTACCAACTTAAAAACCAGCTAGAAGCACTGGAAAAGACTGTGTTGGAACACAGTCAGGGCTAAAAGGTCTACTGCTCTTATAATGCTTTTTATTCTCCATTCCCAGAGTGAGTGGGGTTTTTTTCCCTCACTATTTTCTGAATGTAGTGCTGCCCTGATAAAAGAAATTACCTCTAGTGCAACCCTTTCAGTAAGTGTGGCTCAATCTTACTCCTGTCCAGAGAAATTACTGTTAAGCCCCAGTTTCAGTATTATTTCTTATGACTGAACCCTAAAGTGCAGAAGGCAAAAAAACTATTATTAGCAAAATAAAGGAAATAGCAGGTTGTTTGAAAGAATTCAAGAATAATTTCTTCACAAAAAAAGGATTATTAAGCACTGGAACAGGCTGTCCAAGAAGCTGTTGGACTCCCCAGCCCTGCAGGTGTCCAAGGAATGACGTGGCACTCGGTGCTCTGGGCTGGGTGACAAGGTGGGGATTGGTCACAGGTTGGACTTGATGACCTTGGAGGTCATTCCCAACCTAAACGATTCTGGGATTCTGTGAAACTACTATCACAGAATCACAGAAAGATGGGGTTGGAAAACGCCTTGAGATTATCCAGTCCAAACACCTCCAAGGCAGGGTCACCCAGAACAGGAGACAAAGGAATGAGTCCAGGTGGGTTTGGAATGTCTCCAGAGAGGGAGAATCCAAGTTCCATGGGCAGCTGCTAAATATTTTTAGTATTTGTAATTGTTTTGGTGGGCAGCTGTTCCAGGGCTCTACTATCCTCAGCATAATGAAGTTCTTCCCCATGTTGAGGTGAAATTGCTTGTTTTTTAGTTGTGGCCATTGCTTGCTGAAAAGAGTCCAGCACCATCCTCTGGACATCTGCCTTTGAGATGTTTATCTGCATTAATAAGATCCCTTTTTGGTCTTCTCCAGACTGCCCAGGCTCAGCTCCTCCCAAGAGAGATGACAAGCTGCTCAATGCCTTGCATCACAAGCCCTTTACTCTTTAAACAGACACAAAACTGTAAACGACCCTCAGCTCAGCACTAGGGAGGCTGCTCAGTCCCTGGGGCCACCCACCCGAGGCAAACACCCAAAAAGCCTCACCTGTGTCCCAGGGTGGTCATTGCCAGTGCCAGGTAGCAGCCGATGGGGACGTTTGCCTTGACAGCCTTGAGCAGGGGGTGCAGCGTGACCGACTCGGCCGTGTCCAGAGCGCTGTCGCACAC
>NW_005054365.1:1823468-1846528 GCF_000277835.1 Geospiza fortis
GAGCCCTGGAACAGAGCAGCAGGAATGAGAGGAAGCACAGCCATGACACAGCATGTGTGGCACTGGACTGGGACTTGGTCCATGGAGGGGGAACTGGATGATCCCTGGGGTCCCTTCCAACCCAAACCTCCTAGGATTAGACCAACAGCAATTATTTTTTAGACAGACCATGTAGTTTATCTAACCACTCTCTTCCTATGGCCTCGATTTCTACCTCCCTCTCCTTCCCCCATCCCTTTAAGTAAAGGCCATCAACTTACACTGTCTGCTTAAATTTTTCCAAGCTATATACTGACCTTGAATTAAATTTTAATTTTAATACTGAAAAAAAAAAACAGGCACAACCTTTAATAACATTTAAAACATTTAAGACTGTTAGTGAAAGGAAACAGAAAAATCTATGCAAAAGTATTATCTGTCAACAAAAAGCCTAAAACCTGGCAGGCTTTCCTTAGAAAAAAGCCTGTATGTGGACAGGCAGAGTCACATGTGTATGAGCCCACTGTCACAAAGACCATGTCTAAATCATAAGGAATTATAAATCTCTGGAGAAAAAAATATGTACATGTTCTGACAGAGCAGTGTAAATTGCAGAGCTGGAGGGCAAAGCAGATATTTCAGCCTCTCTGAGTAGGGGTACACGAACCTAAGCACTATTTTCTCTCAAATTCTAGTTATAGGCTCATGCAAGTCAGGACAGATTCACCAGCACAAGTGGCAACTAGGGCTGACAGTGGATTAAAAAAGAGAACTCATCTGGCTGGCACAAGACAACAAACCATGGGTAAGTGCAAAGGAGCAAGTCAGAACAGAGCAGAGACAACAAAGAACATTTGGAGTGCGGGAAGAAAAATCTGGGGAGAAAAATACAGAGGAGGAGAAAACACTGTACAAAAAATACTGAGAAGACAAAGCCCAGCCCAAAACCTCTTGGACTAAATATCCAACACAGGGATTTTTTGATCTTTCTATGCTTCCATTTGCACTCTGTAACTTGGAGCTCTCCCCTACTGAATCCAGTGTGCTGTAAAATCAATTTAATAAATGTCTGTTGTTTGTTCAGGTCACATAACATTGCCCACTGCTGAGAAGCTCCAAAAGGGATTAACAGTTAAGTCTTCAAATAAGATAAGAGCTGAAGTGAGTTCTCTTATGGTCACCAGTAATGGAAAATAGCCTTTCTATTTTATAGTAAGTATTGTCTACCTCTGCATGAGTAAAGGAGGAACAATTTGTGACTGCTCACAAACCTGCAAGTGAGTCAAAATTAAAATGTCTGTTTCAAGAAAGATGGAGAGAGACTGTTAAGAGCATGGAGTGACAGGACAAGGGGGAACAGCTTCAAACTGAGAGAGTAGATTCAGATCAGATGCTGGGAAGAAATTCTTCCCTGTGAGGGTGGGCAGGCCCTGGCACAGGTTTCTCAGAGCAGCTGTGGCTGCCCCTGGATCCCTGGGAGTGTCCAAGGCCAGGCTGGACAGGGCTTGGAGCAACCTGGGACAGCGGGAGGTGTCCCTGACCATGGCAGGGGTGGCACTGGATAATCTTTAAGGTCCCTTCTACCCAAACCATTCTATGATTCTGTGATTCTCACACAGACGCTCAACAGAAGCCTAATAGAATTTTCAAATAGTTCTGTGGGTGCAGACAACACTGAGCGCTGGCATGTAACGAAATTGTAGTTGGACAAAGAACAGCTTTAAAAAGAAGGGAAAAAAAGTGAAAACAAGGTCTTGCCTGCAGCTTTTCCCATTTACAGCCATCCATAAGTTACTCCTTGTAAGTAAGAAGAAAGGATACCTGTTTTATGCTTTCAGAAAGCAGCCCAGCATATGGTTTTTGGGAGAGATATTTCTGATACGCTTCCAGGACCATCAATGCAACTTCAGAATGGACAGCTGGATCCAGGTGAAGAGTATTCTGCTAAAAACAGTGTCAGAACACAAAACCTTGAGTCATTTAAGAGGTCTCTACAGCTGTACACTCAGCTGCATCACAGAGAAATAAATTTTCTGGCTGTTCAAATTAATTATTGCAATATCAAGGCAAAAATCTTCCCCAGTGAAAAATTTCAGCTCAATGTTAAAAGAGTACCAGGCTCACACTGGGCAATACAAAGCCCAACAACTAGATTATTTTTTAAAAGGCATCATAACATTCACTTTCCACATATGATAACATATGATAATTAATCCAAAAATCCATAGATGCTATTTTAAATTAGGTAATACAGACACTTGAAATCTTGCCTTTAAAAACAAAACCAAATCACATCACCATGTTTTTTGTATGAAAACACAGCAATTCCTGTATCAAGTGCCACACTAAAGAGCCATTTTTCACCACATCAAAGGGTACAGACATGGAATTGGTATTGCACAGCAAAGAATTCTATTCATTATCCCTAACATTCATTTTTATTTACATGTCTACAAGAAAGAGGGAGAAAAAAGTGAGTCCATAGCCATGTACAACCATCAGCATGGCAAAGAGAAGAGTTCAGCATGACCAAATGCACAGAATGCAATGCTGAACTATATCAATGAACACAGGCAACATTATTCCCCCAATCTATTTCTGTTTTTCTCTGAAAAAGCATTCACCCTCAACTATAACCCAAACTCATGGAGCTCCTGGAGCAACCCAATATTATGGAATATTTCCCCATCATTTAAATGATGCTCAGAGTTTTGAAATGTCTCATTTCAATAATTACTTTTCTTGCACTGTGAAAAACATACCTAGATACCAGCATGCAACCTACAGTCACACCAGTCTCCTGAACATTTTTGGAAGATTCCTCTATTTCTGCTAAAAGCATTTGCTTTTAAAGAGCATTGCTTTTTAAAATGCTAAAAGCATTTTAATCATATGATTCATAAAAATTGTCCTGTCAGCTATTTCCTCCTTTAGAGAGGGAAAATTCCCTGCTTAAATATCTCTTTTAAACTCAGCTGCAGCACTGAAAGAAACCAGCACAAGCAAATCTTCAGGCAGTGTTGTAAAATTATTATGACATTCCCATTTTGTGCCATTAGGTGTACAGCCATAATATAAAAAGCATGCAAGTAACTGTTTTCAAATTCTGCTCTACTCCCCAGCTGAGTTAAACTTTTGCTCTGAAAAGGTGAGAAGGTTCAAGGCTCCTGTTCTCAATACCTACATGCTCACCAAATCCCCAGTTCAGCCCTTCCAAGATGATGCAGGCCAGTTTATTCTCCACTGCTGTCAGGCTGTAATTTAACAACCAGTCACGGATCAGGGCTATCTCGGATGAAGAAGGCTTCCACAGGTACAGGGGCAGTTCTTTAAACAGATATAAAGAAACCTTTGAGGAAAGAGAGCAAAAAGTGCAAATCACTACTCAGCACACAACAATAATCAGCACTGTGCCCTGCCATCTAAAAGGGACCAAAAGCCCCACAGAGAGCTCTTTAATACATCCATTCATAACAACCTGGCATGGCCTCTAGGTTTAACTGGGTGTCTGATTTAAATTATTTAAATTATAGACATCAGCACTTACCATCCCCACCTTCTCAATGGTCTCTCTAATCCGATCCAGCAGCACAGAAATAATCTGTGTGTGGATGCTGGCAATGGCTCCCAAGAGTTCCCGACCAACCTTGGAAAACGTCTCCCTTGTGGAAAGACTAACATAGGACACCTGAGAAGATGAGCAGGGAGAAGTTATTGCTTCTGGCTGACCTCCACTAACATGGAAATAAAATGTCTTTTGGAAAATAAATTGCTCTTGGGCATCGCAGACAAAGTTGATAAATGCCCATATGAAAAGTGAAGCTGACTGCCCTAAAAGACCAGGAAAGTTCTGTGTCACACTGCCGAAATAATGTCCAAAACTAAACACAGGAACAACATAGCCACAGGCACTAAAAAAAAAACACCCACAAAAAACAATGGAAAAAACACCACATAAGGAATTCCAGAGCGACAAGTTAGGTCTGCATGAGAAAAATAAAACAAAATAAACGCATTTTATTTATTTGTTTCATTCTGGCTTCACTTACAGAAAAACTGTTCTTGTTCCCAGAAAAAACAAGTACTTCAGGCAATTTTAATTCACAGCTTTTTGAATACATAGCACTTTTTTAATTCCATGGAAGAACAAACTACAGAAGCCATGAAAGCTCCACACCTTCCACTGTTACAAATAAAAAGAGCATTTTCATTCTTTTCCTGAATGGACCAGTAACATTACTCACCTCATAGATCTCCAAAACAACAATTTTGATAAAATCCTCATCAACATCAGCCCGTTTAGTTTGTGCCATCTGAGCAAATGTGGTGAGCAGACAAATTTCTTCTGAGCAGTTCATTGACTGGAGATACTTTTCAAACTGTGCAAGGTGCTCTGGATCTAGGAAAAAAAAAAGTCAAGTGAAAAAAACATGATACAAGTGCAATAGGACACACATCAGCAGCATTTATACAGTTATTCACTCAAAAGTGATCTGTGGAGATCATTCCATGCCAATTACAAATAAAAATTCTGCAAGTATCTAGCCCCAGGTCTTGATTACACCCAAGAGCTATAAAGAAAGGCCAGTCTGACCTTCCCAAATACAATACAAGAAAAAACACCGGATGCACTTGTTTGCAATCCATCTCTGAAAACAGAGAACAGAACCTGTACAAGCAGGAAGGCTAAGATACATTTTCACTCAAATTCAAAGCAGGTTTTTCTCTTTAAACCCAAAAGAGATATTGCTAAAAGCAAATAAACATTCCATTCCTCAGGGTGTGGGACAACAGGAAGGTAATGATACAAAGGAACCTCTACAGGGCTTTAAAATGTTTGGGGCTTTTTTTTGCTTGTTTCTTCCAAACAACTTTAAATAGAGTCTGTGCAGCAGAACAACCACTGAAAGCAGCATTTGAGCTGTAAAAAGTTTTGGAGAGTGAACTGCCTTCTGTGAACCACAACAAGCCAACAAACTCTGTTTACAGTGATTTTATCATAGCAGCTGAAAATACAGAAAAAGCATTCATTGTGCACTCAGCTATCTAACCTGGACACGCATGTGCTCAGCGTGCTTGTGATCAAACACTTGCACTTAGGTTACATTCTATTTTAAGGGCTTTCAAGAATTTTGCAACTGTACTCCAACCTGAGAAGGTCAGGCCTGTACAGGCAAAACAGCTCATGGAACAGCATGCTAGAGGATTGTGCAATTTCAGAAAACAGTTTCTTCCAAACAGTAAGAGAAACCACACTGCTGACAGATACAGCAGGCAAACAGGGGGCGCCTCATCCACTCACCTCCATTTCCTAATGCTATTTTTTATCCTTAATGCAGCAGTTACAGACAACTCTGTTTCCCCTTGTACTTCAGTTTGGTTTTTTTAACATGATGGAGAAGGACATTAAAAATGACCACATCATTATTGTATCAAAAGGCACAGCAGGGTGACAGTGAGGAGAAGGGGTCAGCTGTGGGCTCCACACTGACCTCAAACCCACACCAAGCCATAGCCTGGGACTGAAGATGGGGACAAGGAATAAGGGAAGCAGGGAGACTCCCCCTAAATCCTGTCCTCTCATAGTGGAGAAATAACATCATCACCATCAGCTTGGTACTTCACCCTATCCTTTCTTCTAATCACACTGTAATTCAAGTTCAGGACGCCCTAAAAATCACTGACTTCCCAAACCTTGTTACTGGTAGCAAGGAAACTCTGACCACAAATAAACTCACAGTATCCCTGGATTAAAGGGATATTCAATATTATCTAGTTTAAAATCCCTGCCATGGGCAGAGATGCCACTCACTAGAACACCAACTATGCTTCTGATGCCTTAGGATTTTAGCTTTTCTATTTTTCATATATTTGTAATCCTGCAATTCTTTAGTGTATAACCCTAAACCCCATATATAGTTAGCTACTTCTTTGCCATTTTTGTCAGACAAAACAATTCCTCTCTAGGCCTGGGAATCAAGGGAATATGGGAATCAACCTTACTACCTCAGACCCTGAGAAATGTAAACAAAAGCGAACTGGGGAAGAGCAAACTTGTGAAGCTTTAATTGGAAGATTAACCCCCAATATGCAAATGGACCAAACTTATTGAAGTGTGAAAGACCATGACCCACTGTCCATATTTTGGGTGCAGCCCTTGGGGGGGGGTAAATGCACCTGAAGGCCCTTCAATAAATATAACTGCTTTTTATTGCCTTAATTTTGTCTGGCCTCTATTTTTAGGTAATCCCAAAAATGCATTACTCCCAACCCCTATGGACTTGCTGCCTAAAGCTTCCATCAATTACCAAGGTTTGCTTCCACCTGTAGATTCACCACCCTTTTCTCATGCTTAATTTGGGAGAGGAAAGCACTAAAAAACCAAGAGAATGTTAATGTCATGGTCTTCCAGGGTATGAATTACAGGAAATTAGGCATTAATTTGTTAAGTGTCCATTGAAAGAAAACATTTCAGAAGATTAGATGGATTTCACTGGAAGAACTGCTGATATTCTCTGTCTAGGTCTAGACTCTGGTGAAAAACAGCATTATGCTGACAGAACTCACTGAGGAGGATAAAGAGGATAAAAAAATCCTGAATCAGCATACCAAGGACTTTGAAGCATAAAAGTTAGCTAGAAGCAAAACAATGCCTGAAAAAGATAATTATATTAAAAAAAATCTGTGTTTGTTACTGCAACCCATAATAGATGCAGTAAAAATTTTCTAGCAAAACCAAAAATAAAGATGTTCTACTGACAACTGTAACAGTTACTGTTTTGGCTGGCAAGTGCTTATCAGACCAGCACTTCATCAAGTGCACACAACTACAATCTTGGTATCTCTCTCCCTTTTTGTGTAAATCACTTTAAATGTTACCTGAGATTGCAGAGTCAAGACTCAGTAACGTCTCAGAACCATAATTTTCTCCTGCTTCTCCACTAAGACTGGGTACATGGGGTAACAGCTACCTGGGATACCAGCCAGCTGAGAAGTGAAACTGACAAAAACGAGATCTGCTCTCCCTGAAGACAGCAAAGAAGCTGCGAAGTAGGGAGCAGTAAACTCTTTGTTTACCTGGCCCCCTGTCAATCAAGTCCTGAAATATTATCCATGAATGCAGCAGAAGAGGGAAACTAGCATTCCAGCTGGCCTCTAAATAGTTCTGCTACAACTAAAGACACCACATTCATTGTGGAGATCAAGATGGGACAAAAGTCAAGAGGAAATAAAGTGTGCCACTGAGGACAAGAAATGCATGAAAAGAAGGCTTGAGACAAAGGAAACAGAGGTGGGGATGATAAGCAGTCTCCCACGATGTGAGTTACTGAAGCCAAAATCAGCAAGTTTAGCGGGGAAAAAAGGACTCTAAAAACATGTTACTTATAGAACTATCAGCAGCTCAACAGTCAATCAGTCACACAAAAAAAATAAACACACAAGAAAAAAAAAAAAAAAATTCAAAAATTTGCCACACCAACCCTAAGTGATACAAAAGTCCGTACTTCAGGATTTCAGCCTCACTTTCCAAATACTGTTGAAGGTCAAGATGGGAAATCATACAAGAATACACAAGAGGTACCTCCTGCATGTCACTCCAGCAGCTCTGAGGCAGCCACAGAGAAAACCAGGACAGTAAATCTATCAGTTGCTGTTAAATGACAATTTGGGCAAACAGGTACTGGAAAACCATGAACTGCCCAAGACATTTCAGCAGCCATTGGACCAGTCATGCTGCCAAGGGTGCATTTAACAATGCAGCCTGTCAAGAGTTAAACCCACAGCTGATGCAGCAGCTGCTGAATGGATTAGAATTGGTTCTGTGTGGGGAAATTTTACCTTTGAGTCTCTGCTTGTAGTCAGCAGGTTGAAGAGTAGAGCAGAGCTGCTCCAGGTGCTCGTTCTCAGCACAGTGCATGACAAAGAAGAGCCTCCAAAGCATGCTGCTGGACAAGGTTCCATAAGGCATCTCAGACATGAACAGCCAGACACCCAACCTGTTGGATTTGAAGAGGCTCTTAGAAACAGTTCCACCCTGATAAATCCCAGCATTTGGAAAGGAGACATCTCTGGCCCACACTTCTGCTATGTAACAGAATTAGGAACGTGAGGATGTGTATTAGCACCTCAGATTCTGAGCCAACCTCATTATGAAGTGACCAAGATTTCAGAGCTTCTCTCAGGTGCTACAATTCATGGCCTAATTCCTCCCCACATTGATGCTACCAATGCACTGAAAAATCCTACTTCTTTCAGTCTTGTTTAAACCATTAAGTATTTAAAGCTATCCAAATCCCAGTTTCAAGTATTCAACTCCTCCAAAACTAAGCCAGTGAAGAGATTACCCACCTTTTTGCCTTCAGAACATGTAGAACAGCTCTAAAAAACAGCTCATCAAACTCCAGCTGCAATTTTTCCACAGAGTAGGGGTGCTCTACTGATCCATATTGTTTATTGCCACTAACATACTGGGCCCAGTGGTCACTCACATGACACAGTGTCATCCTACACAGCAGAGCAAACAAGACAAAGAAGGATCATTAAGTATGTCACCATCACAGGAAAACACAGACAAGGGCAACCAGGTTAGAGTCTAGCCACAAGAGATGTGTCCAACATTTTGCCTTCTGGGTTCCAGAGCTTTCCACATAAATTGTATCAGTCAAATTTCTGTGTTCTCTTTCCTTGGTTTTGCAAGCTCACAAGGCACAACATTCTGTTACAACAAATTAGTTTGTGTGTGACCTTTGGAGCCTTAAGGTAACTGTACAGGATGAAATGGCAGAAAGCTCATATGGGAATAATTACACTGAGAAAGCTACTGCCTCCATAACACAAAGAAAAAGACAGATTCTGTTTCTGATTTGACTGTATTCCCCATTGAGAATACACTTATGGAAGCCATGTAGACTCAATGCTAGAGATTTAAAAATAAAGAGCAACATTTAGGCTTCAAATACATTTACTTACTGCAACAACAGGACAATTTGCAGGAAGCAAACTAAAAACCCCAAAACAAGTTTTAATAACAACAGAAATAAAGCAGTAACATTGGTTATAGATATGAGAAATTCAAGGAGTTCCTGTTTGTTGGGTTTCAGTGACTACCCAAGACAAGCCTAACAACAACACAAATGGAAGTCAGCCTGTTGTTCCACAGCTCACCTGGGTGCTCCTTTGCACCCACAGCATTTAGATTTTGCAGTTCCCCATTTCAGATTCCCAGATTGCCTAACAGTGAACTGACCAAATGTCACAGCAAAACCCACCTGAGAATCGTTTGGGCGGAGTTTGAATTTTTTTGGTTGTTTGATGGTTGGTTCTGGGGATTTTTAGCAGCTCTGATTATCTAATCTATGTATAAAATGGGCTAAATCACTCCACAGAGGAAAAAAATCTCTTACTTGATGAGCTGACCAATTCTTTTCACAAACTGTCGGTACCGTGCTCTGTTAAACGTTTCTAATCCCACAGACAGAAGTTCCACTAAGGAGTTTGCAAAGGCAAAAATCTTCATCATCTTCTGGGGAGATGTTTTTTCAGGAAAATAAGCACCTATGAGAGAGACACAAAAAGAAGTGTGGAAAAAAAAAGTGAATTTTGGATTTTTAAGTAACTTAACAAGCACTCAAAGCATCAATATTGTGAACTGGAATGTATGTTTGTTTATGAAATGAACAATAAATACCTGCTAAGTATAAAATACAAATAAAATATGCAGGTAGTAACACCTCTGGCAAGCAATTACAACTAAGAAATGAGGGGGAAAAATAGGTCTGAAAGCACTTTTGGGAGTTAACTGACAACCAAACCCAAACTAAGGGAAAAGACTCTAATGTTTTGCATATTGCTATGAGGTTTTTATTTATCCCATACACATGGCATATACATCCAGCTCATCTCTTTAGCCTGCAAGCTGCTGCACAGGTTCATTATTATTTTTCTCAGAGAGTTTCATAATACAGTAGCACTCTTGGCAGTGGCAGTCATTAATAAAATTAGCATTAAAAAAATGAAGAATAACTGTCTAGCAAGTGATTTACCTTCAGATGTAAACCCGAGGAACTGCTGAAAGAGTTCATGAAATGGGAACTGTGACAACAGAGCAATCAAGTCATCTTCCAAGAGCAGAATCCAGCTTGTTTCAGGATCCTCATCCTGTAGATAAACACAGGTATTTTCAGTATCTCTACAGTGAAACCAGTAGTAAAGGGCTTCACTATTGTACTAATTACAGTTTTGTTAGGAGCAACTGAAATATTTGAATTCTCTCTGCTAATACTCACTACTGGAAGCTCCTCTCTACAGTTATACCACAGAGATAAATGAGACTAAAATAGAAGCAAATTCAAATCATGCTTTTTAACTTAACAAGTCAGATTTTCTTCACCCATTTCACAAAGATAAAGCTTGAACAAAAGCATAAAGGATGAAACAAAGAGAAACAAAAGAAGTCATCTTCTGTACCTCTTCTCCTCCTTCATCTACCAGAGTCCAGTTCCCAGATTCCTTCCCAGAAGAAGAGGAACTTTTCCTTTCACTTGGTTTCATATGGCACATGAAGTCCACACGATTTCTGGTTTAAAGTGAAAAATCAAATGTAAAAAATTAGAAAACTAAAAATTCTGAATTTAATAATCTTTCAGTTAAGGGAAGATATTAAAAAATCCAGATGCAAGAGGAAGAATTTAGCAAGCAAAGCAGAAAGATGCCTGGCAGAGAAGGCCCTGGGTGTGCTGGTGCCAGGGGCTGGACACGAACCCAGGGTGCCCAGGTGGCCAATGGCCCTGGGCTGTCCCAGCCAGGCTGTGACACAGCCCCAGGGCAGGGCCTGTCCCTGTGCTGGCGCTGCTGAGGCACCTCCAGTGCTGGGGACAGCTCTGGGCCCTCAGGACAAGAGAGACACTGAGGGGCTGGAGCGTGTCCAGGGCAGGGAACGGAGCTGGGGAAGGGGCTGGAGCCCCAGGAGAGGCTGAGGGAGCTGGGAAGGGGCTGAGCCTGGAGCAAAGGAGGCTCAGGGGGGACCTTGTGGCTCTGCACAGCTCCTGACAGGAATGCAGTGTCCCCCCCCGGGACAGTCAGGGAGGGTTGGACTCTGCTCCCAAGTTACAAGTGACAGGACCATAAACAGCCTCAAGTGGCACTAAAGGAGGTTTGGATTAGATATTAGAGAATTTTTTTTCATGGAAACTTGGTCAGACACTGCAACAGACTGTTTAGGGCAGTGGAGGAGTCAACACCTCCGGAAGTGCTCAGAAGACTTGTGGATGTGGCACCAGAGGACACATGGCTCAGCAGTGGACACAGTAGTTCTGGGTTAAGGGTTGGACTCAACAATCTTAAAGGTGTTTTCCAAACTAAACAATCCTGTGATTGTAAATGACTCTAGGATAACCTGGTTCCTGACATGCAGGAGCTGTAACAGATAAGCCTCTGCTCTTTTACCAGTAAGAACAGAGCCTGTGGAGGCTCTGAGTTCTGGTATCAGCATTTAGAGCAGCACCCCAGGCACATTAAGTTGGCCCTTGTTCCAAACACAAGTGTCAAAACACACTGGCAACACACATTCCCTCAGGATACACTGGTTTTCCCAGGCAGTTCTAGAAATTAAACATAAAAATTATACCCTTTAAAATACCAGTTTTCAATAACAAGACTCCCACTTAACTCAGACCCAAGCTATCAAGATCACAGTGACAATCCCAAATACCCACAGTTTGATTCTTTGACCTCAAAATTTGGGCAGAGGCACAGGCAAGTTATGTATTTTATCTACAAAATACAACTGCTTTCACTCGTGACTGATTTCATTAGCTACCTTCTCCAAGCAACACATTCCTACAAGATTTTTTTCTTTTTTTTTTTAAAGGATGAAAAATATATCAAGAGTCCAATCAGTGTGTACACCATCTCAACACCTTTACTCAGGGGATTCTATTGCAGCAGAGAGTATAAAAAGAGGAGACAGTATAAAAAACAGGCCACAGTGCAAAGCAAGAGATATTTCAGAAGCCACAGTAACAAAATGTGTAGGTTTGTCAGTCTTCACAGCTATTTCACAGCTGAAAGAAAGCTGCATCATACTGTGTACAGCACAGGAGGTACTGCCAAGGCTGAATTCTAACATGAATGAGTAAAAAGAGCTTAAATTAAACTGCGAATCTACTTGTGCCTACTTTTATGACTTTGCCTGCAATGAACTTTCAGAGTTTTACATGTAGATTGTGTGTTGTGTCTTCTACTCTTAAATAATCAGAACATATTTATAAAATTATGTTCATACTTACTTGACAGGAGACATAAGCAAGGCAAGAGATTGCATGAAATGAAAGACACCCGATGGGTTACCCAAGACTTTGATCTGAAATTAAATGCAAAAATCTAAGTAAACGTAAATAAGCAAAGGGCAAATTATTCTCAGCAGGGGAATTCACATTTCTCATTAGCTTTTTGTTAAGACTTAGAAGGATCCATAAAGGACAGCACCCACACCCTGGACAAAGTACTGCCATGGCAAAATATTGTGACTTGTCAGAAGAATTACTTAGAAAAACTAAAGGAGGGAGGGGAAAAACCCAGATCAAAAGCTCCACAAAAAAAAGACAACGTCTCACTTTGTGCCACAAGGTAGGTCTGGGCACCAGGGGTAATTCAGACTCTGAGCACAGGCAAAGATAAAATCCTACCACATTAGGTTAATTGGACTCAACAATATTAAGGGTCTTTCCCAAGCTAATTTATTCTATTCTATACTTCTATTGCATTGTTTTCCCTTCCTGTTAGTGTAATTTTCCTGTGACTAAATTTCCAATGTTTTCTCCTCTTAGAAGAGCAAATATGTTCTTTGAAAAACACCCCAGTGCCTTTGGATATCCACACTCCCTCTGACCTAGACAAAGTGAACCCTTTGTCCCTGAACTTTCCAGGGAAACCAGTCCCACTTCAATGCATAGGATATAAAGAAATCTGCTCCTCCTGATCAGCAAAGAGCTGACTCCAATCTCACTTTTTATATACAGCTGCTGCTTCAACTCTAAATATGCCTTCCACTTTTTGGAGAATACTCCCAAAACCTGGTGCATAAGGCCTTGACTGCCTTTCATGGAATCTCTCCAGTCAAGAGTGAAGTGTGTTCCCCTGTCAACCTGCACATGGTTGGCCTAACGTGGAAAAACATATTCCCTGGCAAACCCCTCACTGCCACCATGATTCCACACATCTGGAAAGGCAGTGTGGGTCATGAGGGATTAAGCAGGCACAGGACACTCTCCTCCTCTAGTCCATGCCACTGCCACTCCAACCTGCTGGCAGTAAAGAATTAAACATTCACACCTGGATGAATGGACAAGCCCACTCGCTGATGCCAGCTGGACACCGAAGGATGTGGTTGAAGAGGAAGAGATGGTCACCTGGACAGCCAATTCTCTGCAGCACAGACACCTAGAGGGAAGGGTATTGAAATCAACTAAATAACTCTGAAATTCATTTACTTACAGTCTTGCTAACTAGAGTAATACTGTTCATTTCTCACCCTTTCTAACAAACTTAAATTTTCAGTGCATGTTACAGGAGAACAATATTTAAAATCTGTTTGCTTGCCTTATGAGCCACATACCATTTTTTGGTGTAAAGTAACTATTTTTTCTACAACTGCATTAAAATCTAATTTACTTAGAAATTGGCAAGAACAAAGGTTTCTCCAACATGGCAAGTCTGAACAGCTCTAATTTCAAAATAAGTAAAAGCACAATGAGTATTATTAAGTTCACTGTGAGTAGTATTGGCTGCACAGGTGCCAATCCTCACTATGCTGCTTGAGTTTATCAGACAAGGGAATCAATTCTAAAGATCTGCTAAGAGATTCTGTTCCTCAAATAGAACAAATCCCATCAAAAAAAACATTGCCCAAGAGACAGGAAGTGCAACAGTGACACTTCCAGAAATTATTCCTGAATTCATCCTGTGTGTTGGATCAGATATATCCACGTCTACTCCCTCACCAGTCTCTGCAGCCACATGAGAAGGTCACTGTGAAACTGAGGATCCTCAATAACTCTGCGAGTGAAGCTGAAAAGGACACTGATACATTCCTTCAAGTGGCTCAAGTCTGAAGAGAGATTTTCTGACTGCTTTGAAACTGTAAATTAAAAACAGAATTAATGAAGCTTTGACAAGAAGTAGCAGCATGAACAATGGGTTTGGGGCTGGACATAAAACTGCTCTTGTATGTGCAGACACCAAGACATTTCAACATTAAATCTGTCAGAAGAGAATACTTAAGAGCACTTTGTTTAATCTTGTAATTAAGCTCTGGACACTAATTATAAGAAGAATATACTGTGGTTACTCTCACAAAAGGCCTTCCCACAACATCAGCTTTTTAAGAACCACCATTTACCATGCACATAAACTATCTGAGAGGTGGAGAGCAAAAAAAGAAAAATCTCTGGGCCAGGAGGAGGAGAAATATTTTAGTTAAAAGATTATATTGGCACAAACTCAAACAAAACACTCAGGATGAAAACCAAAAAGATAATTCTAAATATTAAGAGCTTAAGATTTCAAAAGGCCTTCTGAGAGAAAGTAAACTAGGAAAAATATCCAGCTCATTTTAGAATTGGGAAAAAGAATTGTATCAGACATTGCCTTGGACAACAAAATATTGGGAATTTGGGTGTCCCATCCACACAGTGTTTCTGTACAGCAATCAGTGTCAGTCTGCAGCTCAGACAGCAGAAGTCACTTCTGCATACAGCTTTTACTGCCCAGGTGATAAAGCCAAGAGAATTGGACATCTTCCTGTGCGAAAAAAGTTTCACTGATCCCTACAGAAGACCAACAGTTTTCTGTAACAGAGGAGAAACACTCCAGCACACAAATTCCACCACAAGAGCCCAAAACTCCAGCCACACAAGGAGCTGGCACCCTGACCACGAGGACTGGGAGCAGCCCAGACCAGCAAACACACCTTGCTCCTGCTGCTGCAGGGCCACAGATCTCAGCAGGGACGAGCTGCTGAGCAGCCTGTAAACATAGGACTCCACCTGCAAGCGGGACAGCACTGAGGTGTAGGAGTGCAGTGCCAGGGTCTGGTGCACGTGCTCTGCTTTGGCCTCAAAGAGCTTCTTCAGCTCCCCCAGCACGCTCTCGTTCAGCTCCACTGTCTGGTAGCGGTGGTGGCCTGTCACCTTGCACTGATCTGCACACACACCCTGAAAAGAGAGCAAATGTTTTATGTCAGTAGCTCTGACATTTTGTTGGGTCACCCCAACTGAAATCAATCACGGTATAACCCTCTCTTAAACAGATTTCAAGGCTTTCATAAAAGGGGACATTTCATAAATGGAAAAGACAAACATTTGGCAATATCCTACGTGCTTCTTAGAGGTACTAACCACTGAAGGTTCATAGCCTTGATTTCTGAAGAAAAAATATTTCATGAACCCTCAGTAAATCAGGTTTGGAAACAGCCACTTGCCTGCAGCACTGAGAGATGTGAACAAAACCAGGTGTCTCACTCCCAGTGAATGCACCTGCTTTTTAGTTTACAGATTTCCATATATATTTTGACCTGCTATTTTAAAGCTAAAACATTCACTGGAATGAGATAAATATTTCCCAAACTCCCAGGACTAATAATTTGCAGCAATTCCCTACTGCATGTTTAAAATGTTTTCCTCTGCCTCATCACTACTTCAGCACAAGAAGAATACAATAAATAACATTCTTGCTATTTCTACAATAAATAACATTCCTGTTAATCTTTTATGCAATAAGGAAACATTCCTAAGAACCAGCACTGTGAAAGCTTACCTTGAAAGCATCCCTGTGTTTCCTAAATTAGCAGAATAAGAATTTTAAATTGATATAAAGACAACAACTATTCTGTACACACAATAAATATATAGTGAATTGGGATGAAATAAAGCAAGTAGCAATCTTACACAACTTTATGATGGCCTTAGAAGATGCAAGAGTGAAGCCAAAATTGCTTTTGGTACAGAAAATGATCACTGCAACCCTTAGAATCCAGTGAGGCTCAGTGTTATTCCCCAAGAAAAAGGAAAGAATTCGGATATGTTCAGTTCCTCAACTGTGATGAACTACACTCGCAGAAAGGGTAAAATCTACCCTATGCATAGGTGTAGGGCACCTTTGGACAATTTTGATGATGTGTGAGCTATAAACAGCATCAGAACAATTTCACTCACTCCCACTGTAATGCTGAGCTCCAAAGGCAAGTGTCACAGAAGGAGTCTGGGGGAAAACTTTTCTGATGTGTGCCCCAAAGAGCTCCATAAACCCCTCTGGTTTGCAGGTAAAAATGTTAGAGAGTACCATGCCCATTCTGGAGGTAAGAAAAACCACAGCTACACTTATGGAACAAGTTACAGCAAGTGGATGGCCCTAATGCTCCCTCTGAGCTATGGGGCTGCTCCTGAGCACAACTCGAGCTGCCCACAGCAGGAAGTCCCTACACTTGGCAGCAGGCCAGATGGGACATCACTGCTACAGTCACTCCACCACTGTCCCCCACATCTGCCTGGAGTGCTGGGAAACTTCATCTGACACCACGGGCAGAACTGGGTGTACACAGCTCATCCTTTCTGACCCAAAAAGAAATCACCAACATATATCCCACTGTCCTGCACACGCCAGAGGTTAAAAATCAAACAACAAACTGTCTTTAATCTCAAAAGGATGATATTCTGAAGTACTGGGGGTCAGTGGAGAGACAGAAAGCAAAGGCAATAATCTCTGGACATGGAACTTTAGAGCCAGAGGAAGTCCAGAGGAAGCAAAGAAGTCAGTAAGAGGACTGGACCATCCTCCCTGTGAAGACAGGCTGAGAAAGGTGGGGCTGTTCAGCCTGGAGCAGTGCAGAGACCTCACAGCACCCTCCAGTATGTGGAAGGGGCTTACAGGGAAGCTGGACAGGGATTCTTTATCCGGAACTGTAATAACAGGACAAGGACTAAAGGGATTAAACTGAAACAAGGGGAAATTTAGGTTAGATATTAGGAAAAAAAAAAACTTTACTGTGAATGTGGTGAGACACTGGCACAGTCTGCCCAGGAAGGTTGCCCCAGTCCTGGCAGAGCTCAAAGCCAGGATGGATAAGGCCTTGAAGAACTGGGTTTTGTGGGAGGTGTCCCAGCCCATAGAAAGCAGGGTTGGGATTAGATGATTTTTAAAGTCTCCTCCAACCCTTAACATTCTGTGATTCTTTTACAACAAAACACCTTAACTATGATCAACCTGGCAAGTAAAGTTAATTTCCAAATAGTCTGGGTTCAAAAGCAGCTTCAGCAACAGCACCTGCACAGTTTTCTGCTGTTCCTTGAAAGTCCATAATCTCCCCTTCACATTCTGGCAGTCTGTTGTCATGGCCTGCAGCTCTGCCTCAGCCAGCAGCAGCTGCTTCCTGCAGCGCATGTAGTTCAGGAGCAGCTCATAGAACTCGTGCCTGTCCTGGTGAGCCACACTCTCGAATTCCTCGGCATAGGAGTCGACGTTCTCCAGCCAGGAGCAGGGCTCAAAGATCTTCAGCTGCTCCCTGGTGAAAGGCACCAGCTCTGGCTCGGAGGGCAGCTCTGGGTACAGCCTCTCGTGGTGCAGCAGGGGTTTCACTGCCATGATGGTGGGCTTCTCGTAGGACAGCTCCAAGGACAGGTCTGGATAAACCGGGCGCGGAACGCGCGCCTTGGATATCTCAGGGCGCTGTGAGGTGCTGGGGGGAAGCTTCTCTGAAGAGCAGGAGAGAGGATCTCTGAAGTCTTGTCGGTTTTCAGCTCTTCTGCCCTGTACAAAGCCCATCACTGACAGAGGGGGAGCAGCACTGGACTGAAAGGTACTACTCAATAAGTCAGAATTTCTAGATCCACTAGCAACTGCCTCCACAGGGCTCTGAGGTTTGTCCAACTTGCTCTTCTCAACAACCCCCACACATTCCTCCTGGGAAGGATCAGTTTTGACCTCTTCTGCATCTTTGGGAGGCTCCAGAGCCACTGCCAGAGCCCCTTCATTTGCTGAAGATAAATGATTTTGGGGGGTGTCAGACACATCAGTTATAGTTCTTCTATTGTCTACTTCATCTCTGAGCTGAATTTCTGTGAATTCTCCAGGATGTTCCACCTGCACTCTCCCGGCTTGAGAAGACCCTTCTGCCACAGGAGGCAGGAAAACATCATCAGGCTCTTGTACCTGGGGCTCTTCATTACTTCTTTTCTTTTTTTCCTAAGAAAACAAAAAATTAACAGCGTCACTGCCAAATTAATCCCTTCATCTTGCATCCCAAATCCCACCAACACCAAAAGAAGTATTTGTCAGCATTATGACTCCAAAAGCCCTTTCAAACATATTAATTTTCATAATATTAAAGATAAAAACAAATATACCATACAAATCTGTTCTTTAGCTGCCCTATGAAGACTGTCTACAAGTGTGTGGTTTTGTGCTCTTGCACAAGGCTTCAACACTTCTAAGCAAAAATCTATAAATATCACAGGACAGACTGTTTCATCAACACAGAAAATAATCAACATAACAGGTCCCTGACACCTAAGAAGAGTTACTCAATTTCACCTATTGACAAAAAAACAATAAAAAAATTGACTCTGTGATCCAGATCTATCTTAAGTTTTACAGAATATTTTAGTGACTGGAAAAATATTTTCAAAACAGTAATTTCAGAACAAAGCAAGTCTGGAATGTAGCCCTTAGCTACATTCTAAAATCATGGTAACATCTGAACAATTACTGAAATACCTATTTTCAGTAGGCAAAACACACTGGAGATGTAGAAAAACTTAACAGTGCCATTAAAACTGTTAATCAATTTAAAATTACAATTAGTTTAAGGCTAAATAATTCCCATAAATCTAATCTAAAGTGTAGATTAGTTTCCTTTCCAAAAACACAACATAGGAAATGAACTAAGATTTTGATAATCTGTACATTGTTTGCCAATTTGTAAAACAAAAAACCGGCACAGTGATTAGCCAATCTGTAAATTGTGTAGATCTAGCACTTTATTAGGAGCAAAACTGAGGAGTTAGGTCACAGTGCTCCAGTTTTGGATGACCTAGATAATGTAACAATGAATACAGGTGAAATGAGTACAAGCTTTTAATTTTGGGGAAATAATAATAGGAAAAAGACGACAGTTCTGGAAACTTGCTTGCAGTATCACATATAATTTTACTAAATATTTGAATGTTTTTGCCTTAAGAGAAAGCATAAATGACAACAGCCCAAATCAAGGCACTAGCTCACCTTGATCTCAAGGCTAATTTTATTCTGAACATATGGTCATAGGTCCTTTACAAAAAAAAAGGAATTACTATGGCTTGGGTTTCATACTGTTTTCTGGTGTATTAAAAGCTGTAAACATTTCTGATCATAAAACAGCCCTGACTCACTACCTAAAGCTGCAGGTGAGAGGCTAAAAATACATCAGTGCAATTCTTTAAGCCGGGACTTGTCATAATAAGCCTCTCCTGACAATTACCTCAAAGTCAATAATGTCCACAGGATACTGTATCGCTAAATCATATTTGTTCAGTGTATTGATCCACATACTTCAGGAAACACATGCTGGTCCTCTCCTCTCTACAATCTCAACGTTTCCTCTTACACTCCTCATACAGACTAAACTCCCTTTATCACTCAGTATCAGCCTGCATCCCTCCCAGACACAGCTGTTTTTTAAAATTTATGATGTGCCTTTCAGTTCTCACTTTCCTAGGCAAAAAAAATGGCATAATCATTAAAAGAGATTTCATCTGAGAAAGAATGAGAGAAATCAAGTTCTGAACTAACACAGAGGAAAATTCTGCTTAAGCCACATATGAAAGAACCAGGGACCTTAAAGACCATCTCATTCCAACCCTTTGCATAGGCAGGGACACTCCCACTAGACCAGGTCACTCCAAGCCCCATCCAACCTGGCCTGGAACACTCCCAGGGATGGGAAAATGGCAGTTGCTCATCAGCCTTGCCCCATGCCTGATGCTGCTGGTGCTGCACAAGTTTAACTTTGGGGCTACTATTGTCAGAAAGCCCTGGGCTCCATTCCACCACTTGGCAGCTCTGTAGCTGAGCCAGCCTTTCTCTCAGCTCACAAGAATTCCAGCTTTTCAAAGGATTACATTACAGCTTTTCCTGTGGCATGGGAATGGAAAAGTCCTTAATGTGACTGACCTGCAAACTGCATCCTCAGGCATGCCTGGGTATTAACAGAGGTGAGCACAGTAATAGCAACAGAAATACCAGAAATGGGTCGTGTGCAGCACTGGAGAATTCAGGGTTCTCACATGTGACACCTCCAGTGAATTGTTTCACAGTGAATTTCACCTGGAAGGGATGGCTAAAGACTGGAGTCACCACACACATGCCCTTAATGAAACAGCAGTGTCATCCATGACTCACCACCTTCCTGCAGGGAACCAATTCTCTTAGGCAGCAGTTTGAAGGTCTGACTGCCTTGCACACGACAGGGGGCTGAATCAAAACCAAAACAACGACACAGTAATTCTTCTGGGATTGCTTTTCCCTGCAATCTTTACTTGCCTTCCCTTCAGGAAGCACACCCACAACTGACACTTAGATTTAACCCTGGTTTTACAGAACACTGATCGACTAATTCAGTGTTTTCAAAGAGCTTTGACAGTCATGACTTCAATGTCCTTGCTCTATATGGGTGTCCGTAGGGACAACAAGAAAGAGGTCAAGAAAACAAGAAAAACATTTCCACTTTGTCAGGTAGTTCAAATCATTCCCATAAACATTCTGTGTAAAGAAAATAAAGCCGTCAGAAAACTGTCAGTACTAATATCATTAACAAGGAACACACTCAAAACTGAATAAAAACCTAGGAAGAGTGATACTTAAAAACTGCAGCACCAACTCACGAAGAAGCAGCACTATCGTGAGCTACACACAGCATCATGTTCTCAGCATCTCAAAGCCAAACGCAAACAAGATGGAGTATCACAGAATCACTGAACGATCTGGGTTAGAAGGGAACTTAAAGATAATCTCATTCCCCCCCCTGCCATGTGCAGGGACACCTTCCACTGTCCCAGGGTGTTCCAAACCCTGTCCAGCCTGGCCTTAGACACTGCCAGGGATGGGGATCTCACCTGCTTGGCTCTGACCCTGCAGTGTGAGCGCAGGAAGCATTTCCTGAGGCATGGCTGCAGGGTGGGCCTGATCTGCAATACCTGCACTGCTGCAAGGCTGGGCTCAGCCCTTGGTGCTGTGTTAAAGAGAGGTTTAAGAGCACCTGGACTGCTCTAGCCCCAATCTGAGAGAGTTTCTCTTACAACTCTCCCAGCTTCACCAATGCCAAGTGTGCCAGGCTGCCTTCTCTCGTGTAGGCTAAGGCTGGACTTGGTTTTATTACAAAAACTGTGTTTTGTTGCTGTGCTTTACCCAGAGAGCCCTTCTGAAGTTGCTGAGCGGATGGAGACCTCAATTTGGTCCTGGTACCATTAACCATTCACTCTCTGATGAGGGAAATCACCAGAGCTTGTTTAATTCCATCACAGAGCAGGAGAACAGGGCTGGGTCAGGTGGTGTGGGCTGGGAGGCTCCTTGTGCTCCTGTTTCACCTGCACTGGAGCAGTTTCATCCTCTGCTCCAGCAGAATCACCTGTGTGTAGTTTTAGGGCTGCAATTTCACATCACTCTGTGCTTCTGTGCATCAAGCTCTCAGCCCCTGTTAAGTTTCACTGGGTGTCTGCTTATCATGAGCTTGTGCCTCAGTTTCCCCACTCAGATGGCAATTAAAGCTGCTCCTACAGCTAATCAGGCCTCTTTGCATATTATGCATGCTTAGCCTAATGCCATAACTCCACTAAACCCAGAGCAGAGAAACCCTGAGCCTGCAAATTCCCCAAGGTCTGTGGCTTTGCAACCCCTATAGCTGCAGTCACCAGCATTTGAATATTATGAAAATTATTACTATTATAAAATATGAATATTAAATGTAACAGAGAGCGTCTGTGGGGACAGACGGACACTCAGGGGAACAGACGGACGCTCCATGAGGGCTGGCAGATACTCTGTCGGGACAGACAGACACTCATAGGGACACACAGACACTCCGTGGGGACACACAGACACTCTATGGGGACAGACAGACGTTCCATGGGGACACACAGACACTCCGTGGGAACGGACAGACACTCTGTGAGGACACACAGACACTCTATGGGGACAGACAGACGTTCCATGGGGACACACAGACACTCCGTGGGAACGGACAGACACTCTGTGAGGACACACAGACATTCCATGGGGACAGACAGACACTCTATAGGGACAGACAGACATTCATGTGGACACACGGACACTCCATGGGGACACACAGACACTCACATGGACACACTGACACTCACAGGGACACAGAGATCATTCATGGGGATACAAAGAGTGTTCGTGTGGACACTTGGACCATCCATAGGGAGCCACAGAAACTGCACAGGGACACGTAGACCATCCATGGGGACACGTAGACCGTCCATGGGGTCACACAGGCCATCCATGGGGACACAGAAAGCATCCATGGTGTCACACAGGCCATCCATCAGGACACAGAAATCATCCATGGGGACACACAGAGCATCCACAGGGACTCACAAAGTGTCCATGGGCACACAGAGCATCTGTGGGGACCCCACAGACCAGCCCCAGGTGAGTGGGGTCTGCTGTAGGGATGCAGAAACCAGCCCTACGGACACACAGACAGTCTGTCCATAGAGACTGACAGATGCTCCATGGATGACCAGGGCCCGCTACAGGGACCCAGAGATCATCCACAGGGACATACAGGCCATACATAGGGACTAACATAGGGACAAACAGACCTTCCACAGGCACAGACTGCCCAGAGGGACTCACAGAGAGTCCACAGTGAAGCAGAGACTGCTACAGGGACTCAAAGGCCATCCATAGGGCCAGCCCAAGCTTCTGCCACAGGGAATGTGGGATGAGAAGCCAAGCCCCCACTAGCAGGATGGGGAGTGTGAGGTCACTTCCCCAGGTGTGCCCCAGAGCGTGAGACATCTGCAGGAATG
>NW_005054365.1:1846548-1861777 GCF_000277835.1 Geospiza fortis
AATGCTGGCTCAGCCCCAGAGCAGGAACTGCTGTCCCCCAGAGCCCTGTCCTGTCACCCAGCCATCCCCAAGGAGCCACAGCTGGAGCAGGAGGGACTTCTCCCAGTGCCCAGGAGGATGAGCTCCCCCAGAGCTCAGTGGCACTCTGCAGAACACATCACAGTCCCGTTAATGGCCTTGAACAGGCACTGCTCTCTCCCTGGGACCTTGTACCTAGGGCTTGAGAAGTCTTTGTGTTACTAGTGAAACCTGGAATTTGTAGTACCTATGGGAAAGGTAAACTGGACATGGGTGTAGGGGGAAACCTTCCCCAGCACTCTGATTTTGGGATTACTTCTGTGCTTTTAGTAAATGTACAAGCCAAGTTTTAGCCCAACGGGGCACCTCTACATCGAGAAAAGCCAAACAGCATCTGTTGTGCTCAATTAGTGGAAAAATCCCGGAAGAGAAACCATGCAAGTTTTTGCAGAGCAAACACTCCTCCAGGGCAAACAGCCCTGCATGGTCTGCAGCTCATGGCTAACAATAAGCACTTCTCATGCCATTCTTTTTTGGGGCTTTTTCTCCCACTGCTGTGTTGGTGTTGAGCAAGGACTGAAATAAAGGATGTGATCTTGTAGGTTTCCATCCAGGAGAGACTACGATGCTTTGCATGGATCCCAAACCCATCCCAACAGAAAGTGAACACAACAACTTTAAAAAAAGAACAAATATCCAGAACACAAGACTCAGAGGTTATTTTTTAAAATATATATTTATAGAACTAAGACTACAGCAGGCTCCTTCAGAAGAGTATTTGTATCCTTGGTCATTCAGAAATAAATAGGATAGCGGATTCCTTGCCATGTGCACTCTGCACAGCTCACTGAGAGGCAGCAGGGCAGATGTTGGAGCTCACTGCCATCTTCCCCACACAAATAAATCCAGTGAAGACCCCAAGGACTGGTGAGCTGAGGCACATGCTGAAGCCATGCAGATTCAACTTGAAAAACATCATAAAAACAGCAAATCCTGTTATTCCAGGTTAGTGGCCTGGCACCAGGTTTAGACAGGTAAACTGTATGTTTATCCCCATGTCCTGTGTCCCTGTATCCAGTGAAATAAGGCAGCGAGGAGCAGTGGAGCAGCACTGCACACAGGGACATCAGAGAGACCAGCAGCCCCAAGGCACGTAAGCTTCTGAATCAAAGCCATAATCATATCTATATCTGTGGTAACAGCAAGGGCAGGAATTTTCAGGAGAAGTGGTCAGAAAAACAGGTTTCATGGCTCCAGTAGTAGATAGGTTTGTTTCCAGTGGTGCATAGTCAGAACAAGTCCAGAGTTTAGAGAATCACAGAAGTTAATTAAGTCACAGAATCAGAGAATCCCAGGATGGTTTGGGTTGGAAGGGACCTTAAAGACCACCTAGTTCTGATACCTTAGGATTTTACCTTTTATATTTTTCAAATATTTGTAATCCTGCAATTCTTTAGTGTATAACCCTAAACCCCATATGGAGTGTTAGCTACTGCTTTCCCATTTTGGTCAGACAAAACAATTCCTCTCTAGGCCTGGGAATCAAGGACCCCTTACTGTCTCAGGCCCTGAGAAACATAAGCAAAAGTGAGTTGAGGGGCAGCAAACTCGGGGTAAATGTCTTCATTACCTGAAGCTGCAATTGGAAGATTAAACCCCAATATGCAAATGGACTGAACTTACAAAAATGTGAAAACCCATGACCCATTGTCCATTTCTTGGAGGGCTTTGTCTACCCAAAATCTATCTGAAGGCCAATCAATAAATATAACTTTTTATTCCCTTAATTTTGTCTGGCCTCTGTTTTTAGGTAGTCCCAAAAAGGCATCAGTTCCAACTCCCTGCTATGGGCAGGGACACTTTCCCCTAGACCAGGTGACACCAAGCCCCATCCAGCCTGGTCTCCAGAGCCTACCAGGAGCAACCTGATAAACCTAAAAGCCCACAAGACCCTCATCAGAGAAGTGGCTGGAAGAGTTGAATAAATTCCTTAGAACCCTCCTGAGACCTCCCAGCAGGTTGGATGTGACACAGCCCCTCCCTGGGTAGATGCAAAGCAGCTTCCACTTAAGCCTGGAGCACAGCTACAGCTAAGCCAGATACGTGGTGCAACTGCTGGTGCCCCTCTAAGTAAGACTTCTGAGAGATATGAGTAAAATTTCACCTAAATGACCTAAAGTTTCACCTAAATTTTACCTAAAGTTTAATCCCCACTAATGAAAGACTTCAGGTACAGGCAAGAGCCTTTAGGAACAGGCAAAACCTGAGATCTGAGAGGGATGCACATACCCTGGACACAAGCCAGCGTGCCCAAAGCATCGTGCAGCATTCCTCTCAGCACAAACAACTTCTTAGTTATACAGAGAGTGAGAGGCCCCAGACTTTCTAGATGGCTACACTTTAGAATAACTTCAAATCAAAACCTTCTTCCAACAGAGGTCACCCCTGTGTCTGGTCCTTTTCCTCCTCTGAGTGTGAAGATCCATCCAAGGAGTTTGCTGATCAAAGGCATAGGTTTTTAGTAAGCGCTTTCTGAATGTACAAATAATTATCGGAGTCCTCAAATATTCTCTTGAAAAGCAGAAGCACTTCAGCTCTGTGTGTCTGGGAATAACTGAAAACACCATCTCTGCCACACTGGTCAGACCAACAGTGTCTTCTGCCTTCTGGAAAACCTAGAGAACAGGATCAACAGTGTCTAAACCACAGCTACAGCTCAGACAAATGATGGGAGGGCTGACAGGAGCGCCACTTCGAATTAGTCACCCCAAAATGTCATTCCTTAACCAATGGCCATTCTTTCTCCACTGTCCCTCCTCTGTGTAGCTTCACCTCATAGTACATTCTAGCATTACAGAATGCTAGAATGGTTTGGGTTGGAATGGACCATCAGGACCATCTAATTCCAACCCCCTGCCATGCCAGGGACAATTTCCACTATCCCAGTTTGCTCCAAGCCCCATCCAACCTGGCCTGGAACACTTCCAGGGATCCAGGGGCAGCCACAGCTTCTCTGGGCACCCTGGGCCAGGGCCTCCCCACTGTCTCAGGGAAGAATTTCTCCCTTCTAGCTGATCTAAATCTACTCTCTTTTAGTATAAACCATTCCCCCTTATCATATTACTATATGCCCAGGTAAAAAATTCCTCTCCCTCTTTCTTTTAAGCCTCATTTCATCAAAAGTGGGTACTCACTGTGACTGTTAGAAATGTACCAAGCTGTAGCCATCAACTGTGGCATAATCAGGCTCCCCTGAAACACAGAGCACAAAAAATCCCCTCAGGTTTCCCAGAAGTGCTCATTATGTGACTTTAAACAGAGCAGAAGCACCACACACTGGCCATCCATGTTAAGGTGAATGAGTGAATGAGGTTCAAGCAAGGCTGGGAGAGCTGGGGGTGTCCACTTGGAGAAGAGAAGGCTCCAAGGAGACCTCAGAGTTCCTTCCAGTGCCTAAAGGCGATCCAAGGGAGCTGGAAAGGGATTTTGGCAAGAGCTGAAGTGATAGCTCCCATGGCAAGAAAGCCCAGGAAGCCGTAACTCACCTGGTGCACTGGTCGGGGTGGGCAGAGGTCCCCTCCTGCGCAGAAGGAAACAAAGAGCTGAGGATCTGCATGGCTAAGAGACTCCCCTTGCCCTGGTTCTGCACCCCCCAGCTGCCCCCCAGAGCTGGTGGGAGGGAAGGAGGTTTGGCCAGGCTGTGCTTTATGGAGACTTGACAAGGCAAGTCATGGTGGGCTCACCACCCACAGCCCACTTGGCAAACATGGAAATTGAACCTGACACAGTGAGTGGGGAAGAGGAAAAAATAACCAGAAAGCACTGACTCAGAGGAAAACTGACAAGTGAGCCTCAGGGCATGTCTTTGTACGTGCCTTTGCCCAGAGTGAGACATCAGGAAGCCGTAATTGGACATGACTGCTCTCTCAGTGTGGCAGCCAAAGTGGCAATTCATCCTTAGCATGAGTCTTGGCCCCAGTCATCATCTTGCCCCTGACAGAAAAACCCTCCACCGTGTCCTCCCTGCCCAGCTTCTATCCCACAAGAGTGAATCCAGCTCTGCAGTTCCTCCCTCCACTCACAAATGCTTTTAATTCTCCTCAGATCTCCTCCTGTGATCTGTGTTGGTGACATATCACACAATGAGCCATGCAAGCAAATAATGTCCTCTAATACCTTTAAGTCCAGTTTCCAATAGACTGAAAGGAACAAACTATGCCTATTCTAGGAGAGTGAGCATCATCTGCAATAACAATTTCAGTTGTACCTTACCTTGATATAGGCACAGGAGCTGGACTTCTCGCAGGAGTCACATTTCTCTGGGCATTATAGTAGTTTTCATAAACAACAGGAGCTAGGAAAAGTTGACAGTAGTAAAATACAAGCCTCTTACAGACATAAAATACTTGCTAAACCAGCATTCAGCTGCCAAGTCTTTCCCCTCTCTGAGAAAATGCCTGATAGGAAACTAAAAAGATTTGAGACTATGATCTCCAGGGGCTGTCAAAGGTGGCAGAGACCAGTGCTGCAAGGCAGTGAATGAAATGCAAAATGAGTGTTTCCTGCACACAAAATGATGCTGACCAGAGCAGCCAGCTCCATGAGGAGTACAGAGCAGTCAGAACTACTTTTTGAGATTCTACTAAGCTCTTACCTGGGGCCAAACTTCCAGTTTTGCGTAAATTTACAAAAAAATCAACATCCTTCTCAATGCTGCACATTTCTAAACTCTTGCGGATTTCCTCGTATTTCTGCAAAAGGGAAATAAAGTGCATTTGTATACATCAGGTCAAAAAACAAGGCTTTTCTCTTTGCTTACCACACATAGGGTGCAAGCGCAGTACTCACACAAGCTCCAGTGTCAGGGGAATCACAGAATCCCAGAATGGTTTGGATTGGAAAGGAAATTGGACACCCATCCCATTCCACACCCTGCCATAGGCAGGGACACCTTCCACTACATCCGATTGCTCCCAGCCCTGTCCAGCCTGGCCTTGGACATTCCCAGGGATCCAGGGGCAAGCACAGTTTCTATGGGCGACCTGTGCCAGGGCCTCACCACCCTCAAAAAACGTGGAAATCCCAGAGGAAACCTCATTTGCAGGAGTTTTGGCCAATCCTTCTGCTCGCCTACTCATGCTGGTGTCTTTGGTCAACTCGGATGTAACACAGTTTAGTGCACAGGGAAACAAACTGGGCTTTGCTTTCTACACAGAAGAAGGAAGGTTTTGAGTTGAGGTACCTCATCATTCTGGACACAGCCTAGGGAGAGCTGGTTGACGTGGAGCCAGAGGGCATTACGGAAATAGTTGATCCGCTCGCACTCCTGAGTCTCAAAGAACTGAAACAACACAGACAAAACTGCCCATAACATCTTCAAAATGAGGGCAAATCTCTTTTGTCCTGATTGCTTCCCACCCCCATGTGCCACACCAAAGCTAACTGCCAGGAGCATTGGTCTTCTGCAGGAAGCAAGGAAGCTGTGAGTCCTCTGGCTTGTCCAGAGCAGAAATAATCCTTCTATGCATCCAGGTGATGTGCTAGGCTTGGAAAATCTGCAAGATTAATGTAGAGGGGACCACCCAGCACATTTCTACCTCTGGGGAGACCAAGCCAGCTTCCTAAAGGCAGTACAGGTTCCCAAAGTATCTGGTCCTCCTGTGGTCCCAGCCCACTTCCCTCACCGAGGTACCCTTAAATCCCAGAATCATTTAGATTGGAAAAGCCCTCTAAGATCATCAAATTCCACCATTACTGCTGCACTGCCAAGGCCACCACTAACACATTTCCCCAGGTGTCACATGTACATGGGGATTTTTTTAACATTTCCATGTTCAAGATATGGACTAATAAAAAAGAAGAAGATGTATGAAAACAGAGGTGTTTCTGTTTCTTTCCTGCCCAGCCCTTTTCCAAGCAGGGTTAAACCCTTTTGAAATCTGCTGTCTGGTACACCTCAATTTCACATGTTTTTACACATTCCCATGAACATCCACACTTCTTACCACTTATGACCTTTGCAGAGGAAAACCTCCACATCATCCATCTGCAAAAGCAAAACTGCTGCTTTCCACTCCCCACCACAGAACCATTAGGGTTGGAAAAGCTGTCTAAGAGCATTGAGTCCAACCACTAACCCAGCACTGCCAAGCCACCACTAGACTGTGTCCCATCCTAGAGGCTTCAAGAGAAGACACCAAAAAAGCAGCACACCAGCACAGAGAGACCCACGCATACCACACAAATCAGAAAATTCAGTTCAAAAGGGAAAATTGGGATAGCGGCCTGAAGAGAGGTAACTTGGAAGGGATCAGCACTGCTGGGAATGGGAAAGCTGGTAGCAAGCCTGAAGCAGATCTGAGATAAAATCTGTTTTTGCAGTCCCAGTCCACCCCTCAGTCACAGATCACAGGCCAGCAGCAGAGCAGCTGCTCAGCCCTCTTGCTACCAGTCTGGAATTCCCCAGAGCATGTGCTGGAAATCCCTGCTGGACCACTTCCCTGTGAGGCTGTCTGCTTCAGGCTGATACACCCTCTCAGAAGGGTTCCCACACTAGTGCATGGTCTGTGAGACACCAGGTGAAGAGCTCTTGGCACAGTGTGCATGTGGAGATGGTTTCACCTGCATCCCCAGCCACCACCAGCCTCTGCTGAAAAGTCATGTAAAGTCTTCCAGAGTTTCAGACAGTCTTCTGAGCAGCAAAGGTGTTATTGAGGCTCCAGGACATACTGGCCTGGGGTTACTGAGGCAACCACAGCTGTCCAAGATGACAGCCATGCCACACCTGCAAGCAGGTAGTGGGCAAAAATGTCACTACCTCGACTCAGGCAATTTTAGAAGCTGGTGGAGAAAATAATAAAATGAGAGCAGAAATCTTGAAGCAGTGGGGCCTTGAATCCAGAAGCCATTCTTCACACACGCACACAGGATTAGCTGCAATACATCCTGATGCCTCACTGCCAGGGGAATACAAAACCAGGAAATCTGCACTGTTCCTGAGCCCTGCAGCCAGGACTGCAAACCCAGAGGACCACCCTGCCTCGTGGAAGTGTTCAGGGACATTTACCTCACAAGCTTTGATGTGCTCGTTCTGCCACTCGTCCCGGATCTTCTCCATGGTGGTCACACTCTGCTGGTAACTCCTGTCTGTGAGACAAATCATATTTTGGCTGAAGGTGCCTCTGCCCTTCAGTGGGGTTGGAATGAGGTGACCTTTAAGGTCCCTTCCCACCCAAATCATTTTATGATACTGTGATTCCATGATTAACATTCATTAAAAAAAATCCCTTCACTAGAAGGTAATTCTAGGGCTGGGAAAAAGTGGGGGGGAGATCAGGGATAAAGCAGAAGGACATGGCTTTAGTTGGATCATGTAGGTTTCTCCAGGGACATTGTCCACTGCTGCTGTCTTGGGAATGTGTTTCCAAGGAGTCATGCCTGACCCAAGAGCTAGAGCTCATCCATGAGCCGTGCCACAGCTTCACAACCCTCTGCCCCTCACCTTCCCAACATGGCATTTCCACACTCACCAGTGTCCTCCAGTGCTGATTTCGTCTGAGCCAGCTTCAGGAACAGCTGCCAAAACCAGGAGAGACAAGGAAGGTGAAGAAGAGGCAGTGTGCATCACCAGTGGCACTGCGGCCCCACTGGGGAGCATCACCAGCCTCCCCATCTCACCCCAAACCCAGAGCTGGAACAAGAGCTGTGGGGCATGAGAGCTGCAAGAAAAGACATCCCTTTCCTCCCCCACACCACTGCCTGTTGGGAAGGGTGAAAGTTTGACAAGAAAGTCTCACAGATATGTATGTTTAGCAGAAAGACTTTTAAATGTAGAATCTGAAAAAGGAATAGAGATGGAAGCAAGTTTTGATATAGAAGAAAAGATTCGCTGAGCCAGTCTTACCAGATAACCAAGGAGGCAAAGGGTGTGTTAGTTAGAAGGGGTTTTTATGACTTATAGCAAAGGATAAACCCTCTTCAAACAAGAAGATGTTTTTACCAAGCAGAAAGATAGCACAGGCAAAGAAGTCAGCAAATGTTGCAAGTAGAAAAAAGGTCTCAGAATCTTCCACTGCAAGAAAGCTGAGAAACAACTTCTAGCTTAAACTGTAATGTACTAACTTTTAGTGATTGGAGAACAGTAACATGAATATGGTAATTACAGTAGTTATGATAGGCTAATATAGATAGCAGTTAAGGTATAGATTGGTTCTACTGCATTAAGATGCTCAGCAAAGAAAAGTATATAATGCATTGTAACCTAAACCAAAGGGTCTCCAGGCCTGCCTGCAGCTGGAGCTGACAGCTCTGTCACCCACAACCCTGGGCTGCTATAACATCTTGGATGGAATAAACTGCATTTTGGAGGGCCCCTGGAGTCCTGCAACTCTCATTCAGGGTCTTACAGGGGTGAATGCCTGCCCATACCTTCTCCTGCTGCTTCTGCGTGACCAGGTTGGCGTTGCGGTGCACGGCCTGCTCCGCCTCGTCCTTGTCGCGGCAGCGCTGCTCGTACAGACGCTTGGCCTGGGACAGACAGCACACACACGGATGTTTGATACAGACACAGCATGGGGGGGAAAAGCTCAGCCTGCGAGGGAACAGCCTGCCTGCAGAGCAGGGAATGGCACAAAAGGTGCCCTGCAGCTTGGGAAAAGCCTTGCGAGGCAAGGACTGGGGTGAAAAGCTTCTGGCAATCGAGGGCACGTCCAGGGAAGGGCTGGGGAACAGGCAGGAGCACGAGTGGGATGAGAAGCAGCTGAGGGAGCTGGAAGGGGGCTCAGCCTAGAGAAAAGGAGGCTCAGGGGGGACCTTGTGGCTCTGAACAACTCCTGACAGGAGAGGGCAGCCAGATGGGGGTTGGGCTCTGTTCCCAGGGAACAAGAGACAAGAGGAGAGGAAGTGGCCTCAAGTTGCATCAGAGGAGGTTTAGAGTAGATATTCAGAGAAACTTCTTCACAGAAAGGGTTTTCATGCCCTGGAACAGGCTGCCCAGGGCAGTGGTGCAGTCACCATCCATAGAAGTGTTCAAAAAAGGTGTGGATGTGACCCCTGGGGAGATGAGTTAGTGGTTGGCTTGGCAGTGCTGGGCAAATGGTTGGACTCAAGCATCCTAGAGGCTTTTCCAACCTGAATAATTCTCTGACTCTAAACCATTTGTATCCAACATGCAAGGCTACCACTGGTCTTGTCTTTGGCATGCTCTTCACTTTTTCTGAGCACACCCTGCACAGCACTCACACAGACGCAGCATCAAGAGTCACAGCAGAGGAGGAAACCCCTCTCATTTAAGCCTGTCTCAACGCTCTGTGTGTGTGTGTGGAGCAGCATTAACCCACATGGCAAGAAATAGCAGCACATTAGCTTTACCTCCATGGTCTTCTTGTACTGAAGATTCCTGTTTTTGTGAATGGCCTCCATGATCAGTTCTATCTGTGAAGACAACAGACCTGGGGTCAGCACATCAATGACCATCAAAGCTCCAGGACGCAGTGTCTGTGGAAGAGCCACAGACCACACTGAGATGTGTTTAAAGACCTTTATTCACTCAAATCATCTTCACAAAATTCATCTTTTGTGCTTCTGCCTAAGCCTTGAATTGTAGGCAATTGTAGCCTTTGTGTATGCAAACGAGCTCTACAAATTAAATCCTAGCAATATATAGTACTGTACCATCTCCACAGACTCTGGCAAAACTGGGAAACCCACTCCCCTCTGCTAGGACCAAACCAGTCCCTGGTTCTAGCAGTTTTCCCTGGTTTTCCAGACAAAGCAATCTCAAGCCAGAAGAAGTTAAAAGGCTTGGCCATTTTAGCAGCCCATATGGAGGAGACCACACAGCCCTATAAACAAATGTTTTAAAACCATTCCAATGCTGTGGCTGGCCCCAAAACACACACGAAGAAGATGTAGAAGTGAGAAGAAGGAAGTTGGAGGTTACTACACAGTTCAACACAGTTACAACACATAGGAAGGAGCTCAGTACTTCCCAGCAGCACAGGCATTGGGGGCGTGGCAGGGGCTGGGACATGGCATGAGACAGCACCGGGATCAGCCCCTTGCAGGGGCAGGATCAGCACCCTGCAGGAAGGCACATCTTCCCACCGTGCCTGACCTTTTTCCGATGCAGCTTCTGCTTTTCCCTGAAATCCTCCATCTTCTTTGCTTCCTCCCGAAGGGTTTGCGCCAGCTGGATGTGACCTTGTCCCACATTGTCTATCTCTGCAAAGAGAAAACAAATTCAGACTGTTTCTCAAGTCAACTTAGAGCACACCACACGTCCCCTTTCAGAAATGTGATAAAGCTCCAGCTTGTTTGAAGCAGCCTCCAAGCAGCGCTCACCAATGTAAGGATCAGCCCTGCTGGGACCTGCTCCCCAGTTTGAGAAAACTCTCCCCCTCGCACAGGTAAATCTGGGCATGTTTCAACACATTGCCCCAGACCAGCAGACAGCAGCTTGGAGCACAGAAAAATGAAGGCTAAAACACCCTCAGGCTGCTTGGGCTGAAGGCGAGGTGGCCACACTGTGAAACACCCTCAGGATCCACCAAGAGCCAAATGGCAGCTCCTGATTCAATCTCCAAACCCACAGCTGTGAACTGTCAGCAGTGCTGAGGGCAGAGCCCTGTTAGGGAGGTCCAAAGGGGCAGCAAAGAAACCTGGGTCAGGTAGGGGATGGACTGGGCACAGGATAGCAGAGTGCTCACCCTCCAGGTGCTGTCTGATGGTACCACGGCAGGATGTGACACGTGACAATGTACAGTGGCCAAAGCACCACCTTTTAGATGCCCCAGTTAGAATCACACAATCATTTAGGTTGGAAAAGCCCTCTTTAGATCTTCAAGTTCAACCATTCTCCCAGCACTGCCAAGGCCACCACAGACCCACGTCCCCATGGGCCACATCCATATAGCTTTTTAAACCCTCTGGGGATGGGGACTCCCCCACTGCCCTGGGCAGCTGTGCCAGGGCTGGACAACTTTTTCCATAAGAAAATTTCCCCAATATCCAATCTAAACCTCCCCTGGCCCAGCCTGAGGCCGTTCCCTCTCCTCCTGTCCCTGTTCCCTGGGAGCACAGCCCGACCCCCCCGGCTGTCCCCTCCTGGCAGGAGCTGTGCAGAGCCACAAGGTCCCCCCTGAGCCTCCTTTGCTCCAGGCTCAGCCCCTTCCCAGCTCCCTCAGCCTCTCCTGGGGCTCCAGCCCCTTCCCCAGCTCCGTTCCCTGCCCTGGACCCGCTCCAGCCCCTCAGTGTCTCTCCTGTCCTGAGGGCCCAGAGCTGTCACCAGCACTGGAGGTGTGAGTTGCAGTGGGTTTGTGAAGAGGACAAGCCTGTCCAACAAACTCCAGATGAGCTTCCTATGCACAACACAAATGATCTCTGAGCTGCAGCCAGACCTGAAAGCCCAAGAGATCCCAAAATGATGCCCTGTGGGTCTCCCGTCCCACACATGTCCTGGCGCACTTTGTCCCAAGCCCCACACACTGGGATAAACCAGGCCAGCAGTACAGCCTTTGCCTGGCCTCAGCACTGCACAGCTTTAGAGATTTCTCTGCTATTTTATTTCCAAGCAGTTGCCTTCAGGCTTTGGTGTCCTGGCAAACAGAAAGAATTACTTACGTTGCTTGAAAACATCAAGGGATCTCTTCAGCGTGCTGAAAAACACAGGCAGGGCATTAAAAAGGGTGGAGAAGCACAGTCAGGCACAGGCACAGCAGAGCACCTCCTCCAAAACAGAGCTCACTCAACAATGCCCAAAGAACCTCAAAGCACATTTATTTACCCTCTTAGTACCTCCAGCTTTTTCCCCTCTCAGCAGGTACAACACAGTTCACTTGGTTTGACATCTTTCTGAACACTGGATGCTATTAAAAATTCAAAGTTTCACAACAAACGCTTCTGGCAACCTCCTGAAACCATCATTTGGGACAATTTCAACATGGTGTGTTTGCCAGTGGTTGGAAAAATAGGGAGCTTTTCTCCCTATTAATATTGCACAGTAAAGATGGTAAAAACGTTTTAAGTGACACCTCAGTATGAAACTGTAAGTAAATGACCAGGGCGTGTATAAAGTGCAGAAATAAAGGAGGAAGCAGAAGGCACTGAGGAGCACTTGGGAAATGGAACAAGCCGTGGTGGCCACAGCATGCTGGGCTCTAAAGATGTGCACGGTTTGAGTCAGGGAAGTACCTGTACTTCCCTCTGGCTACAAAACCTGTCCGGAAGTAACCCAAGGTCTCATGATCCCCAGCCTTCTGCTGACCCACCAGCCCACATCCCCCTGAGCATCTAACAGTGCCTTGGTTAATCTGTGGCTAAGGGGAACCTGGTGGGCTCCAGCTCAAAGCCAATTAGAACCCAACTGAGCGCTGCTCATTCATGAGAGCGATTTCAGCTCATCTTCTGACTGTCTCAATTGTTTCAATTGTGTTTTGTCTCATAGCCTCCCTCCTTCTCTTCCTCCTTCAGGGACACCCATAAAAGCAACTGTGAACTTACTTCAGTTCTGTCTGCCCACAGGGCTTCTTCTTCGACAAGTTAATGAGCTCCTTGCCATATTTTTCTTCTATAATTGCTCTGTTGAGGAAAGAGAGACATCACAGAGAGAAATCATCGATTGGTTTGGGATGGAAGGGACCTGAAAGCTCATCCAGTTCTACCCTCTGCCATGGGCAAGGACACCTTCCACTACCCCAGGGTGCTCCAAGCCCTGTCCAACCTGGCCTTGGACACTTCTAGGATGGGGCGCTCTGGACAAACTGTGGCAGAGAGGGTCCTACCACCCTCACAGCCGGGAATTCCTTCCCTATATCACATCCAGCCCTGCTCTCAATGTGTGGCAATAAGTACTCTCTGTACCTGGCACTAATCCTTAGGGTGAGCATCTGAAAAAGAGACCAAATCTCATGAGGTGACATAAATAACATCTTTGAGAGACCATATTATCTCCCCCTCTTGGAAGAAAGGAAAGAGGAAAAGAGAGCTCCTGTGTTGCAGTGTAAGGATAACCAGTTCTTTGTTTTTTAAATCACTACAGACAACCAGGACTTGGTCAAATGTAGTTCTCTCCATGTGGCCAGCAGAAAGCAACAAGAACTGCTAGAGGCTGCCATTAGAACATCTACTGGATAAAACAAATAACGTTCTAAAATGCCTTATCTACTAGCACAGATGGAGACCCTTGTGTGGTTGATTTCTGGAGTCTGGCAATGAAATTCTCCAGAAGCTAATAGGGAAATCGAAAAAAAATGTATTATAGATTGATTTTTTTATATACCTAGCAACATTCTCATGAACTTTGAGACAGAACATCCAGCAGGCACATTTTCCATATCTGGAACTGTGTAACAGCCATGCTGGACAACTGGGCCAAATCCAGAGAGTGGCAAATCCAGGCCCAGCCTCTGATCTCCTCCTAGCCAAACACTGCAGGGGCAACCCACACCTCCTTCAAGGCCAAAGAGGGCACAGGGTATAGAGGAGGCTTCTGGCACTCTGCATTGTCACTGATGAGCAAGACTTGGTTTTTAGGGTCCACTTCCTCATGTGGAAGGTCCAAATTTTTCTGAAACGTGGGATTACAGTCTGAACAGATATAGGTGCATTAGACACTTTTAAGCACAGCTCTCCTCCTGTTCATCCCCATTTTGTTTGTTCCAGGATGCTCTGTACAGAGTGCAGTCAAGACTGCTCTGTGCAGTCAAAGGTTGGTTTTCTCCAGCTGTCATTACCATTACCAAATGACATTAATTCAATGTATGGTGTTCTACAATGCTCTTCATATTTAGCCACTGTTAACCAGGTGAGCCATAAAGGTAAAATACATCAGATTTTAGTCAGATCATCACCAGCCACAGAACCTTTGCTTATGCCTTCTCCTCTGATTAATAATGGCAGCACCTAACCCTACCACTTCTTAACACTGAATCTGTGGGGTGTTCATAATGCACAGAGACAAAGACAGGACAAAGCTATGGCTCTCCTGGGCCAAGATCTTCTAACTTGATCTTCTGCAAGGCAAACAGCAAGGTGAACTTCATGGGACAGCCTTTTAGCCTCAGTTAAACGCGGCAGAAATCAAACTGGGAACACCAGGAGAAGGAGCCGTGCCACAGCACCACTCCCAGGCTCCACCCAGCCCGCTCCAGAGGCAGCTCCCTACCTTTCCTTCAGAAAGTCTTCAAACTCTTTGCAGTTCTTCCTGCCATCGTTCAGGTGCTGAATGATGCTGTCGTAGCCAACTGTGCTGGTCAGGTCCGTGCTCTGGAAACACAGGAGCAGGAGTCATGTCCCTGCCAGTGCAATCCATGGACACTGCCACCCCCTGAGGCATTTGCACAGGCCATGGCTCAGGGGGAGAAAGCGTGCAAGTGCCTCTTTATGAAAGAAAATATTTTATTTTAGGGGTGGGAGAAACTCCAGAATGAGAGCAATGGTGGCAATTTGAGACAAGGTACATCTGTGCCACCCACACTTGCCAAAGATTCTGAAGGGTCATTGTCTTCCATATTATTCTTTAAAAACATATATTGCATGTATGCATGTAGAACAAAAGAAAAAGGAAAGGAAAAGGAAAAAAGAATAAAAAGAAAAAATGAAAAGGAAAAGAAAAAGAAAAAAGAAAAAGAAAAAGAAAAAGAAAAAAAGAAAAACAAAAACAAAAACAAAATAAAAAAGCAAATGGGAAAAGGAAAGAAAGAAAAGGAAAAAAAGAAAAAGAAAAAAAGAAAAACAAAAACAAAAACAAAATAAAAAAGCAAATGGGAAAAGGAAAGAAAGAAAAGGAAAAAAAGAAAAAGAAAAAAAGAAAAACAAAAACAAAAACAAAATAAAAAAGCAAATGGGAAAAGGAAAGAAAGAAAAGGAAAAAAAGAAAAAGAAAAAAAGAAAAAGAAAAAGAAAAAGAAAAAGAAAAAGAAAAAGAAAAAGAAAAAGAAAAAGAAAAAGAAAAAGAAAAAGAAAAAGAAAAAGAAGATGCAGCAATGATGTAGGCTGACCTATTCTAATCCTCATTCTTTCGCCATTCTTATGCATGGCTGCAGAAAAGGGAGCAATAGTAGGAGCAGGTATGAAACTCAGCAACAGGACACAAAAGCCACGAAAGGTTATCAAGAAGCCTGAAGAGGATTGTGGCAGGATGGAGAGATTCAGGAAATGGTTCAAAGGCAGGACGAGCATGCACCGATCTGGCATGACAGTGTGGGCAGCAGAA
>NW_005054365.1:1861820-1864122 GCF_000277835.1 Geospiza fortis
AGGGCTGGTATCTGTGATAAAGGAACAGTTTAATTAAGTGGAATTCCCTATTCAAGTACTTGATTGTCAGTGACCAGAAAGCAAGAAGTGAAGGGGAGATGTGGTGGAGTGGGACTGGCAGAAAATCCACAGGTATCCCAGACCAGCTTTGCATGGGAAGACAGGACTGTGGAGCAGGATCTAAGCAGAAAACAAACTTCCTTTACAAAGTACAAATGTCCCTCCAAAATGAGGTTGGTACTGATAAACCCACAACCAGCTCTCAGGTTCACATCTTCACTAACCGGGTCTGTGAAAAGGAAACACTGCACTGGAGTCAGGCTTCATCACACTTGCAAAACACAGGATCAGGAATTCACTCACTTGAATCCCTGTCCCCACTTTCAAAGGACACAAAATGGATGCAAAGCACAGCTGCTGGTCACTGCAAGGCCAGGCAGGAGGGAGGCTCAGAGCCCCATCACTGATCACTGCACATCCCGGGGAGGCTCAGAGCCCCATCACTGATCACTGCACGTCCAGGGGAGGCTCAGAGCCCCATCACTGCACGTCCAGGGGCACCCAGAGGCTCATGCATCCTGCTCTGCTCCCCAGGCACTCTTGGGCTCTCTGTGCCAGGCAGAAGGGTCAAGGGGAAAACTGGGAGTATCCATCAATAACGTGCACTAAGCTCTTTGTTTTAATCACTGTTCCTCCTACAGTAGAAGGATATAAATCCAGCACGTGTTGTTTCCTAAGCACCTAAGGCAGGACCAGACCTCAGGGTACAAGGTGTTATATGAAACACAGAATCACAAAATTGTTTAAGTTGGAAAAACCCTCCGAGTCTGAAAGCTCCCCAGCACGCCCAAACTATTCACCTACCGATGTTCCTGAGTGCCACATTTATATGGCTTTTAAATTCCTCCAGGTGAGTTTTCCATGGTAGGAACTCCCGGCCCAGATGGAGCTGGGCAGGGTTTTATGGTCTCAAATCAGCCTTTGCAGAAAACTTCTGGGCAGGTTTGGCACAGAAAGACTCAAAAGGACCAGCATGACTGGGGGTGCTCAACCTGGAGAAGGCTCCAGGGACACCTCAGAGCCCCTGCCAGGGCCTCCAGGGGCTCCAGGAGAGCTGCACAGCCACTGGGGGCAAGGCATGCAGGGACAGCAGCCAGGCAATGGCTTCCCAGGGCCAGAGGGCAGGGACAGATTTTGGGATCTTGGGAATTAGGAATTGGTGTCTGGGAGGGTGGGCAGGCCCTGGCCCAGGGTGCCCAGAGCAGCTGTGGCTGCCCCTGGATCCCTGGCAGTGCCCAAGGCCAGGCTGGATGGGGCTTGGAGCAGCCTGGGACAGTGGGAGGTGTCTCTGGTCATTGCAAGGGATGGAATTAGATGGTCTTGGGGGTCCCTTTCAACCCAAACCATTCTGGGATTCTGTGACTGCAAATGCAGGGCTGGCAACAGCAAGGGAAGAGGAAGTGCAGCACGGCAACCACAGAGCCATGGGCACAGAGAAGATTCAAAACCATAATAAACTAACCCAAAGGCAAGTATGAAAGATGGGGAGCTGCACCAAGCCCTGCCTAAACAGAGCATGAGGATCTCTCCTGCCATTTTCCTGCACACATCTGTCCGGGTCCTCCCTGCTGGGCACAGCTCTGAGCCCACGTGCTATTTAGAGGCCAGCCCATGGAAACTGCGAACAGATGATTTCAAGGTGACAAAGCAGCACCTGATGTTTCCCAAGCTCACAGGACATGCAACCCCCCTCCCTTCCTGATCTGCTGCCTGGATTTGCACCCAATGGAAGCAGTAACGAGAAGGAATTTGCGTGCTGCTTGTGATGTTTCGGGGTTTGGTTACACCTTCAACCAAAAGCAGGGCTAAAACGCTCTGCTGGGGATGGGAAAGCACGTCATGATCCTGTCTGAGTCACAGCAAGCTGCTGAGGTTGATGCTTCCATCTCCTACCCCGATTTACACGGAAAACCCGTGCAGACACACACCCTGTGAAGAAAATGACAGTGGAGAAATATTTCAATTAGAAAAGTTCTCTAAGACTGTTAAGTCTTAGAGGGAGTTAACCACTCCCCAGTATTGCCCACCCCACCATTAAACCATCTCCCCAAGTGCCACATGCCTTTTGAATCTCTCTGGGTATGGGGACTCCCCCACTGCCCTGGGCAGCCTGTTTCTAGGATTAATAACCCTTGCCATGAAGAAATTTTCCCTAATATCCAATCCAAACATCACTTCACACAGCCTGAGGCCGTTCCCTCTCCTCCTGTCCCTGTTCCCTGGGAGCACAGCCCGACCCCCC
>NW_005054365.1:1864217-1868644 GCF_000277835.1 Geospiza fortis
GCACAGGGACAGGCCCTGCCCTGGGGCTGTGTCACAGCCTGGCTGGGACAGCCCAGGGCCATTGGCCTCCTGTCCCCCTGGGCACCCTGGGCTCATTCCAGCCCCTGGCACCAGCACCCCCAGGGCCTTTCCCAAAGGGCCCTTTCCAGCCCCTCTGCCCAGCCTGGGGCTGCAGGGAATGGTGAGACCCAAAGCAGGACCCAGCTCTTCTCCTTGGTGCCCCTCACATCATTGGCCTCAGGCCATGGATCCAGCCTGCCCAGACCCCTCTGGCAGAGCCTTCCTGCCGTCCATCTGTCTATCCCAGCCTTCCCAAACTGAAAGGTTTGGGGCTCTGCACATGTTCATGGACCACCTCCTGAAAGATCCACATTTATTCCAAGCTCCCAGTATGTTTCCTCAGCCTTGTGTGCTTAGAGAAACGCACCAGAAGCTGGTGACTTATTTTAGTAGTTGGAAACACTGCAACTGTGGCTGTCTGTGCTGTCCTTGCTCAGTCAGTGCCTGCAGAAGTTACTGAGACAAAGAGAAGCGCTTCATGCGGGTGCCCGCAGGGAGCAGGGCGAGGAGAGGCTGCACAAGGCTGCAGCTCCTCCCCACCCCACAACCAGGAGGGTACAACAGGACAGACAAAACTCACTGCAGGGAGGAAAAGGCCTCGCTGCAAATCCACCCACCTGGGACCAGCATCCTGCAAAAGGCAGCTTTTTGATTAGTAATTTTCCACTTGACATTTCCTTCCCCTGCACCAGCACCTTCCCTGCTCGTCCCAGAGACACCAAAAGACATGGACTGTTCTGCCTTGATGCAATTTCTTCTTCCCAGAAATCCCACCTTGTTCCTTTGAAACAACGACCTGGGGATTTCACAATGCTGCTGCCAAGTTCCACCAAGCCAGTGCCCATTTAGAGAAGGACAGGCAGGGCAAAGGGGAAGTGAAACAGCCACCATCAGACAGCAGCCCGGGAATAAACCCAGGAACGCAGGGCTACATCCCCCCAGACATGGGTTGTTTTAGCAGCATTGGTAAAAACACCACAGGGAGCAGAGCACTGCCTCGTTGAAGGCAAAATTACCGAAATTTCATTCTCCAAGCTGCAGCCTGTTTAGCCCACAGATCAGAATTAGAGTGGTTCTTAGCATTAATGTAATTTCTGTTTTTACCACATGGTTTTACAACACCAAGGTGCACTGATGAGACCCAAGGCTGTGGGGTTACCCGAAACATGTGTAAGAACAGGCTTGTGGAAAACAAGGCATGTACTAAGAAAGTGGAAAAAAGTGAAAGAAAAGACCTCACACAGTGAAAGAAGAAGAGCAGATTGCAAAAACAAATGAAAACAAAATGTCAGGCTTGCCCAAATTGCGGCAATCACTACAGGCAGGACAAGGGCAAACAAACATGAGCTTTGGGGTATTTTTGTTTTTGCACAGCTCACTCACAGGCTGAGGGAGTGAGTGACATGGGAGTCAGAGCATGCAGGGCAAAAAATGTTCAGCTTCAGGCATGTCTGGACTTCAGTCCCTGAGCAGCAGGAGCTGCAGTGGGGTGCCAGGGAGCAAACATCTTTATTTAAGGAAATTCATCATCTTGTATTGGGACCCGGGAGCATGAGCAAACTTCAGTGCAGAGAGCCAGTGGGGCTGTGTTTTCCCACCAGAGCACATCAGGAATATCACACCACCAGCTCCAGCAGGGAACAGGAGCCAGTGCAGAAGCAGACACAGCACCCACTAAAGGAACCACAACTGCTGGGGTTTAAAACTAAATCAATCCCCAGGTGAGGCTGGAAGCACAGCCCTGCTATCCCAACAGAGCAAAGGGTGGGCTGCAGCTTAGCCTGCAATCACAGAATCCAAGAATGGTTTAGGTCGGCAGAGACCTTAAACCTCATCCCATTCCCCCCTTCTGCCATGGGCAGGGACACCTTCCACTATCCCAGGCTGCTCCAAGCCCCATCCAACCTGGGCTGGGACATTGTAAGGGATCCAGGGACAGCTACAGCTGCTCTGGGCACCCTGAGCCAGGGCCTCCCACCCTCACCCTTACCATCCTATCCCCACAAAGAAATCTGGAGGTCATCACTCACAACCAGTCACACTTCAAAGCTGGAAGATCCAATACCAAAACTGGCCTAGGTTTTGAGAGTTTGAAAATTTTTTAGACTTTGTCCCATCAGTTGGAGCATATTTCCCCTGAAGCACTCCCAAAGTCTCCTCCTTCTCATCAGGCTGTCATAACCACCAAGAAATTTGTTCCCACAGGAGTAACATACATTTTTTTCCCAGTATTTAGGCTTTCTGCAGGTAGAATGGGATGATGAGTTAATTTGGGGGGGGGGGATAATATGTGTACATTTTGTATCAGCAGATCTGAAGCTGAGCCATCATCACCCCTAAAAAACAGTGTGTGGCAGCATCTGCCACATGCCCAGGATCATGCAGCAATGGCCCTCTGGGTCTCACCTTGTCTGACAGGTGAAGAACCTACAGAAGACAAAAGCTGTGTCTCACCAAGCTCTTTGTAATGACAGGACAAGGAATTATGGTTTTAAACAAAAAGATGGGAGATTCATATTAAATACAGGGAAGGAATTGCTTGGATTGTTTATGAGTGAGGGTATTAAAACACTGGCACAGGTTACCCATACAAGCTGTGGGTACACCATCCCTGGAAGCATTCCAGGCCAGGCTGGACAGGGCATAGAGCACCCTGGTCTTGTGGAAGGTGTCCCTGACTATAGCAGGGTGATGGACTGGATGGTTTGTAAGGTCTTTCCCAACCCAAACTGCTCAATGCTTCTATGATTCTAAGAAATCACTTGCTTCAGCAAAGACTTCTATTTTTTGCCTTACACAAAGCAATCTAAGAGGAAAATTGCAGGAGGAAGTGCTTGCCCACTCACAGCACTCAGCAGCAGGTGGAAGCTGGATGTGCAGCCCTCCACTCTTCATCTTGATTTGGTTTTTTCCCTTCCCATCCTTATTCACCCCTCCTCCAGCCCTCGCAGCTGATGCACAGTCACCAGTACGTGGTGTGGCAGCTGCTTTGGGGTGGTACCTGCCTTTTCCATGGGCCCAAGGACTGCAGAAGGGCCTCAGTCTCTCCACTGAGTCACATCCATCACGCTCACATCCAGCCTCAGTCAGGGGGCTTGGAGCACACAGGCTGCAGAAAGGACAAAACCCCGGAAAAATCCCTGGCAGCAGTGGTTAAGCAGGGGTGAGTGCCCCATGCAACACCCCAGATCCTCCTAGTCTTGGGAGCTGGAGGCTGCTCCTGTCCTGGTGTTTTCTCCCACTGAGCCCCCTCCTCCAAGATCCTCCTTCAAAAAGCACCACACCACTGCTGGAGAGAAACGAAGCAGGCAGAAACAGCCGAAGTCAGCCCTGCGGCGAGGAGCTCTTCTTCAATCCCATGTGCCACTGAGGCACCACAAACCCTGCCTGCTCAGCCTTTCTGCCATCACAGTGGTTCCTACAGCACCCTCAGAACCTCCCCTCTGCACGTCTGCAACGCAAAGGGAGCACTGTGGAAAACTTCTGTGTAACAAATAGCTGGGAAGCAGCTGCCAGACACAGAGCTGGCTTTATTCTCCACAACAGGTTTGACACCTGTGTGGGATTTATGTGTTTGACAGTGCTATGCCAGTTAACTCGTTAATGATGCTGGGTAAGGCTCTCCACTGATTCCTCAACACTCAGGAGCCCCAAACCTGGTGCCAGCTCTTCCTGGGGCCTGTGCTTCTCTCCCACATCCTACAACATGGGAGATGCTTCCAGGCAACATCTGGGAATCCCCAAGCAGCACCATTCACAGATGAAGATTTTCAGCCCCACAAGACCAAATTTGGTAATTTATTTCCTGGTCACCAATACCTAGAATGAAGATCCACCACAAGAGGAACCGAGTAGCCACAGAGTTTTAGCTTTGCAGCAGATATGTGGGTTTCCTGCACTTCTCCTTTTATAAAAGCATAATTCAGACTGAAAAGAATAAATTGTGGTTTTCCCTGAACTGTGGGTTTTCTTCCATGGCTCAATAGCTGGCAGCAGCATCATACCAAGTGACTTGCTCCTAGTCCAGGATTAGCTCCACAAGAGGAGAACATTTTTTACCATGGTGTCTTCAAGTAGTTCACCGATGGCAAATTAATGGTATCAAACCCTTCAGCCTGGCACTGACTTCCTCCAGCAAGACAGCAGCCACTGCTGGGATTCTTTCAGCTACATGGGGCAGGCTGTAAAGCCACAACTCTCAAGACATGCATGATGGGCAGTGCCTGCTGGGGATCACAGAATGGTTTGGGTTGGAAGAGACCTTAAAGCACATTTCATTCCATCCCCTGCCGTGGGCAGGGACACCTTCCACTATCCCAGGGTGCCCAAAACCCCGTCCAACCGGGCCTTAGACACTTCCACGGAGC
>NW_005054365.1:1869014-1872950 GCF_000277835.1 Geospiza fortis
TCGGAGCTCCAGGAATACTTTGGGAAGGTTTCATGGAATCATAGAGTTGCTTAGGTTGCAAAAGCCCTCCAAGGTCATCGAGTCCAACCATTCGCCCAGCGCTACCAAGCCTACCCATGTCCCACACATCCACATCCACAGGACTTTTTAATGCAAGTTTGAGTTCACTACTGCCCTGAGAAGCCTGTGCTAGGGCAGGAAAACTCCTAGGGCAGGTCAAGAAACTTTCCTAATATCCAATCCAAACCTCCCATGGCCCAGCCTGAGGCCGTTCCCACTCCTCCTGTCCCTGTTCCCTGGGAGCACAGCCCGACCCCCCGGCTGTCCCCTCCTGTCAGGAGCTGTGCAGAGCCACAAGGTCCCCCCTGAGCCTCCTTTGCTCCAGGCTCAGCCCCTTCCCAGCCGCTCCTGAACACACACAACCCTCCTTCACCACACACATCCTGTGTCACAGTTTATTAGGGGCCATTGCCTGACACAAGGCGCTCCATGACTGAGCTCTGAGCAACGCTTGGAAAATATGAAAGCAAAGATCGGACACTGTGTACTGAAATGCCTCAATCACACCCACCACACTCAACTGCTGCTTTTGCTTGAACACAGGGACAGCTAAAATACTCCAGTAGTGTAAAAAATGCATTTCCAACTTACTGAAATGTCTGTTCAGTTGTAACCTGAGGCTGCTTTAGGCATACTAACCCTGTGTGTAGCCTCCTGACAAAGAGAGCACAAACCATCAGCATGAATCCACGCCACCAAGCACCTAAATGTGCTCTAACAGAGCTGGCGAGGGACTTTGGGCACAGAGTAACAGAGCAAGGGAGAATTGTCTTTCCACTGAGAGAGGGCAGGGATAGATGGGATGTTGGGAAGAGACTCTTCCCAGAGAGGATGGTGAGGCCAGGGTACAGGTTTCCCAGAGCAGCTGTGGCTCCCCACCCCTGGCAGTGTCCAAGGCCAGGCTGGATTGGGCTTGGAGCAGCCTGGGATGAGGTGGTGGATGAGCAGGTGGACACAGATGATCTTTAATGTCCTTTCCAAACCAAACCACTGTGATTCTGTGATCCACTTGCCATTTCCCAGCTGCCCAGTCCCAGCCCTAGAAAAAAATACGCTACTAAAAAGAAATACATCTTTGTTTTGGACTGAGATACTTTTGAGCTCAGGACTTTCCAACTACAGCAGCACGTGAAACAAGGCACAGCAACACCAAGTAGTAACCAGGGTTTAGTCACTGGGCAGAGTCACAAGCTGTAAAAACTGTCCTGGAAGGAATGTGATGTTGGGCAGATCAGAGTAGAAATGTTCCACAGCAGTATTCCCTCACACCTGTGAGGCCCCCCAGCCACCTCTTCTGGGGCTGTGGGGTAAAAGAAACAAGATGGTGAAGTAGCACAGGATCCTCCTCCTGGAGCACAGCACTAACTGCTCCCTAAAAGGTACCGGCCATCGCTGAATTTCAAGTGTGTGTTTATTTTTGCCTGGTACTGCAAAGCCCACTCTCTCAAAGCACTCAGGCCATTAACAAGAGAAGCTTGTTAGCCTGAGCCACATGAGAATGTTTCCAGCTGCCCATAACTCCACAGTTAGACTGGGAGGCAGGACACTGCAGTACAGGAAGTTAACTGGGGACAGTGCACACACATCAAGAGCAGTCCTGCCCCAGCCTGAACCCCCTGCCCTGGGCTGATCCCCCAGCGTGGGCAGCAGGGCAGGGGGATCCTGCCCCTGTGCCCCGGGGCTCAGGTGAGAGCCCACCTGCAGAGCTGCCCCAGCCCTGGCTCCAACAGCACAAGGAGCTGGAGCTGCTGGAGGGAATCCAGAGGCACCAGTGTGATCAGAGGGATGAAGCAGCTCTGCTGAGAGAACTGGGACTGTTCAGCCTGCAAGTGGCAGCTTTGGGGTGACCCAATTGCAGCCTTCCAGCCCCTGAAGCGAGCTGACAAGAAAGATGAAGAGATTATTTACATGGGCCTGGAGTGACAAGGAGCAATGGCTTAATAGTGACAGAGGCCAAGGTTAGATGGGATATTGAAAAGAAATTCTTGGCTGAGGCCCTGGCACAGGTTGCTCAGATCAGCTGTGGCTGCTCCTGGATCCCTGGAAGTGTTCATGGCCAGGCTGAACAGGGCTTGGAGTGAACTGGGATAGTGGAAGGTGTCCCTGCCCATGGCAGAAGGGTGGAGCGAGACAAACTTTAAGGTCTTCTCCAAAACCATTCTGGGATTCTCAGATTTAAATCTCCATGTATTACTGCTGTGACAGCTACACCTGCAATAGTCCCAAGACACAAAGGCTGGTATTCCAAAGACCAGGCACCAGGATGGGTCAGACAGCAATTCCAAAAATGCTCTACCAGTGACACAGTTAAAAGGATTCCTGTGAAGCCCAGTGGGTTATCCCTGTGACCCCACCTGCAATGCCCTCTGCAGGATAAGCTGCCTGGCACAAATGATGAACACTGAGAAAGTCCCTCAGCTCTGTCACTCTCCTGGCTTGTGTAAGGAGAGCTTGCCCACTCAGCCATTAAGGATATCCCTAATTTCCAGAGTTCCTCCAGCAGGGCTGTGTCCAGGGGAGTTCAGATCTGTGATTGAACAGGTGCAACAGCAAGCCAGAAGTACAGACAAAAAGAAATCACACAGAACACAGTATTTTTACATTCAGAACAGAGCCTTTTTACATGGGAACCTTTATTCTCACCGAGATCTGTACATTCAAGTCGCACATGCTTTTGTCGTCTTTGACGGAGCTGGAACACTGGATCACAACAGCCTGGTCTGGCCTGCTAGAACCAGCCTGGTCTGGTCTGTTAGTTTTAAGAGTTTATGCCTCAAAAGTAGACAGGAATTTTGTGACTATTTCCTTCAACTTTGCTTCTGTCTGGTCAGAGATCTTCCCTTCGGTCCTGTGGGAAGAGTTAAGTTAAATTCCGACACAGCAATCAAAACAGGGTCAACCCCAAGACAAACACAGAAGCTTTACAACAAACCTCCCCATTTCTAACAAATTCAGTAGATAAACAAACACACTTGTTTGGTGTATGAAGCCATCCCACTGATAGAATATCCCTTCTCCTGAAAGAGCCAGTCCTGTTTAAGAACTGAAGTTTGTTCACAAATTCTTTCAGAACAGCTATATGAATTCCAACAAGGCCAAACCTACAGAGGTGGACCCCAGAGATAGAAGGCATATGATTGTCTTCATGACAAAAAAAGCCAGGACCAGTTTCCAGGACAGGACTATGGAAATAATCCCCAACAGTTCACTCAGCAGCACTTAACCCACAGCACTCCAACAGCTCAAAGCTGTCCACAATATGGGAACTGAACCAATCAAGATTTCAGGAACAGTTAGAGCAGACACATTGCCAGAAGGTTCACTTTAAGCATCAGCTGCTTTTCCTAAGAGCTGAAGCTGAGGACAGCAGATGGTAGTAAGGCTGATTTAACCCCCAGTTTTGATACAGCCAGCTGAACGCCTGATGTTCTAGCATACACTAAACTAACAGTTAAGTGACCATTATCTGCATTCCAGACATCAATACCCTTGGGATAAAGCAAGGTAAACCATCATACCTGATTGTGGAGAGGAGGTCCTGGTGCTGGCTAAGTACATGAGCCAGGAAAGCACTCTCAAATTTTGTGATCTTGCTGGGCTCCAGCTTGTCCAAGTGACCTCTTACACCAGCATAGATGACAGCCACCTGCTCCTCAATAGCCATGGGCACTGCAGGAAAAAACAGCACTCACACCACTGGAACTCTTCCATCAGGACACAACAGACTACAGGAGTCCTTGGAACACCAAGCACACACGGACAGCTCAGTTCAAGCAAATCTGCATGTACCACGTGCACAGAACAGACACAAATGCTAACCAAGCCCAACCTCGCTAGCACAAGGCACCAGTGGCAGGCAGCCCCCGCCAGCCCGGG
>NW_005054365.1:1873015-1879088 GCF_000277835.1 Geospiza fortis
CGTGGCTGCGTCCAGGTCAGAGCCGAACTGGGCGAAGGCAGCAACCTCCCGGTACTGAGCCAGCTCCAGCTTCATGGTACCGGCCACCTGCAGGGCACAGTCACAGCCACTGACACCACCTCTAAGTGTGTCCAGGAGTTTGAAGGTTAGCTGGCAGCTGACAGGTGCTACAAGTCAGCTCTGCCTTGCACTCCATGAAAGTCAATTTAAAAACTAACAGATGATTATAAACATTACAAAAATCCCACACTTTACCATAACCACACTATTTCTCTGCTGAAACAGCAACTGTTGATATACATCTGTCTAATTCTAGATAATTTAGTCTGGACTAAAAGCCTGTGGTTAAGAGAGCATTCTCTATTTTGTAAGTGATCAGTACCCAGTTCAACACATCAAAACTGAATCCTGCATCTTTATGCAGACACTACTTCCCTTTCTCCCATGCCTTTCTCAGCAGGCAGTGGAAGCATTAAAGAGATATCTAAAGTTTGTTCTTTTATAATTTTGTAACACTAAGAGATGCAAAGCTTTAATCCCTCTCTGATCACACCTACATACCACCCATCTCTAGCATGAGGAGGAACAGCAATTTCCCAATTACCTGCTTCATAGCCCTGGTCTGAGCAGCAGAACCCACACGGGACACAGACAGACCAACGTTGATGGCTGGACGGATACCTTTGTAGAACAACTCAGTTTCCAAGAAGATCTGCAGGACAGAATTGTATCATTATCTTGTTCAGAAGCATGGAGGCCTCCTCAGAGACCAGCCACTAAGCTCCACAGACATGCTGGGCTGTGAGGAAGTCCTACCTGTCCATCAGTGATGGAGATGACATTGGTTGGAATGTAAGCAGACACATCCCCAGCCTGAGTCTCGATGACAGGCAAGGCGGTCAGAGAGCCGCCCCCAAAGGAGTCGTTCATTTTGGCTGCTCTCTCCAGCAGCCGAGAGTGCAGGTAGAACACATCGCCCGGGTAGGCCTCACGGCCAGGGGGGCGGCGCAGCAGCAGAGACATCTGACGGTAGGCAACGGCCTGTGTGGAGCAGAGACAGCCTTCAGAGCTCTGCACCCCACTGAACATTTTACAGTACTAAACCTGAGGTGTTCTTACGGCTACAAACACCAATGCCACAGCACAAGGCCTAAAACCAAAGTTTGCTGACCTGTTTGGACAAGTCATCATAGATGATGAGTGCGTGCTTCCCGTTGTCTCTGAAGTACTCCCCCATGGAGCAGCCTGAATAGGGAGCCAGGTACTGCAGGGGGGCCGCATCGGATGCCGTGGCAGACACCACAATAGTGTACTTCATGGCATCTGGAAAGAATTGGAGACACCTCTGAGTGCATTATGTCATCATGCCCAAAATCAGCAAACACAGTAAGCATGTGAAGGACCAGTGCTGAAGCACATCCAGGCAGTGTCACTGTTGCTACAGGAAAGCCCAGCACACCAGCTGAACACATCTGCTAGCAAAACTGACTCAGGAAGTCTCCAGGGCAACTTTGTGTCAGCTAAATCTAACACTTGCAGACTTCTTTCCCATTTAAAACAAAGCTTAAGATGAAGACAAATTTTTCTTCTTAAAAAAACTCATATTGAAAGCCCATGGTTTCCTGGCTGCTGTAATAGAGTACAATCCTCTCTGACAGTCTCAAACAAATTACTGTCCTTAACACGTGGGTTCTTCCATGACAGCTGCCAGGACCACCAGGCATGAGGTCAAAGTGCCTGATCTCCTGAGAGCTCTGTTAAATGTGGAGCCTTGGTCAGGGAAATCACTGATTCTGAAGAGATGCTATTATTTAACACCTTGTGTTTGGGCAGTGAAAGCTCTTCACTGCATTTCCAGCTGCCATTCACACTGACTGGCACATGGAACACAAGGGACAAATGCCAAGTCAATGACTATTTGAAGGCCACAGCTTGTCACCAGGCCTGCCTGACTGCCAAGATGAAGCTTTCAACTCTGCTGAAAGAAACCTAAAACCACAGGGTGACTCTTCCAGAAGCAATTCAACAGTTTGGGGGCCTCAAATTAGTCTTCCTAATTGTGATACAGCAAAAATGAGATTTATTTTTCCCCCGGACAGGTAGAGAGATTTCTTGTTCATAAAACTGAGTAATTCACTCATGTAATATGAATTCTGTCTACACCTGCAGCCAGGAGAGGTCACAGCATTACAATGAGAACAGGATGCCATTAGGTGCCAGGCTCAACCATCTCCCAAAATCCATACCTGCATCAGTGAGCCTCTTTACCAGCTGAGCAACAGTGGATCTCTTCTGGCCAATTGCAACATAGATACAGTACAGCTTCTTCTTCTCATCTGTGCCATCATTGAATCGTTTCTGGTTGATTATGGTGTCAATTGCAATAGAAGTTTTCCTGTGGAACAGAGAGGCTGGTGAGTTAAGCTGCCCAAGGCTCTCCCAGCCCTTCCCCAACCCTGTGTCCAGCACCTGAGTCTCTGTTTAAGGAACATTTTAGGTTTGAGCACTTAACTTACCCGGTCTGTCTGTCACCAATGATCAGCTCACGCTGGCCACGGCCAATGGGCACCAAGCTGTCCACAGCCTTAATCCCAGTCTGCATGGGCTCACGCACAGAGATCCTGGGAATGATGCCAGGGGCCTTCAAGCCAACTCTCCTACGTGTCTTAGATGCAATAGCACCCTAAAAGAGAGAAAAAACTGCTGAGCTCTGTATCACACAGATAACAACAGAGGTACTTAGCACCCAGCTACACTTACCTTCCCATCAATTGGATTGCCCAGGGCATCCACAACACGGCCCAGCAGCTCCTCCCCCACGGGAACATCCACAATGGCACCAGTCCGCTTCACAACATCTCCCTCCTTGATCAGTCTGTCGTTACCAAACACGACAACACCAACATTGTCAGGCTCCAAATTCAAGGACATGCCCTGGGACACAGATCACATCACTCTGAGAAAATCCATACTGACACGCATAAAAACTTTGATATTGACATGACCATTCCACTGTGTACAAAAACCTACATGATCTACCTCAACCTTGTGACAATGTTCTGCTTTTATGTACAAGTGTCTATTTCCTTCCACACTGGCTAGAGAACCTGCCTAAGTTTTCAACCTACCAGGTAGTTATACACCAGCAGCCTAGCACCCAAGTCAATTGTTTCTCTAAAAAGAACAGAAAGGGTAAGCAAGGCTCAAGTACAACATTACTCCCTTGCCTAGAAGCTGGACAAGAGAAAAGGACTGGCTTCTTCTCTGCGCAAGGTGAAATGGGTCATTAAAATGCTCAAAGAGCTGTTACAGTACACTTGAAACAGGCTTTAACCCTAACCCACTGATAGGACTACAACAATCCAGCAAGCTGCATAATGTATTGAAGCAGAGAGGTCATTATTAAACAACAAACAGAAAAGACACCCTGAAATCAAAGAAAAAAATCTAGCGCCAAGTTAGTCCTTTTACTTTCTAAACGAAGACAAAGACAGCTCAAATGTTCAAACTCTGGCTGAGAATGAGATGCTGCTACTGAAAACAGTGTTATAAATTAAAAATAAAAATCACCAGTTACTACATATTGAAGTTGCAATGAAGCTAATGCAACATTCATAGTGGTGCCTCCAAGCATAGTCTCAGGTTCTGCTTAAAGAACTGTAATTTTAGTATCTCTGTGCTAAAGAGAGACTGTGCTAAGTGGCAGCAGCTTACCTTCAGCCCAGAAGAGAACTCAACCATCTCCTCTGCCTGGACATTCCTCAGGCCATACACACGGGCAATACCATCACCGATGGAGAGCACGCGGCCCGTCTCCTCCAGCTCGGCCGAGGTGTCGGCTCCCAGGATGCGCTCCTCCAGGATGGAGGATACCTCGGCAGTACCTGGGGAGATGTTTGAAATCAGATTAGCATCTTAAGGTACAATGAGCACTCAGTAAGCTTGCCTCCAACTCACAAGGTGCCTTTTCTCAGCTGTGCTCCCAAGTCTAGCTAGTTACACCTCTACTTAGGGTAAGATAAATACCAGCCTCTGTATTGCCAGCAAATAAAAACAACTTCAACTCATCATCACCAGCCAGCTTCAACCAAAACAGGCCTGATGTGTAGTTATCCACTTTCCTGATTATATCCTATGCCCTCTCTGCCTAGAAAACAATCAGATTAATTAATCAGCCCAAGCCCAGGCAAAACAGGCCTGCTGGCAGAGCAGCTACTAAGCCTTGGATACATCAGAACACCCTGCCAAATGATTTGTGATCCAAGATCCACACATAAATAAATGAATTTCATTATGTTTCAGGAGCAAGTCGTTTGATGTAAGATATAAAAACATATTCTCCATACTTCAATTTGACTTCCAATAGCTTGTTATCTCCTCAGCTAAGAAACAGTAAGTAACACTGTAAAACTCATTTATTAGTAATGCCCTTAATCAACTTAAACCACTTTAAAAAAATTTGCATAAAGCACTGCCAAACACATGCCACACAGTGCAGCTGTCTTCTCTAAACACTAGACTGCTGGCAGCAAAATAAAGTTATGCTCAAGGACACAAGGTCAAACCCATGCAGGCCTGGGGAAGTCACCCAGTCCTTCATTCTGCCGCAGGCAACTCCAGTCTGGGGCTATTTTTTTCCAAATAATGCTGCAGGCGACTGCTAGCGAAGCAGGTACTCCATGTAAGCCAGGTGACACACAGCCACTCCCTGCTCTGGGGGCATTGTCAAGGTATTAAAGTGCAGTTTGCTGCATGTGAACAGGTAACAGTTCACCTAAATATGCTCAGAACATAAATGTCCTGAAATCCTGTCAACTAACACTCATGATATTCAAATTCCTTTATGTATGACAGATACAATTCTTAAACCACACTCAAGACCTTCCTCAGACTCACCAGTTTTCTGAAAGCATGCTTTGGAGGCATGGAGGTTTCTTGTAGCAACAAATGCTGCACCGAGGTTTCTGGAAACCTAGAATAAGCCATTGTTTCAGTAAGATTTCTTTATTCATGCAAAAAATTGCTGAGAGATTAACACATCCTTGATCTTGAGTTGCTTATGTGTGTGTCAGCTTTGAGCTAAGCTCCACAGCACCCCATTCACACCTATGGAACCAAGTCCAACACCACAAAGAAAGGACAAATAATGAAGGAGATTGCTCCAAATCCCTCGCTGCATTCTTCCGCAGTGTGCTGATGTCACCATCAATCGCTGCAGCAGCTCCCAAAGAGAAATCTCCTCACATTTGTCATTTCTGTGCTGAACATGAGAACCTCGGGGCATAAAGAAATCACTGCACCAGTCAGTGCTCCGCCGAGAGAGAAGGTTGTGTCTTCTAACACAAATCTGACTGCAGTGATTTTGGTATTGTTTAAACACATAGAAAAAAAAAAACCCACAAAGCACTATAACAAAAATACCTCAGAATCACAATTACTTTGGAAAAGAGCTCTGATATCAACCTATGACCAAGCACCACCTTGCCAACTAGAACATGGCACTAAGTGCATTAAACATCTCCGAGCCTGGTAACTCCACCACCCCCTGGGCAGCCCCTTGCAATGTCTAATCACCCTTAATGACAAGAAACTCTTCTCATGGCCAACTTTGAACACTGAAGATGAAAAAAAAAAATGTGGTAATAAATGCATTATAAGACCATGCTTTTGCACTTTAAGCAAGGCTCCCAGGGCACCACCATGCAGCAACGGTGATGCCATTTAATATCCTGCACCCCAAGCAGGCCTCTCCCCCGTTCACAGTCATTGGAAAGACTGGTTCCTCACGGCTCTTCCCACTCTCCATTTCCTCACAAACACTGAGGAGTGAGAGGGATAAACCCCTCACCCCCTCAACCTTGACCTTCCCCTGACAACTTTAAACCACTACCCCGAGCCCGCGCAAGGACACCCCGTTCCTCAGGAGGGTCTGTCCCACAGCGCTGACAGCACACTCCGTGCTTCCCTCCCCACACTCCGAAGTCACCCCCTCACACCCTCAATGTCACCGCGGCCCCCAAAATGGCGGCGGCGCCGCGTCCCCCCGGCCCCGGGGAGGGCATGGCGCTCACCA
>NW_005054365.1:1879150-1883216 GCF_000277835.1 Geospiza fortis
CGCCGAGGCCGCGCCCAGGGGGCGGGGAGCGCCAGGGAACTGCTTCCCGTGCCCCTGATTTGGATGCGTGTGTGTGTATCTACCTGTCTCTCCGTCTACACACGAATATGTAAAATGGGCAATAAAAAAAATAGAAATAATTTTTAAAAACAAAATAAAACACTAAATGAGGCTTTTAGAAAAAAGCCCGCTGCGGGATATGTCCTTGAAACGGCCCTGAGCGGGCGGAAGGGGCGGGGAGTGAGGGACGACGGGAGAGGGGACAAGGGCAGGGACACGGGAAGGAATAGGGACAAGGGCAGGGACACGGGAAGGAAAATGGACAGGAACTGAGACAGGGACAGGGATAAGGGCCGGGGACACGGGTAGTGACAAGGGCAGGAGCACGGGCACGGAAGAGAACGGGGATAAGGACAGGAGCAGAGACAGGGACAGTGACAGAATCAGGGACAGAAGTGTTACCCCGCAAGCTCATTCACCGGTGTGTAGCACCATTTCACACACCGAGGCAAGGTATTTCTACCTCTTTTTCTAGTTAGCACAAAGAGCAGGTAATTGGGTGTGTAGATTACCCATGATCAAAACGTTACTCTGTTTATACATTCCAACAACCAAAGGCGTCAGCATTCATTGCTTACCAGTTACACAATTTCTCTGTTAGTTAGTACCGTTCTATTAACTACTACTTCAATTAATTACCACTCAGACCCTTCTTTCCTAGTTAAATCTCTCACTTTTCATTTTAGTAAGTCTGTTTTGAGTTGGTGGTCAATGAGATGCTGGCCACAATCTCCCGCTGCCAGAATTACTCTTCTCCCAGGTACTGACTGCTCAGTCCTGCTGACTTCAGTCCTCGTGGCTCTCATCCAAACAGCCATTCCTCTTGGAATAATTTTGATTTCCTTAAAAAAGCCAAACACACAATGCTCACAATATGCAGCTGCTTAATCATAGCTGTCCTGCTACAGCTACTGATTAAATCTTGAGGGGTGCAAAGGTATCAGGGGTAGGAAAAGAGATGGGGCAGTGACAATGCTGTCTGCAAAAATCTGATTCCTTACCTGTTGTGCAATAAGTCAATAATTAGACACACAAGAGAGACATTGATTATTTATTGCAGGGTTGTGCAAGACTGGGTGCTCAGTGGTATTCTAGAACAATCAAAATGCTTAACAATTTATACTTTTTCGCATACAAAGGAACTAGCATCCATTGGCTACATGTTACATAGTTCTATTAATTAGTATTGGTTAATGATTCTATTGTTCCTCATGCCCAGTCTTTCTCTTCTCTTGGGTCAGTTGTCGCAGATTCCCCCTGCCAGAATTACTGTTTACCCAGTCAGAGCTGATTTCAGCACAGATGCTGGGTTCACCTTATTCGTTTCTTCCTCATCTTGGAAGTTCAAACAGTTGTCCCTGTGGCCTGTAAACTCTGCATTCTCTGTGCCCACTATTACTGAAACATCCTTTCTTCCCAAGTTTTGTTAACCTCCCACTGAAGCACATCAAGCTTGACAAGGCAATTCCACCAACAAGTAATTTGTTTTCTCTAACACATGGACATTACTCAGAGCTTGCTTGTTAGCTGCTATCTGTTTCATGGATTAAATCTGGTTGGCCTGAGTACAGAAGCCCAGAAGATTAGAGGTTGTGTGCCTCAAACACCAATATCTGGATAATTGTATAGCCAACTACAGGTTGTTGGTAACAAGAATCAAGGTTTGTTGGTAAAAACACAGCTGTGAGGAAGAACAGGATGTGGCTGGAAAAGGGGCCATTCAGAGATTGGGCAGCGCTTTTCTGGGACAAACATCCTTGTTCTAGTTCTTGGAGACAAACACAGCACAGCCCAGCAATGAAGCCTAGATACAGTCTAGGACTGTACAGGGAATCAAGGCCACCAGAGACCCTTGAAGCCCTCCAACTTATTTTGAGAAAGAAATGAAGAATGAACTGCAGATTATAAATTTGCATAGAAAGTGAGAAAGTAAACTCCAGGGCAGGGAAGGTCATCTATAAAAGGTGCCCCCACCAAGACCTTATGTACAGGCACCCCAGAACCCTAGATAATCCACCAGCCAGATCAACACTGGAGCCAAGCCTGGTGATCTCTTTCTTCCTCTCTCCCCCTCTTTAATCCTTTCTTCCCTTTCACCCTACCCCTTTATCCAAAACCCACTGCCCTGGGCTTATATGAGGAGGTCAGAGACTAACATTAATTTCCATGCCAAGTGTGTAATTTAACTTGAAAAACTTTTGTGAACGCTCTGAATTTTGTCGTTCCTTTTGGCCAGGAGCACGTTTGAATCTTGGATGCTCCATTCCCCTAAAGGGTTGGGCACCACACCAAGCTCCGTCCAGCCTGGGCCAGAACACTTCCAAGGCCAGGACATCCACAGCTGCTCCGGGCACCGAGTGCCAGGGCCTCCCCACCCACACAGTCAGCAATTCCTTCCCAATATCACATCTATCCCTGCCTTGTCCCCAGTGGCTGTGCAGCTCTCCTGGAGCCCCTGGAGGCCCTGGCAGGGGCTCTGAGGTGTCCCTGGAGCCTTCTCTTGTGCAGCTGAACAGCCCCAGCTGTGCCAGGCTGGCTCCAGAGCAGAGGGGCTCCAGCCCTGGCAGCATCTCCGTGGCCTCCTCTGCACTGGCTGCAGCAGCGCCAGCTCCTTGTGCTGTTGGAGCCAGGGCTGGGGCAGCTCTGCAGGTGGGCTCTCACCTGAGCCCAGGGGCAGAATTGCAATGCCCCAATCCCTCAATCTGCAGCTGGGGATGATTTTATGTCTCACATGTGAGAAAGGATTTGGTCTGCAGTGAAAAAGTGCTGAAACTCAGGCACAGTGTGATCAGTCCCTCCAGTAATCCAGAGAGGTTGGTAAAGCCACAGATTCCAGTGAATTTCCCTTCTGGGAATTGAAAAGGTTAAGTGAAAAATCCTCAGCTACTTTGGCACGTGTTGTACCAAATGGGATTCTTCACCAATTCTTTCCATGCTGATTATTTTGGAAATCACTTAAATTTCTGTAAAAGTGCCCGAGGGAAAAAAAAAAACCAACCAAACCCACATGGATGTTAAGAACTAAGACCACCACTCCCCCCGGCCAGGACTTCAGACCCCTTTTTGTGAAGACAATTTTCTGAATATTAGATCTAAATCTACCCTGGCCCAGCCTGAGGCCGTTCCCTCTCCTTCCGTCCCTGTTCCCTGGGAGCACAGCCCGACCCCCCCGGCTGTCCCCTCCTGGCAGGAGCTGTGCAGAGCCACAAGGTCCCCCCTGAGCCTCCTTTGCTCCAGGCTCAGCCCCTTCCCAGCTCCCTCAGCCTCTCCTGGGGCTCCAGCCCCTTCCCCAGCTCCGTTCCCTGCCCTGGACACGCTCCAGCCCCTCAGTGTCTCTCTTGTCCTGAGGGCCCAGAGCTGTCCCCAGCACTGGAGGTGCCTCAGCAGCGCCGGCACGGGGGACGGACACTGCCTTGGTGTTAAAAACGAGAGCAGGCTCCCGGTACTAGAGTGATTTCAGCATTTATTATAATAAAAAGAAAAGCCTAAAGCAGGAGGCCCGCGGGCCGAGCAGGAGCGTTCCCGTCGGGGGTGCTGCAGCGCCGGCGCTGGGGCTGCTCAGCAGCGATGGCCCCGATGTCCCAGATGGAATGACACAGGTTCCCCGGGTCAGAAGCCCCTTTTTATTCCGGGTTTTTTTTTTTTGTTTGTTTGTTTTTTGGCCCCTTTATATTGGTTTCTGTTTGGATTCTTCATTTGCATGAAGGTTTAAGGTCCTTAATTGGCCCATTACAGTTCCGTCCAGGCTGGCTCGTTTCGCTTGGGGGCCTGGTGCACTTTACTTAGGTGTAATATGGTACATTGAGTACCCCATTTCCTATAACTACCCTTTTAACCCCTTTTACAATAACCAAACTAACAGTACACGCTTAACGATCTACCAACTATTTTACAACAGTTTCTAACCTATTTTTAACACTGGGGCTGTGTCACACCCTGGCTGAGACAGCCCAGGGGCCATTACCCACACGGGCACCCTGGGCTCCTTGTCCAGGCGCAACCCCAG
>NW_005054365.1:1883251-1898997 GCF_000277835.1 Geospiza fortis
GCGGCGGGGTGAGCCGCGGCGGCGCCGCCCCTCAGCCGCCCACTCCCGACAGGCTCCGGGCAGGATGGCGGCGGCGGGAACGCCGGGCGGCGATTCCTTTCAGGAGAAGCTCACACGGGTAACGGGGGCCGGCGGGGCTGGCTTTCTCTTTTTTTCGCAGTTTTCTACACACACACACACACACACACACACACACACACACACACACACACGCACAGAGACATCGTTCGTGCTTTTTGCGCCTTATGCTGCGGTGGTTTTCTCCATTGTTGCGTGTGTGCACGTACGGCAGCAGGATGAGGGAGGAGAAGAAATACACTTAAAGTTATACGGCTGCGTCCATTCTCCGTCAGGTTAATTAGGCGGGCTTATGCGAGAGTTTGTGTTCGTTACATGCTGTAGAACTTCCATGTTCTTCAGTTATTACTGGTCATAATCTAACCTTTCTAATCTAATTAAGTTGGATATTAGGGAAAATTTCTTCGCTCAAAGGGTTGTCCAGGCCTGGCACAGCTGCCCAGGGCAGTGGTGGAGTCGCCATCCCCGGAGGGATTTACAAGCCGTATGGATGTGGCACTTGGGGACGTGGGTAGGTGTTGGGCTGGGCAGTGCTGGGGGAATGGATGATCCTGGAGGGCTTTTCCAGCCCAAACAATTCCATGGTTCCACGATCACAGCCCTACCTGAGAGCGCTGTGTTGATCTCTTATTTCTGACCTTGTTTCTGATGGTACAACTACTTTGCAGGGCTTTTGGCTGCACATTGTGGTGACTCTCTCCCCCTTTCCTGCAGAGACACTGTTCCCAGTGATGACTCAGGCAGTTTTATCCCACACAATTTAACAGTGTTCACTATTTTTCCAAACGCCTATTTAACATCTATTGGGTTGTTACTGTGTCTGTAGCCAACAGGTCACGTGAATAAAAAGGTAAAATTTTATCACATGGAGATAAGCAGGTATTCCAAGAAATGAGGGAGATTAAAAAGGATATAATATAGTTTTCTAGACCACAGAAGGTGTTTAAAGAAGAGGGAAAGGAATTTTTCTCCCCTTTTCCCACCCATGCCTCCTGGACTGATGTAGGAGTTGCTCTTCAGGAATGCAGAGTTTGCAGTGGTTTACGTTCCTCACGTCTATCAGCTATTTTCTGTCATTTCACATGATTGCTTGCTCTTTTGTCTCCCTTCTCTGGCAGGTTACTATATGGCTAAAGAAATTATATGGGGGTGTGCCTTTTCCAGAATATGAGGTGAATGAGAGGACAGTGGATATTTTGCATGAAATTATGGAGAGCAATGAAGAGAGAGACAAGGATGTTATGTTGCTGATAGAGGACATGAAGGACAGGACAAGCAAATATGAAGCAGAAGGTGAGTTTGAAGCTCCATTTCTCAGTTCCACCTGAGTCAGGCTGTTGTGAGTGGTCCTGAAGATTGTATTTGTTAAAAACTTTGGAATATATATGTAATTGAAACAGACTCAGCTTTTTTTTTTTATGCGGTTTTTACTACAATTTACAGCGACGTAAGATTGCTCAAGGACAGTTTTTTAAGCCATCTTGAGCAGGCCATAAATGTGGACAAGCAGGTTAATTGCTAAAACCTCCTAGTCTGCTGGGCCTGATAGCACAGCATGTAAATATTGTCTGGGTAGAAAGGGAAGTGTCCCTACAGCTCATTCAAGAGTCTGAGTTGGTGCTAAGCCACTGTTAAGGAAAGCCCTGGGGGAGCCTGAAACAACATTGAGATGATTAAGTTGTGCTGAAGCTGCCTAGAGTGACTATTTTTAAATTTGTTTGGGTTTTTTTGAGCAAGTGAGTGGTTCAGGGGACCAGAGTGTGTTTTTAAAACACATGATAAAGGACTGTCACTTCATAGGCTTTTCTCAGGAAGCAATTTTACTTTTCTGTGGAAAGGCTGGCATAGTACACATAAAGATGTTTTTGTTCCTTCAAGTGCCTTGCCACCAAACAAAAAATGATGGAGACACACTTCCTGGGTCTGCCATGATCAAGGCTCAGGCTGAGCTCTGTGGGGAGGTGACCTGGATGTGCTCATTGCTGTAGCACAAGGGTGAGCTCTTGTTTGTCTGATGTCAGACAGACTGGACGGGGAGAGAGTGGAGCAGTGCTTTCTCCCTTTATACACTGAATTTGTTTGACAAACGGAGATATGGCATCAGTTTTGTATGTTTAATCCTTTTTCAAAAATGTTGTTTCCTCCAACAACAGGCAGGTAGCCAAATTCCCAGTGTGGGATTGGGTTCTAGCTTTGAAGAGTTCCATTAAAGAGCAGTAATATTAAAAAAATCACTGCTTTGTTTTGTATATATTTTCCAGCTGACTACTGGCAGGATATTCTTGGAGAAAGCCTGGGTTTTTTGGAAGGCAGTATGTCCAAAGAGGCCAACGATGACCTCACTGACCTGGTACAAAGTGCAATAGAACTCGAAGTGGAGGACACGTCTCTTACCAGGTAATTCTTCACACTCTGCATTCGTGGTCAGGGTCTGTGCTGTTTTCCTCTGTTTTTCCACATCAGCAGCTCCAAACTTGGCACTAGGAATCTTCTTTGTCAGGCTTATTTTTCACCCCTTGGGCAGCTTTGGAGTGCATGGGAACTGAGCACAAAGTGCTAGCTCTAAGTTATCCCAGCATGGAATCTCTGAAGCCTGAGAGGAGCCTGGGATGGAGTTAAATCCCTCCTTTTTCTTCTGCTTTTGTGGTCAGTGGCTGCAGGCTGCTGCCAGTTGGATTGTTGTGCCAGGTATGCCAGGCTACAGCAGTGTTCACACTGCTTAGGCAAGGACTGGGGAACTGTGACTGGTCTTCCAGCCTCGGCTCCTCATCCTTGTCTGTCTCATCTGGCCTCAGTTCATGCGAGGAGATTCCCTCTGCCATGGAGAAATGGCATCTGCTAGTCTGGTCTCCTTGGGCCTCTCTCCCTAGCATGGCTTTGCAACACTTGCAGCAAAGAAGGGGCAAAGTCTGCCTTGGAACCCAATTTTTATGTGAAATTTAGGATCTTGGCACTTAGATCTCTCTTCCTGAGCTGGAGGGGGAAGAGCTTTGGGCCACTTGGGAAGAGGAGGGTACTCAGCTGCTGCCAGGCACATCTTGTGACTGTGCATTTTCAGGGACTGAATACAGTTTCTCTCAAAGGCAGTGAGGCAAGCCAGGAGTGGAGCACATGGTGGTTTTATTCACCAGAGTGCCAGTTGTGTTGTTCACTTGCTCTTACTCAGGTTGCTGGACTGTTTTCCCTTCCATGTGGAAATCTGTGTTAGTTATGGAAAGCAAATTCCCGTAGTATATCTTATTTAAATTTACTTCTGCCATAACATCAAGAGGAAACTAAGTCATTCATTTAAAGTGTGGAGAAAAGAATAACAACAACTCTGACTTTCAGAAGAAGCTGACTCCTAAGCATTCCCACTGATTCTCTCTTCACCAGCTTCTACAGTGCCATCAATGACATGACCTTGGAAATGTATAAAACAAAATCAAAAAATGAAGAAATGGAACAGAAATTGAGGACCCTCAGGAAAAAACTAACTTCAGCACTGATGGTGGAAAAGCAGTTAGAGAAGTGAGTAATGGATGAGGAAGAGGGAAAGATTAAAGTAATACTGGTGATTTCTGTCTCGGGCAATGTTGGTTATGGTAACTAACGAGGAAAACTGAATTTTTAGGGGTTTGACACATCTCCAATTCAAAGTATTTGGAAGTATCTATCAAAACCCATGTTATGGATACTTTCAGTAGTCAAAAGAGATCTGGCAAAGCATCAAACCAATTATTTTAAAGCAAAAGTGATCTACAAGCTGTTTTCAGATACAAGTTTCCATCTTCCAGTTACTTTTGTCTGAGGCTGAAGACAAATCTGATTTTCTTAGCACATTTAGCATGGCCTCTGTAGTCAGACTAAGGGACGAAAAACAAAAACCATTCTCAGGTAAGAAGTTCCATTAACCAGTGTGTAGAAGACATAATAATAGTGATAACTCAAAAAAAAAAATCAGTGTCAAGTCATTCCCTGGAGGATATAATCTGAAGGGCTTTGCCAAGCACAGCACGATCAACTCCAGCCTTGAGTGGGGGCTGGCCCAGATGCTCTCCACAGCTCCCTTCCAGTCTAATTATTTCTAGAATGTTTTGGGTTTTTTGTTGTTGTTGTTGTTTTTTTGGTGTTTTTTTTGGGTTATTTTTTGTCTTTTAAAGTGGTAATTTGGCTTGTAAAAGAGATTCCCATGTGCTTTTTGCAGGTTTGCCTCCTCTTGATCTGAGGTTTAGCTCTGTGAGTTGAGGAATTATGCACAAGACTATTACCCTTTGCTTTTAGGCATATGGCTTTCTTCTTTGCCTCTGTTTTCCCTGGTCTGTGGGGTTCTGGAGGTAATAGCTGTATATGTTCCCATTGGAAAATCTCACAGGGAAATACAGGGTTTTCTCAGTTTTCTTTTCTTGTATTTGTTGTATTGCCGAATTTAGCTTGAGCATAGAGGTAAGTAACAGTATTTGTATACTGATACATCTTTGAATGTAACAGCTTTTTCTTTCTGTGTTATTTCTTAAGGGATATTGAAAAACTGAAGAACTCACAGGAAGCACAACAGGCCAAAGCTGAGACTCAATCCAAGAACATGAAGTTCCTGGAAGATAAATCTAAGGATCTGAAAATAAGGATCTGTGATGCTGAGGTAGGTGGAAGGAGTTTTCTTACATGGCACTGTGATGGGATGACAGCTGTGGTTGGTTGAGCCCAAATTTGTAGTTACAGAGACATTCCATAAGATTCCTAAACTCCCCTACTGGGGACTCTTGAGCTAACAGAACAACATGTGGATATAGTTCAGTTGTCCCTGCTGATCTCTCCTCAGTGCATCCTGTGATCAGTAGAGTGCTTTCTCCTCATTCCCTGAGAAGCTCTGGCAGGTTACTTTATGGCTAAAGTAAAGCCATACCTGATACGTTGACAAGCACGAGATGGAAAGTGTTGTGTTACAATTGACTTTTTCCTGAGAAGCCTTTCTTCAGCCTTGCCGTGTGCCCTTCTGCCACTGCTTTTCTGGAAAGACTTGTTATTCTTAATACAAATTTTAGCAGCACCTCCTTTTGTACACCAGCTGTAGCTGTGGCTCCAATAGCACACGTTTCTGCCGTGGACAACCTGTGTTCTTCCCTGCCTGTTTAGATTTAAACAGAAGGAAATGGTGAAATCTTTCTCCTTGTTGCATCTTATGCCCTCTCCTGTTTGCAGGCTAAGCTTGTTGCCAGTGGGTTGGACCAATCCCTGACACATGAGGCACTGGTGAAATCATCTGAGGTAGGTTTTTGGATACAAGAGGGATGTTGCTGCAGTGAGACAGGCCAGGCTTACTTGTTGGGTGCTTTCAGGAATTGTAGTTTGCTCTTTGGCTGCCTGAACAAATCTTAATGGACAAAGAAAGCACAAATAAAAATCCTGTAGGTAGAGTCCCATGAACTGGGCTCTTTTGGGTGGGTTTGTCTCTCCTAGGGCATCTACTGGAGAATTTCCACACAATAAATTCCCTGCCACCGAAACCAGATCTGCCTCCTTTATTTCTGATCTGTGTTATACACAGAGTGGATATTCTGTGGACTATATCCCATTACATGGCTACCTGTGTATTGCAGTTTCTTGATAGAATGACCCACGTGTGAAGTAAATCCCTTCCAAACACTTAAAAAAAAGGAGATAAGGTTAAATGAAACCCAAATTCAGAATCACTGTGTGCTATTTTTTTTTCTTTTGCTGTGTCTTTAAACAACATTTTTCAGCTTTATTGTAAGCCTAGTGGAACATCTTAAAGAAAAAACACATTTCTTGAGTTTGTAACTACAGACTTTACATCTTTGTCCTGTGCACTCAGCGCATCTTCATATTTTTTGCTGTTATTGTAGTGGGAACTCAGTCCTTCTTCTTGGTACTTTTGCTGCCTTTTTCTTTATGTTTTCGAGTGGAGCAGTGACAACAGGTTTCCTGGTTTCTCTGTTGTACTTCTCACCAACCAGCACTGGGTGGCAGTGCTCACATTGCCCAGTGTTACACGAGGGTGCTGACCAGAACTCATTTTTGTTGGAATTTTGCATCCAAAAAGCCACAGGCAAATTTTCTAGGCTTGTCATCTTCTATGGCCCAAGCATAAGGTACGGTTTGACTCCTTGACATTTATAGAACTGCTTTGCCAGGACATCAGTGAAATGGGCAGCACAAATGCCTTCATCTTTTTTATTTAACTTTGATTATTTGAAAAGAGTTCAGGACTGTGGAAGGTACTCAGTTTGCAGCCCCAAAAATAAATTACTCCCACTTGATAAGCATAAGGGAGAGTCTTGTTGTGCCTGTGTGTGCAAAATTTTGTTTTTCCATGTGTTTTATAGAGGATGAAATCTCTCAAGTTCTCGAATGTTGTAGGTAACTGTGGATCTATCTCACCCCTTTCCATCAATTCTGCAAATAATTCCCTAGAATATGATCTGCCTTTCTCTCTCTGCAGGAACTGGTTGCACTGCGTGAAGAAATCAAGCCGTTGAAGAAGGAACTGGCATCCTATCTTGATTTACCTCCTGTAACTATTTATTCCACTGTTATGTTGTATTTGCCATCAGGTTAACTTTGGTGGACTTCAGAATGTAAGGGATATCCTTGTGATGCCTTTGGTGGACAGGTAGTTGTCCTACAGGTCTGGTAATGATGCAAACCAAAGACTTGATCTCTGTTTATTAATCAAAGCCAAGAAATTAAGCTTCCTCGTCAGGCAAACTTTGTTCTAACAGAGTAGACAGATTTGCTGGGTAAATTAGTATTCAGGTGAATTAGCTAGAAATTGGACAAGGAAATATGGAAGAAAAGGAATCCCCTAGTATAACCAGCTTCTTGAGATTTACCAGTATTTTAGCTATAATGCTCGTCAGGCCATATTGGTGGACACAGCATGTGTTGCAGAGTTTGGAGCTCTGAACAGGATTTTAAGGATCCTGAAGAAATAGCCAAATGTAGGTTTTGTCCCCTAAACTGGCTGCTCCATCATTTTCTTTGATTTCTCTTGAGGGTGCTGGGCACTCAGCTTTATGAAAATGCAGGTTTCTCTTCTCCCTTATACAAACACTGATGTCTTGCTACTAGAAAAAAAAAAGCCTGTGGCTGGAAAAGTGGGTCTGCTGCTCTGTTTAATCCGTCTTCCTCCAAGAGGCAGCATTCTCCTTCTCTCAAGTGGAACAGGACATTCAAATGGGATTAGGGTCTCCAGTTCCCCCCTCCAGCCTTGCTGTCAGTGGAGACAGGGAGAGCCCCTGGTGCAGGCAGGAGGAGGGAAGGGAGGTTTATCCTTGCAAACTTACTGTCCTTTGGAAACATCTTGCACAGATATTGTTGAAATCAAGTCCCTTGGTTGGGATATTTGGAAAATTGCTTAAAATGAAGGGGTTTTTTTAGACTTTAGGCCATACCAGACTTTTGAAAAATACATGATTGCCCAAACCAAACCAATACTAGACTGGTAATGGGAATACCTTCTGCATGTGAAGTGCCTACACAAAACTTCATTAATTGTCCATTAGTTTACCTGAGGCTCATCATTAGACTCTTGTAAAGGTGCAGGGACTCTTGTATCTTGATGAAATGCTGATTTTTATGCCATTTTCTCTCATTAGAGCATTCCCCTGGCGCAAGTGAAGGTTGAAGAAGTGAAAAAAGAACTTGTAAGATTTTTTTTATCTTTTCGGGAGCTGCATGTATTAATTGATTACAGATTTACCCACCTTAGACTGTAGTCTTAATGTTCTCATGGGGAGATTTGGTGATGCAGAAGTTGTAGATACTGATCAGGGGAACTAGTGGAGCTGCAAAAGCAGTTGGGCACAGTGATATCAGTGCAGATTAGGTAGCTATATCCCCAGGAATTTTGTCTATTGGAATCTTTATCCACTCACTGTAGGTCTCAGAAGCTTCCCTGCTCCTCCTGAACGCTCAGAGGGCTCCAGGCTTATTTTAGTCAACATCTGCCTTGTAGACTGCAATGGGGACGTTCCCCTGTAAAACACAGCGCCCATTTCCTCCATGCTTGTGTAATCTGCAGGTGTGGCTGTTGAGCCAAACACTTTAAAACTGTTTGGGAAATTCATATGTATCTTTCCTGAGTGAGTTGAGCCACATTTGAGCCCCATAAAACATGTTTTTGTTCCTTTGGGCTACTGCCTGCTTACTTGTAAAGCACAAGTGGTAAGCCTTAAACCTGTGATCAAAAATCACATCTAGGTAAGAGCATTTTGCACATTTTCAGGTGAGACTGCCTGGGTTGGTACACCACTTGTTTTTGATTCAGGGAGTACTGGCTCCCCTTACCAGCCTGAGGCTGTTCTGAGGTCAGAATGCTCACTTCTGGGGAAGACCAGTGAGCTGGGACGTGTCCAAAATCACATTGGGGCACAGAGTGAAGGCAGCTGAGCTTGTCCAGCCCGTCATTTGGAGGTTTCCCTGTGGCTGTCTCCCCTTTGCAGTGATGAGTCCATCCAGCTCAGCACCATCACTGCTGACAGCCTCCCAGGGTTTGATCACTGCAGATGTGTTTGTTTGCCGGCAGCTGTGTGGAAGCTGTCTCGTGGTCCCTGATTCCTCTTGGTTTTCTCTCCCGCTAGAAAGCCTTGGATGAAGAGCTCACAAGGGAGATTGAGGCTCTGCCTTTCGAGCTGACATAGCCCAGCAAACCCCAGCTCACCTGAAGGGGCCTACCTGGAACATGATCTTCCTTCTGTTGCCTACCTACTTGCACTAGCAATGCACTTCAGAACTCTTACCTGTACCTTGACAGCTTCCTGCTGTGTTCTTCTCTCTGTCAGCCTTGTGTTTATAAACTTCGCCTCTTTTTCATTAAATAGCGTCCAAACTTGCTGTTGTCTTTATGAGTTATTTTTCCCTCTGTGATAAACATCTGTGTAAAGCAGCTCTACGGATAGTGCAGGCAGGCATAGTTTTCTAACAAAACAAAAAAAAAAACCACAGAGTAAGACCTTTCTAGGTCTAAAAACAGTATTTTTGCAGAACCCCTGTGGGACATGATGATTTTGAAATCAGATTGCCCTTAACAATTTTACCTCAAATGTCATCTTCCACAAGGGTTCCCTGAGCCCTGTTATTTCTATGCCATCACCACACCAGCCTTCCACACTTTCAGAAGTGTTTTGCATATGCCAGCTTTTAGAAACCGTTTAATTCCAAAGCCAAAAATCAGAAAGTCTCCTGTGGGTAGGGAAAAAGCAAAACCTAGAAAGAGTGGTAGCACCAGAGGACATTGAGCATGGGCCTGTTTGGTGTGGGAGGCATCCAGGCAAATAGTGGTGGTCTCAGTGACAATCTGTTTGCAATTGGAGTTGCAGGAGAATATGGCCATGAGAGCTGTTGCTTCACTGCAAAAGTTGATTTTCCACTGATCTGCAGGATGAGAGATTCAAAATTACACTGGTGTGAATAAAACACCACAAGTGTGACCTCTGTCCTCTCCTTTTTTGATGTGATGGGGAAGAACAGAGGGATGCTCAGAGAGCCACTGGCCATGGGAATCTCCAGCCTCTTTCATACAGCAGAAGGAGTTGCTGTTTAGTTCCAGGTATTTAAATCAAGCTGTGAGGAAAGGGTGAGTTGCCTTTGTTTTGGGGCTATTTATCTTCACTCCTTCTGGGGCAGGAAATGAGGGCAAAAGCAAGTGGAAAATTCATGGGCTAAACTGGCTGAAGAGAAATTACCTCTGGGGTGACTGATGTGAAATTTGGAGCAGGCAGCATAGTGCAGGGATGATTACAGGTACAGCTACTGCTTAAGAGTAAAACCCACACAAAAGCCATAGGAATGGTGTTTGAACCTGGAAAGAACAAGAATATAATCTGATTTTCCTGTTGTAGTTGAAAGAAGTTGTAGTCTTGGAAGATGTGAGTACATGGCTGGGTAGACATCAAAGAATGATCTAACAAGAAAGCCAGTGTAAGGCACTGGAGGTCATAGCCTGGCAATTAGGAAATCTTAATCACTGGAAGCTCTTAAAAGCAAATTAGAAATTATTTGTTCATGTGTTTAAAATGTGAGGGAGTGTTAATCACTCTTTAGGATACAAAGATGGGATAGATGAGGGCTTGAGGGTGCTGCCAGCCCTGCTTTTTAACGAGACCCTCAAGACTTACTTGGCTAAGATTAGGAGAAGACTTTTTATCTCGCACGTGTAACCATGACTCCAGGCTTGGGAGAATTTCCTGGGGACTGTGGCACTTCCATAGCTCCACCTCATCATGAAATGCTGCGCCAGTTGTGAAGCCTGGGGCTGTTCTTCCCTCCCCACGCCCACGGAGCAGCTGCACCACTCCCCGGCTGCTGCTGTTTCACAGCACGTGAAGAGCCTGAATCCAGAGAGCAGCAGGGCCAGGCTGTCTGGAGAGCTGCCCAAACACAGCCACGTGTTGCTTCCTAGCGCTGGAAACTCAAGGAGGAAAATAAAAAAAAATCCCCAGCAGCTGCATCTGAGCCATGTGTCACAGCTGAGCTGTCCCCGGTGCACGCAGTGTCAATCAGCAAGCAGCTGTCAGGTCTGACTGCTCAGCTCTCGGTTGGAAATCAGGAAAAGTCAAATAAACGAGATTTGTGGAGCCCTTTGGGAAGGTTTGTCAGCTCTCTTTGGTCAGAGTGCCTTAAGGGAGCTCTTTCCTTTGGTGTTTTGGGACAGACCGGCTTTTCCCATGTGGGAATGGATGCTGGAGGAGGAACAGCTCGCTGAAGTCCGGCTGAGACAGGAACACACCAGGCTGGCTGAGAAAACCCCTAAATCTGGGCTTCCCCTTCTGCCCTGGCAGCTGTTGGGTGTTTTCACGGGAGTCACAGCGGGTGGGTGCCAGCTGACCCTCGGCTGTTGGATGGTATGGAACAATCACCCAAGTGAGAGCTGGGGAGCCTCCACTGCTTCACTGTCCCTGCAGGGCACATCAGCTGCTCCCCTGTGAGCTCCCAGACTGAGCTTTGGAGACACCTGTGTTAACACCTGCAAGATGAGAGCAGGTGCAGGGCCAGGCTGAGCTGCAGACATTCCGTTTTCCCAACAATGTGCAAGAGGTGTCTGTGTTTTATTGCTGTGTGCTCAGTTCCTCCTCTTGGAAAACATGAGGAATTCCACCAGAAAACAAAACAAAACAAAACAACAACAACAACAACAAAAAAACCACCAAAACCACACACACACAATAAAAGTAATTAAAATTGTGAATTCAGTGTGAAAAAATGGGGATCAGCCTCAAGTGAAAACTCATATGCATTTTATCACAAATTGACATACTGTTCTTATCAGGCCAATATGCAAAATAATAACTCCTTCAGGAAAAAAAAATCATCTGCAGACTAGCATAGTATTATGAATCCATTTAAAAGAAAACATTCAGATACTAAACCCAGAATAACTAAAGTAAAATGCTAGAGAAATACTGAAGCCATCAGTTAAATTTAAGGCTTCTGAGGTGACATATGTATCTTTTTACTTAAAATGCATTGAATCAAAAGGTGGGGCTGGAGTCTCTTTTGGCTGTATCTTTTGGCTAGTACTATAGAAATACTCCATCTGTTGCAAACATTTCATTGTGGTTCCTTTCCAGTCTTCTTTGACTGTTGTGGTTCCTTTCCAATCTTCCTTTGACAGAAAGTATTCAAAAATATCCTTTCATTTATATAAATCCTTTGGTAGATGTAGGATATTAAGATGGGACCTTAATTAAAAATAGCTAAAAATATTAAAAGTTTCAAGACTTATTTTAACAGTAAGTTCATTGTATTTGGTACCATGTCCAGTAAAACATTCCAAATATCTTGATACTCAATGCTGTTTTGGGTACTTAAAGCAAAATTTTATGTGTCAAATGGTAAGTGTATAAAAGATTTTTCAAATTACATTTAGAACTGAATGGGTCTTAGAGGTCTGGGAAATGTTTTGTATTTCTAAGCTATTCTTTGAATTTTTAAAGTGCAGGGTCAGCAGTGAAACAATAGTGATCCTGGTCTCTGTGACCTTGCAGGAAATCCTTCACTTTGCCTGCAAGCAGGCAGTCTCTGTGTAACTTCAAGCAACTTTAGAAACATTTCTTATTTTGTTAAATGCCCACTTCTCTAAAGATTTTCAGCACTGGCCTGTGTTTCTGCTTCTCCAATTCACAAATATTTCTCTTACAGAACAACATCACATTGGTAAGCAGAGGCTTTTACCAATGGGAGTGTTTAAAGACTCGTGATTCCTTCTGTCTTTGCCAGATACCACCTACATGGGAGGAGGACATGGAGCTGCCTCCCTCTGCCTTGAAGTCCTCCAGCATTGCACCGTCCTGAACTGTGCAAACTCTAGTAAAAAACCATCCAGTAACTCCAAAATTACAAGCTAATTTAATAAATGCTTCCTTTAGCCCCTTGATAAATATGCCTCTAATGCTAACGAAGCAGCTGTGCTGGTTAATTAGATTATGTTGGCTGGTAAAACCTAGCAGCAAGGAAATGTTTTATTTCTTTTCCTTCCCAAGGAGATTCTGGCTGTACATTGTGGGTGGATGAACACTGTGGTGTTCTGGATACCTTTTCCGTGGTCCCTGTTTGGCCACTGCTGTGTCTGCAGGAGAGCCTGGGTGTCCTCAGGAGGAGCAGAGGGATGGCTTGGCTGGATCTTGGCAGCACATTTGTGATTTCAGAGACTTGGAAAATGGGTGTTGTTTAAATGTGTCTTGGAAGGTGAAGCTTCCTTTGCAGAGGACGCTTGGTAATGTGCCTAAGGATCTGAGATGAGCTCTTGAAAAGTCATTCTTCAGTCTGGAGCTGGAGGGAAACTTTTGGCCTGGGGCTGGGAAAGAGAAGGGAACAGGGACAGAGGGGTGTCCCCCTGCCAGGAGCTAGCTGAGAGAGGCCAGCCTGGGAGCCCCAATGAGCCAAAATGCTCTCACAACCAACTTTTACTTTGACGAGAGAATGTGGCTCAAGGTTGTGCTCCAGCACTGAGCCGGTTTCCTCCCATTGTCCTTGGGGAAGTGCCGAGATTCCCTTTGCTCAAACGCGTTTCATCCTGGCGGGGGAGTTCTTATCACGTCCTTGTGGGGTAACTAACGCTGAAATCATTGCGCTCTTGGCAGACACAGTCAAAGAATGATAACGTGGAGCCAGAGGAGCCTAGAAGATGTGCTGGGCTGTACTCCCAAAATTGCTGGAGCCAGCACCACCTCCAGCCTTTCCTCTTCCCTTCCTAATCTTTCACTGCAATCTCCCTGATGTTTCAGAATGAGTCCCTTGGTATTTCCCCTAATCTATCATTTAAAATCTCAGGCAATAAAGCTTTCACCACTTCCCTTAGGGAGACGATTTTTCCAGCCCGTGCTTCTCCATTCAAAAGCTTTCCACACGGATTCCCAGTTTAGACATGTCCTTCTGTAATTTCACCCCATTAAAATAATTAATGTACCCTCAGCCCTCTCCCTTGATGCCACTTGCTTCATCCAGACATTTACACATGACTGCTGTCTCCCTGCTCAGTTTACTAATTCCGCGGTACTTAAGGCAGTCGGGATTCCTTTTCCTCTCTTTTTGTAAAGCCTGCCACTGATTCCTTCAGTCACGGAGTCCTGAAGCTCCTTCCCGTGTATCATTCTTCCTGCAAATCCAAGGCAGATGCTCTCCACCCGCGTCTTTGTGCTTTCCTGTACTCCATCCAAAACTGTTCCCGACTGCCTGCGAGCTGCATGGTGTCCTCCGGGTGTCTTTCAGGAGGCAAAGCACATTGTTCCCAAAAAATGCAGGTTCTGGATGTTTTGTCCCCCCTGGAAATGCAGGTTCTGGATGTTATTCCCCCGTGGAAATGCAGGTTCTGGATGTTTTCCCCCTGGAAATGCAGGTTCTGGATGTTATTTCCTCCCTGGAAATACAGGTTCTGGATGTCATTTCCCCAGGGAAATGCAGGTTCTGGACGTTATTCCCCCCTTATTGCTTTCCTTGGTGCTGACACCACAAATGATGCATTCACCTTCCTCGACCAGACTTTTTTTTACATATTTGTGAGAAGCACGTTGCAAAGTACCAGTTAAAAAAATAATTGTGGAAGCCTGAATGCGTGGTTCTGCTTCCAGATGCATCTCTCCATCTCTCCTAATATGATAAATGCTTCTGGGGTGGCACGATGCCTGTTTTCCCGAGTCCATGCCCACGATTTGGGTGGTGGTGCAGGTACATTTCCCACACGTTTCCCTGCTACCAGCCCTGGCACTGAGTCCTGCCAGGAGCAGCTCTACGGTGAATGCTTAAATCCTGAATTCCCCTGGTGCTCCCAGCCCTGATCAGGGCTTACAAACCGCGCTGAAATTATTTCCTTCCACCTTTCCGAGTCTCAGGAAACACCTGCAGCTGCGCAGGACAGCTCTCGGGGTGCAGAAACGTGTTTAAGAGGGCATTACAATGTTAACATGTGCATTACAGTGATTAAAATGTGCATTACAATTACTGAAATGTGCATTACAGTGTTTAAAGAGGGCATTACAATGTCGCTGTGATTGAACCACAGCTTGCCCCCAGGCAGCCCCCGGGGCTCGGGTCTCCAAAGGTGCCTCCCAAACCCAAAGATCCCGAGATTCTGCGGTCTCAGGGAGCGCAGGATCGCCAGGATCGGTGTGCTCGGAGCGTGTGAGGGGTGCTGGGGGATGTGTGTGACAGGGACAGAGTCAGTGACAAGGGACAGTGATGGGGACAGGGACACTGAGAGTGACACGGTGACATGGGCAGTGACACAGGGCTGGTGACACAGGGACAGTGACTAGGGACTCAGGGACACAGGTGGACAGGGACACAGGGACACCGACAGAGGGCCAGGGACACAAGGCTGGCAACACAGGGACGGTGACACAGGGACAGTGACTAGGGACACAGGGACACTGACACATGGGCAGTGACACAGGGCTGGTGACACAGGGACACAGGGACACAGTGACACTGACACAGGGACACTGACACAGGCACGCAGTGACAGTGTGTGTGACACAGGGATGGTGATAGTGGCCCAGTGACACAGGGACACAGGCAAACAGGGACACAGTGGCACAGTGAGAGTGGCACAGTGACAGGGACACAGTGACAGGGACAGGGACACACAGGGATACAGATACAGAGACAGGGACGTAGAGACACTGTAGCAAGGGGATACAGGCACACAGGGACACAGGGACACAGGGACACGGGGACATGACATAGGGACACGGGGACATAAAGACACAGGGACACAGGCACACAGGGACAGGGACCCAGGGACATGGACATGGGGGTAGGGGCATGGGGACATAGGGAAACAGGGACCCGGGGACACAGGGACATAGGGACACAGGGACATGGGAACAGGGATACAGAGACAGAGGGATACAGTGGGATGGGAACACGGATATGGGAGCAGCGGCACGGGGACACAGGGACACGGGGATGGGGACATGGGACAGGGATACAGGGACATGGAGACACTGGCACACGGGAGCAGGGACACAGGGACACAGGGACACAGACACAGTGACACAGGCACACACAGTGACACAGTGACACACGCACACGGGCACACAGACACACAGACAGACACAAGGACACACACAGACACACACACAGACACACGCACAGACACACACACGGACACACGGACACACGGACAGACGCACGGACACTGACGCGCGCACGCCCCCGGAGCCGCTCCC
>NW_005054365.1:1899431-1916317 GCF_000277835.1 Geospiza fortis
TTTTTTTTTTCTCTTCCTGCAACGACTTTTGAAGTCGTGTGAGCTGTTGGAGGGTTGGAGAGTAGTCCTTGTTTCTCCAAGGGGTCCCTTCCGTGCTTCTCCAGGGGTTTCTTTGCGTCTTTGTTTACCTTGGATGGGGTGTTCCTCTGGTGGGAAAATGTGTTTTCTATAGGAAGGACGCTCGAGTCGCTCGTTGCGTATCCAGCCCAGGTTCCCCGTGGGCTCCTGACATCTAATGGGTTGCAGATGTGGCTCCTGGTTCCTTTTTAAAAGCGAAACAAGGTGGGCTGAGCAGACTTGTAATATTTTAACTATTCCCCCAGTTCCAGTATTGTAACTTTATTTGCCTGGAGGTTATTGGACAACAAAGACCACTTTCTGAAAGACTTGTTGTTTTGGTTTTGTTTGTCTGGCTTTTTAAAAATTTAAAATTTTAGGGTTACATTGCTTCCACCTTTGTTAGGTAGCATCAAAGTGTATTTATGTGTTAGTTTGTTAACCATGTAACAAGACAGCTTGCCTCAAAGTTTGTGGTCCCTTGGTGAATCTATAACTGTAATAACTTAGTTAAGCAAGGTCGTGGTTGTAACTAGTTGTGCACTTTAAACCAGCACAAAGTACCTAACAACACTTCAAAAGCTGAAAAGAAACTTGTGTGTCGAGATGGCAGAAGTCAGTCCTGTTTGACTTTTTTTTTTCCCCTGACAAGTAATTCTAGCTTTTAAAAGTGGATGAGTAAGTAAATCTTTGAACCCTTGAGCATCCCTTTAAAAATGTGAAATTTATTTTCATTCCCCCTCCCAGGGATTTTATTAGGTTTTAGATCTTTTCTGGTACTTGCCAAGCATCAAATAATAGTTTCACTTACAGGCGAGGTCTGTACTATTTCCACTCTTCAAGCTAAAAATTTAAGTACGAGCAGTAATGCCTCTCTCCTTGGAACAGGAAACAAATGCTACATTTAAAATGTTTCTCTTAAAGCATGCTAAGTTGCTTAAGTCTATTAAGAACACAGCGTTTGACCTTGAGGTGGAAACTGAGCGTGGTGCTCTTTGGAGCTCCCCAGCGTGTGGCTCTCCTGCCCCAGTGCCACCTGCAATTGCTGCTCCTGTGGTTCCAATGCTGGGAGCCAGGCAGCCAGGGCAGCACAGCTTTCCCTTCTGCCCTGGAGGAGGGAAACCTGGCCTCTGTGGAGGAAACAGGTCTGTAGCAAACTCCCAGGAGAGCAGTGAGGTGCTTGTCATGTGTTTGCTAAACCCAGACATCCCCCCCATATATATACACATATATATAGATAGATAAATATAAATAGATATACGGTAGGAAAGCAGTGAGAGGAAGTGTGGGGAACTCATCTGTCCAGCAGCAGTTGTTCTGAAGAGTCATCTTCTGATATTTCTCACCTCCAGTGATCTAGAGGAGGCTGGTGCTGGCTGGGGAGGCTCCACAGAGGGTGGTTATGTGGCTACTGAAGGCCAATAAAAGCAGTTTTCTGTGGTTCTGGCTTTCCAGGGACACTGGTGCTCTGTCTGGGGAACCAAGGGCAGGGAGGCTGCAGGTGATGGAAGGCGCTGTGTGAGTCTGGGCAGCTGGTATTTCTGCTCGGGTACATGAGGGCAGCAGTTCTGACTCATTTTGAAACACTTGAATTTTTTAATTACACTGTGTCAACTATTTTCTGTTTGCTCTCCAGCCCAGTTGCTGGTTGGCGTGGTGAAGAGGTGCAGGGACAAGTCAGGAAGGAGGAAGGGCTGTGGCCTTGCACATGCAGACGTGTGAGGTGTGTGGCAGTGCAGCTCTGCCTGCTTGGAGGGAATCACAGAGCACAAACCAGGAGTGGGTGCTGTGGAGGGAGGGGAAACGGGAAGGAACCTGAAGCCACCCACAAGGCAGTTGAGAACAGCCACAGCACACAGAAAATGTTGCCCTGCTCTAGCTGATAAAGAGGAGGTAGGAAGGATGTTTGGGTGCCTTTGACAAATGGGCACTGCGGAGGGGATGGGATTAATGGGGTAAGTTAAGGTTCAGTGAACAAAGAGTAAATATGGATTATCATGAGGGGCTTTGAACATCAAACATTAGGGAGATAAGTTGCTGTAACTCAATGAGAGCAACAAGAAATAATTGCCTTGCTGTCCTGACCTCCGTCTCCTTGCTGTATATTTACCTTTAAAATGCAGGATTCTTTGCCTGGATCCTGTTCACTTTCTTCCCTTTCCCTTGTATATTATCACATCAACTCCCTGCACCACCAGGGATGTATGTGCCATCTTTGACCTGCCTGTACATCAACATCTCACTGAAACATCTGTTAATGAGATGGGGGGGTCTCTACGTACCACACAGAGAAGGGGCTGCACGCTGAGTGATCCAACTCTCTGGTTACCTCTGACCAAAATACCACCAATTATGTAGCGATATGAAAGCTTTGGAAAGTTTTTCAAATGACTAAATAGTTTCAAGCAACCTACACGTACTTGTCTATAACATTTCAAACTTGTTTAGTTCATGGTACTTTTTGACAGATTGGGTCTGTGGTCCATCGCAGCTTCCGTGTTTTTATCTGCAGTTGGCAGAATGGCTTAGAAAACTGCAACCATTGACAGAAACTCAGCAGCAGATTTAATAACACGTGTACTAGATCAAAGTAAAAGATTTAAATATCATAATTCCCAGCATGTAACTTGTACTCTGGAAAAGAATTACTAAAACTTGAATATTTTTGCTGGCTTGAACGTTATTGGTGGTGATGGGAGCTCAACATGAAGCAGCACTGGGAGAGGGGGCCAGGCATAGAGCTGGGAAAGAGCTCTGAGATAAAGTGTGGTACAGTGTATGTCGCTGCTCTGAGATGACCTTATGTGGAAAGGAAACAACTTTTGGTTTTCCAGAACCAGAATAAATGTTCAGCACATGAATGGGAGTTCAGCCTTTATCACTCTCAGGAGCAGCCAAACTTATGATACTGGAATCCGTGGCAGCAGATGTTAATTGCAGGGAACTTGGACAACAATCACCACAGAAATAGTACTTTCTGTCACATCTTTGTTCCAGGTTTTTAATGCATATTGCAGTTCTGAGTCTGCTACTTGAGGTTTAGAACACAACGTCCACAAATGTGCAATTTTGAGCAAAAAGAGAACTGGATGAAAGGGGCTGTAAATCAAAATGTGCATATGGTCTGAACATCAGCCTGTGCTGTTGCCTCCTCTGATGGACGCAGTCGGTCTCTGAGCTAAGCTGTGACTGATACCTCATCACTTACTCAGTGTTACTGTTTAAGGATTCAAATTTAATCTCTGCTTGCCCATTCCCTCTCGTTTGTGTTGCCTCTCCCAGTGTCTGATCAATATGAATGGAGCCTGTAGCAGTTTCTCCTGGATGTGGCTGGCTCCTGCAGCTGGGCACGCCTGGGGTAACTCACGCAGGGCTGGAAATGAGGTGCAGCTCAGCAGCGCAGGTGTTGCAGTGACGCCGTGTCAGATGCATTGCTGACTGCTCCAGGAGGTCGAGTAACTTGCCCATGGTCATGAGGTGTGTCAGCTTTTTGTTCAGAATGATTCACCTCATTATTTAAGAAGGTGTTTCAGGGGTTTTGTATCAATTTGACCACATAGTCTGTCTCTCCAATGCTCATAAATGATCTAAGTAGCGGAATAGTGTACAGGCTTCAGCCTTACCGTGCCCTGTGATATTTGGTCTCCAAGAAAACAGCTTGGAAGCTGTTAATACTCAGTCTGACAACTCTTGAGTCATAAGTGGAACAGGTGGTCACTTTTTAAATAAATGCAAGTTTTTGAACATTCCTTCAAGCTGACATTCTTGTTTCAGTGTGTGTGGATTGTGGATTTGACATTATAGTGAGGATTCTGCAGTGTCCTGCAAGATGCTCTTCTGTGCAAGGCTTCAAAATTTCCTGAAAATGAGCAGGAAGACCCAGACTTGATTGTTCCTCTTGCTACCTCTTTGCTCTAGTGTCTTGTTTCATGATGCTTGATGGTTAGCATTTCACAACTTATTTTAGAAAAGGCAGATTTCAGTTCCATTCATCCAACATGGGTAGAGGCCAAGTGACTCACAGTAACAGAGCTGGGAATAACTAAGAGCCAGACTTTATAATATCAGTTGTCTGCATGATGAAACAATTACCATTTCGGTAATTTGTTTTCCACTGGGACTGTTTCATTTTCGGTGGTTCCAGTATGAGGCCGGTGCTCAAACATATGAAGAAAAAAAAAAGAATCAAGTTGTCCTGATAGCAAGGTGGGGCTGAACCAGTGCCCTTCTCTTGTACTTTGGATTTCTCATCAGCTGGTAATTCTCCTGGCTCCTCAGCTCACTCTCTTGGTTCATGCTCTCTTGGAATGCCTGATCTTGCCAGAAAGACATTTCTAAGTAATCTGGCAATTTTGGGAAAAAATCTTGGTAAAGAATAGATCAGGAAAGTTGTATAGTAATTCTGTCTGTTTGTGGTTGGAAATGCAATGATTTAAAGGCTGCCTCCTAATGAAGGAAGTTGTGAGCCAGTGAGGAGCGAGGGGTGGAGCTTCCTGAGTTGCTGCTGAGTGGCTGATTGCTTATAAAAGATCGTTGAGCAGGTGAGACAATTACCATTGTGAGCATAGTGGATGCAGGAAAGGCTGTAGATGTTGTTTATTTGGATTTCAGCAAGGCCTTTGACACTGTCTCCCACAGCATACTCCTAGACAAGCTGGCAGCCTGTGGCTTGGACAGGAGCACTCTTTGCTGGGTTAGGAACTGGCTGCATGGCCGGGCCCAGAGAGTGGTGGTGAATGGTGCTGCATCCAGCTGGCGGCCAGTCACCAGTGGTGTCCCTCAGGGTTCTGTGCTGGGGCCAGTTCTGTTTAATATTTTTGTCGATGACATGGATGAGGGTTTAGAGTCTTTCATTAGCAAATTTGCAGATGACACTAAGCTGGGAGCATGTGTCGATCTATTAAGGGGACAGAGGGCTTTGCAGAGAGACTTGGAACGGTTGGATGGATGGGCAGAATCTAATGGGATGAAGTTCAATAAGTCCAAGTGCCGAGTCCTGCACTTTGGCCACAATAACCCCCTGCAACGTTATAGGCTGGGGACGGTGTGGCTGGACAGTGCTCAGGTGGAAAGGGACCTGGGGGTGCTGGTTGACAGTCGGCTGAACATGAGCCAGCAGTGTGCCCAGGTGGCCAAGAAGGCCAATGGCATCCTGGCCAGTATCAGGAATGGTGTGGCCAGCAGGAGCAGGGAGGTCATTCTTCCCCTGTACTCGGCACTGGTGAGGCCTCACCTTGAGTATTGTGTCCAATTCTGGGCCCCTCAGTTTAGGAGGGACGTTGAGATGCTTGAGCGTGTCCAAAGAAGAGTATCGAGGCTGGTGAGAGGCTTGGAACACAAGCTGTATGAAGAACAACTGAGGGAGCTGGGGTTGTTCAGCCTGGAGAAAAGGAGACTCAGAGGTGACCTTATCACTCTCTTCAACTTCCTGAAGGGTGGCTGTGGTGAGCTGGGCGTCGGTCTCTTTCTCCGGGCAACAACAGACAGAACAAGAGGACACAGTCTCAAACTGCGCCAAGGGAGATACAGGCTAGAATTAAGGAGGAAGTTTTTCACAGAAAGAGTGATCAAATATTGGAATCATCTACCCAGGAAGGTGGTGGAGTCACCATCCCTCGATGTGTTTAAAAAAAGACTGGATCTGGCACTTGGTGCCATGATCTAGTTGAGGTGTTAGAAGATGGGTTGGACTCGATGATCTTAAAGGTCTCTTCCAACCTAGAAATTCTGTGATTCTGTTGGGTGAAATGCTTGTGAGGTCCTCCTCATGTTTGGTGAGAAGTTGTTTAGAAATGAAGTTGCCCTTGTAGGAAAGAATGATCTTTTGGATAGTAGCGCCTGTGAGCCCATAAGTGCAATTTCTGTTTCCAATAACTAAGGTTCAGCCAGAGGAGGTAACACCTTTTGGTAGCACTGTGCAGAATCTATGAGGAGTTACAAAAAACCACATATTTCTTTGAATAATGTGTTTTGAAAGCCTTCAAGGTGAAGTTCTATTTTTCATGGTTCCACTTACTGTTGTCAGCAAGTCATCTTAAATGCAAAATACAGGCTTTGGATCCACTCACTGTAAAATCCAGGAATTGTTGAATAAAACTAAGCTAAGGAAGTTCATTGACTATCTTGCCAGGGTTATCTTCATAAGCCCTCAATAATTACTTATAAACCTCACCTCAACCTTAAGTGAGTTTGATAACAGACACCTGATTTCTCTTGTTTGTTTTACAAGATCAAAATGGTCTTGCTGTTTAACACCTGTAGTGGATATCATTGTTTGTCTGTATGGAGCTCTCCAAGCTCCAGCAGCAATAAGGCTGTGTTGAATTAATGGAATGAGGTTGAATTGATAATCCAGGCTCCATGTTCTTTTGGTTTTTTTCTTCCATCTCCCATTTTACTGGGAAAGCTGTTTATATAGTTTGTCTCCTGTTACTAACCATTAGTTCTGCCAGCTGAGCCACTTTTTCCTAAACAGGAATAATAATGTAAGAAGCAGTTTTGGGGTAAAAGATGCATTTTAAGGATTGTTTGGTTTGCGTTTTTTGGGTGTGGGGGGGAGAGGGTTAATGTTTGGTTTTATAAATTTTTTCTCTCATCAGTGCTTGCTTGCATGGTTCTACTGAAAATTGCCTTTTAATTTTCTTTTTCTTTTTATGTAGCTGGTAACTTGGTATCTTCTTACATACTGTTATTTAATTTCTGCAGTCAAATACATGCAAAGTCTTTTGTGTCTTGTGGGAAAGAAATGTCTGTGTTCTGGTCTGTCTGTTCTCTTGAAGTAGAGCTCAAATTTCTTCTCCTCTGCCAACTGGAAGTAAATACTGTAGAAAGATAGTAAAGCCCATGTTAGAGGCATTTTTGGTTATCACACATGTGACTGGCTTTTGACCCAGTCTGTTCTTCTTTTTTAAATACCTAAAGTAGTTTTTGTTCATTTGTAGAGCCAGCCTGTGTTTGCTTCATACTGAGACCTGGGATGTGAATCCTTTGCTTTTTTGGGAGCACTTTGGACATGTAAAGACTGCACTGTGATTGTTAGCAATCTGGTGGATGCTGAAATCAACTGGCACCTCTTGGTGTCAAGAACATCCCAACAACTGTTAAATTTCATCATTTGAATGCCACATGACTTTAGTGTACTGATACCATTTATTTTTCTGTGGTATACCTCCTGTGAATCTCTGTTGCAGTATTTAGATTTGATACTGCTAGCTCAGAAATTAAAGAAGCAAGTGAATACTATGAGTGGCTGTGTGGATAAGAAAATTATTTGAGATCAGGGCTTGTTGGGCTTGCAGCTCCTTTTCAGCCCTTCTGTAGAATTTGGATGTGTCACCTGATGGTCAGACCATAGAGTGGATATCTTACTGCCCTATACCTTATGGCAAAAACATTCATTGGTGTTGAATTAAAGCCTTTGAAACTTTAAAATACCTGAGAGTTGGTTTTGTTTGTTTACCATGGCAAAGATGTGTAAAAACATCTGACCATAAAATATTTACAAACTGTAGAGTTACTTAGTATCTCATAAGTTGTCTTTGTTAAAGGGCTGTCCTAAACCCACAGCAAGTCTAGTTCAGTGCCTTGAGCTTTTGGGGAGATGTGGAGATGCTGGAAAATTGCTGTGGAATGTGGCTCTTGAGGACATGGTTTAGTGGTGAACTTGAGGACTAAACTTGAGGACATGGTTTAGTGGTGAACATGGTGGTGATGCTGGGTTGAAGGTTGGAATTGATAATTTTAGAGGTATTTTTTTACCTTTATGATATCCATAGTGAATATGGCACTGCTGAGATGTATTTACTAGTTGGAAGTTACTTTGCAGTTGTCCTGATGTACCAGTTGGAGCTGTTGGCAAATGACATAATGTTGATTACTTTCAAATATTCCTAACTTCTGCTCTGAAAATTAGGATTCATTTGTTACATGGTGTTCAAGCGATTCAAAATGTGGCTTTTACGTGAGCTTTACTTTTATTCTAGTAGAACAACAGACCAGCATTTCTTTAGGATATCTGTTTGTATGTAGTGGGGAAGCACAGAACCTATTTTATTCAAGAAACAGAAATGGATGGGTAAAGTGGGAAAACCTGTTAAACTCAGTATCTTAGATAAAGGCGGTCCATCCCTGTGATGATCCTCTGTAGAGTGATCTGAAAACCAATGTGTACCAGAGAGAAAAGGGAACTTTTGTTGTGTTGATTTCTGCCACTTGTTTTATTGAAAGAAAAAATGTGAAAGTGAGTAATTTAAAGTTTTAGGAACAGGTAGTAATAAAGATATGCCCTCTAATTTTTAGAGTAGAGGGCTTTGTAGACTTTTGTTGTGCCCTTGAGAAAAAATGGTTTCATTATGAGGAAGAAAGGAGATTCTTAGAAGGCTAAGTGCAGCCAACCCTGCGTGCTTTTATCTGTGTGCAAGGACTGTGATTTTTTTATTGTGGGGTTCCAAGTGCACCTGGTGAATGTTTATGGAAGCCTGTGTGCAGAGTTGTGAAATAAACCTTAGCTGGTACTTGCCTGTCCTTTGAAAGTGGCAGAATGTGTGCATTAAGCATTACAATGCAAAAACCTGTATTTAAATGTGCAGTCTTACTTCTTGTGTACGATAAAAAAATGTTGCTTTTCAAGATTGCAAAGGATGCTCTGCAAAGCTTTGTATTAACACATACATTGTAATTTGTATTCAGGCCTTGGTAATTTGTATATGCAGCATGTTGAGCACTCAGTAGGAGCAGCCTGTTTTTAACCTTCATTTATTTATGCAAAACCAGTAGAAACACAGAATTAGTTTAATCCTTTCTTCTTTTGCTTTGTACTGCAATTCTGGTACCCTGTCTGTTCCAAAGGGTCCTATTCTTCGGGGTTGCTACCAGGCCTGATTTGTGAATCATCTGATAAAGATCCAGCTCCACTCCCAGAAATGTGCCTTAGGTAGAATCGCATGCCAGTGAGTCAGCTTTAGGGCAGCATTTTCAAAGGAACGCTATATAAATTACACAGTATCCCTGTGGGGGCGGCTCAGTGTTATGAAAAATCTGCTGTGGAGCATCGTGCACACACATCCACACAGAGCTGAGTCAACTGTCTTGACTTAAATTGACTGAGTGCTGGTCTCACTTCTGTTGTTTTAAGTGCACCAGTTTGTGTGAGACTTAAAAGAAGATGAAAAGGAATGTGTGGTATCTTTGGGAGGAGCTGAACAAGCTGGGAAGTCCAGAAAGTGTCAGTATTTCTACATTTGTCTGGATGCAGATTGGTCTTTCCTGATAGATGTCTGATTTTTTGAAATTTTTAGTTAATTAAGCATTCTGCTCTCTGGCGTAAGGTAATGGCTTTAAACTGACAGTGAGCAGGTTTGGATGAGGTATTAGGAAGAAATTCTTGGCTGTGAGGGCGGTGAGGCCCTGGCACAGGATGCTGTGTCCCAGGAAGCGTCCAAGGGAAGGGTGGATGGGGCTTGGAACATCCTGATCCAATGGATGGTGTCCTTGCCCTTGGCAGGGGACTGGAACTGGATCATCTTTAAGGTCCCTTCCACCCCAAACCATTCTGTAATTCTCTGATATGTCTATGTGTTTTTTGTACTAAAATGTCACTGGTGAGTTCACTGGATTAGTTGTGTTCATTTTCATTGGAAAGGAAGGTGATTTGAGAAGAAAGAAAGGATGATCGAGACACCTACAGCAGCAGTGGGTTTTGGTGAAGCTTCAAAGTGGACAGGTTCTTTAGCACTTCACATCTTCAGAGTTACACGTCCTTCTGTCAGAAGAGAGCCTAACTTTGTTTTTTGCCAACAATTTATCCTGTATTCTGAAGCATACATGTATTACAGTCAACTCTTGAGTACCCAGGCTGTTTGCAGCTTCTCTCCTTTCCCAACCCACCCTCCTCAGACACACAGTCTATCAAGTATTTGAGTCAGAGTTCTTAATGAGCTTGTCTGTGTGTTTACATTTTTAAAAATAGTCAGCTGTTTTACATAATTTTATTAGCCTCTGTTTTATGCATTTGTCGTTACCTCTCTCACACCTCTGATTTATTCCATCTCTGTTGGGTAAATGTGAGATAATGTAATCCACTGGAGATGGAAATAATTGTTTGTGTAAAAATGAGCCATTATAGCATTTAGTTCCTTATAAATATCAAAACATTCATATTTAGATGAAAATAACTGACTTCTGTGGCACTGAAGCTGTGAGGCTGGGCTGGAAGGATATGGAAGGATCTCTAGTTAACTCTGTACTCTGAACAAATAACTTGTATGCAGCACTGCAGTTTAACTTTTCATTTATGTAGTCACAAAAGCCTAAAGAATGTACATGGTGTTATTTGCTTCAATAATATAAGTACAGTTTCTCATTTAAAAAAAAATGTATCTTCCAGTTGAATGGTAAGTGGTGAGAGGAGTTGGGTTGTTCAAATTGTTTTCTTTTAGCACTAACTGAAAGGGCACTAAAAGACAGTGTTCTGATAGATAATTCTTTTTCATTTCAACAATTGCTAGAATTGGCATAAGAAGGTTTTATGACCATAAGCAGGGAAAAGAAGTGGTCTGTTGGACTGTGATTAAGAGGAAATGTGTTAGTAATAAGCTAAAGTGAGTTTTCCAGCAAGCTGCTGTGAAAGCACTGGTACCTGTAAAACGAGAATCTGTCCTGTCCACAGGTTCAGAAAAAGAAGAGCTGGCTTGCTGCATACAAGCTAGGCATTCTTTATCATTAGTCAGCTCAATAACACCTAAAATGACAACGTACAATTAACATTAGGGTGTCATGGGGTTTATTAAGTATTTCAGGCCGTTGAGAGGTACTCCTTGTTCAGCTGAAGTAAGTAAGTTGTAAGTAAAATGGGTAACATTCTAGCTGTTAATATATGACACATGATTTAGTATGTTGATTGCTTGGCCTAAGTAGCTGGATTTGATGAAGCCTTCAGCATTAAGCTGTGTAATTTAGCTAATCTTCCTAATAGCTGATACAGAGCTGTGTTTTATCTGTGTTGTGGGAAGGACATGGATAACAAATGGATATTTTAATTGCTGCTGAGGACTGCTTACCTAGGTGAGGGCTTTTGTAGTTCCCTGTGCTCTGCCACGCAGAGGCATCAGCAGCTCAAACCAGAGATCAGCAGGCAACCACCACCAGCAGCAGCTGCAGTTCCACACGAGTTGAACAGCCTGCCTGGACATGGAGAATGACCCAGTAAGGTGCTGTAAGGCCCCAAAAATCAGCAGTGAACTAAGAGGTGCAGGCAAGATGGGTGAGGGGCAGGTGCCTAAATTCTCTAATTGCCTGGGGATTTCTTTGTTCAGGGTCCCTCTCCAGAGACACACAGCTTATCTGCTGCTCTAAGACTCTGTTAAATTATTTACTTTTATAATCTGATGCCTGAAACTCTGCTCTGGGAAACCTGCTGTCTTTAATATAAGTTTTTGTGCTGTAGTACATATTACATGAAAATTGTTCTTTAGGAAGCTACCAACACCTCTGAGGCTTTTTGCTCTTAATCTTTTTTTTATTTACAAAAGTCTCTTCCCAGAGCAAACGGTGCTGAGAAGGAATGCTCAGGACCTTCTACTGTGTCTAGGCAGAACCTGTGAGTTCAAGGTGTGATGATACAAAACAGCAAGCAGCTTTAAATCAATTTTTTTTTTTTTATAGAGATGATTTGTGCTTGCTCTCCCTTCCCTCCTTCCTGTGAGCTCTCGCAGAAAATGTCACTTACTTTCTCATTTTGACTTCTGCTGGCTTATTGAAAGGCATCTACACACAGAAGGGTGGGCCAGTTCTGTGCACAGGAGGGAATATGATGGTGCAGTCACAGTTAGGTGGGGAAAGAATGGGGACAAAACCAAGAGAGGCTGGGCTGTCTCTGCAAATCTGACCTTCAAAATCCTTCTGGATTTTTCCCCTGAAGTGCAGATTCCCCAGTGTACAAATTGTGTGCCTTTACAAATGAGTCCATGATTTGAAAATATTTCCCAGGATAATTTAGTGGCTTCCTCACACTGGTGTGTTGTATGTGTGACTTGGAAAATAACATTTTCTGTTGGAAAAATTAAAACAGAAGTTTTTGCAAAATTGCCTTTTAAAATTTTAGTTGCAATATCTGTTCACCAGTAAATGGAGAATGCCATTTCTGATCAACATCTAATTAAGTATCTATCTGTGTCTGTAAGCATCGCAACTTATTTTCAGTGCTGTGTTCTCATTTCAGTAAAAAAATGGTCTTTTGCTTGCACCACCTTGAGATTTCCTCTTCTAGTAGTGTTACTAGAAAGGTGAGTGGCAAGAAAGGAGTGGGAGTTTTTCAATAAAGTCTCTTCTTGCTGTTCTGTACATTTTTCAGAGGGAACTAAATACAGACATTTTTTTCTTTCTTTGAGACAAGGATTTCCTTGGCATAGATATTTTTGCGAAATGGACTATATTCTTCCGTGAAGCAAAGTCTGTTTGAGTCATGGTAGGGTTATTTTTTTCCCACTGAGAGAAAGGCAAAGCTCTGGTGTATATATATATATATATATATATAAAGGAATTGATGATGTCTGAAGAGCCAGCTCAATGGACCTGTAGAGTACAAACCTTACCAGAACATGTGGGGTTTTTCTATATACACAGAAACACATCAGTGCCATGAAATTACTATTCCCTCCACTACTGCCAACTCACTGAAAGTCACTGTGTGAGGGATCAAACCAGTGTGGTTGGAGTAGTTAAAGATCACACTTAATATTAAAAAAATCCAGTAAAATAATTTTAACTGAGCTGTTAGCAAGGTGGCAACGTGCAGATGAAACATATTTTTTTCTGGCTGATAGACCAGAGAGATAGAAAGGCCAGTTCAGGTGTTGTTACAGCCCCTTTGGGAGCTGTGAGGTAAAGGATGTTTCCAAATAGGACATTTGTGGAGAAAAGTCTACAGCTGACTTTGGCTGCCCTTTAGCTTCATGTCAAGCTCTGTTCTTTGTGCTCACCAGGCTAAAAGGGTGAACAGTGCAGAAATTGTTCTGCAGTTATTAGTATGAATATTTAAGTATGTTTTCATTTGGCCAAGCTAATACTCTTTTGGTTTGTGTCTGAGCAACCAATATTTTCTCTGTGTGTACATTTCAAAACTCTCAAGATATTTTTCATTTTAAAGAGGAAAGCTGGGAGCTGCACTAGCAGGTACAATACAAATTCCACTTATTCCATCATCAAATCTGTGTTTTACTTACCTGTCTAATAGGAGAATTATTTGATAATACATATTTGTGAGTGAATTACGTACAAATATTGATTTTACTGACATGCATTTATGTCTCAGAATGTGTGTATTCATCATTTAGGTTTGTTGGTGCTCTGCAGTAGCTTTGGAAATAAATTGTTCCTACATGATGTTTACTGCTTACATGAAATTACTGTCTCCAGAAAGTCTTCTTTGAAGTTGCTTTCAAGAGAGGGTTACTCAGTGAAAGTATGCACAAATATTTTTCCTGATATACACGTTCCTCTTTTCCACAATATGCATTTTTGTCTGTTTTTTGGAAGGGATATGCTGAGTTTATTGTTTGGGATTTCAGGTTTGTGGGGTTTTTTTCCTCATATTTAGCAGGTTTGGTCTTGCCATCTCCATCTTTCTTGTGACGTCTGTTATTAACCAACCCTTCTTTCCTGAGTTGGCGTTTCTCTCCCATGAGTGTTTTCATCATTTCCTTGCACCATACAGCAGTTCATTCATTAGCCTGAAGGAAGCATTGTTGCGGTGCGGTTGCCCCGCATTTAGGTTTACAGTTATGTTTAAAGTTCAAGTTATAATTTCATAGTTGTCCTGTATTAAGTTAGTATGTTCCAGTTCCCCCCTATGTTCGGTTACACATGGTTCTGTCTGGGCTCCTTTTCCCGCCAGTGCCCTGTCACTCCCTTTGGTTGCTTGGTAACTGCTCCGGCCCTTTCAAGTCACTCATTTGGTCCCTCCTCAGTTTCCTTGGTTACTTTGTCAACCCCTCCCCTATTACCCCGGCAACCTCAGTGTCAGTCACTCTCTGTCCCCACCTCGGTCCTAGAAACTTCCATCCTGGGCAGGGAGTGATTGGCCTAGGGGTTGCTACCCCTCCCCAACAAACTTCTTATTGGTCCCTGTTCCCTGTCAAGTATTCTGTTCTGTTACCTGACTGGACAAGGGGTGGGTTGCACCGCCCCTCCAGGAGTATTTATAACCTCTCTTTTTCCCCGCCCGCAGTGCCGTTCCTTGTAGCCTTTTCTGTTCTTTCGAATAAACTCGAACCCTGCTGCACAGAACTGTCTGGCTTCTTTTCTTTCCTGCGCGCTCAGTTGGAAGCTTTTCCTGCTCCAGCGGCCAAAGGTGAAGCTCCTCTACCTCCGCCGTAGGGAGTCACCTTAGGGAGCGGCCAGCCGGAGCCTGACTCCGCATGGAACCGCCGCCCCCAGCCAGGCTGCTGGTGTGTTGGGAGCTAGCCGGAGCTCAAGGACTTGTGATGTCTGATATTAACCAACCCTTCTTTCCTGAGTTGGCGTTTCTCTCCCATGAGTGTTTTCATCATTTCCTTGCACCATACAGCAGTTCATTCATTAGCCTGAAAAAAGCATGAGCTGTATTTTGGTATTCTCTAAAAATGAAGTTTCAGAGTGGGTTAAGGTGCACAGGACAATGCTGAGCTGGGCACAGCACCTTTAGAAGCAGGGAAGTACCCTTATATTGTGTATTATGTGCATGTATTCTGTATTACATACATGCTTGCAGGCAGCTTGGGATGGATCAGGAAAACAAAGAAGGATTCTCAGGGTACAGAAAAATCTCTCTGAACCATTGGTGCTTCCTCAGGGTGCTCAAGTGCTGATTGGCTGCCTCTGCAGAAATGTAGTTTTTCAGATAAGATCTCACCACTGCTTTTTCTTGCCTACACTTTGTTTTTTGAAGTGCCATAAATTTGTAATTTATTGTACTTCTGAAGCTGTAAAGGATTTGTTCCATGCCATTCATCTGTAAGTGAATGTGGTAATTGAAGGGTCTTTATTCTGTGTTGTATTCCAAGAGAAAATTCAGGTGAAAGGCAAAGTGTGAATAATGAAGACAGAAGGGTAACTATTGATCTCTTCAAGACAATTTCTTTGCAGTTGCTTCAGGTAGTTTTGGGTAGATAACGTGCAAGTTATCAATCAGATAAATAGCTTGGTCTTTTTATTTGCAGTGAAGCAACACAATTTATTAAATTATAACTTGAAGTAAAATGTAGGATACTGGTGTGGTGTGGGTAGATAATGTTTTTTGCTTGCAGCCCCTACTATTTAATGCTTTTTTCCTGGCAGATTTGAGAGAAACTAAATCAGCCTTGAGGTTCTCATATAAACAGGGTTTGTATGGGAGACAATCAAGGACTTCTTGAATGGTACGTTAGATATTCCTAAAACATCTTTGTGTGACTCACCAGCATGGTGGTGCTCTGCTGAGAGCAATCTGTGTGACACCTCTGGAGACAGAGCCTGTAGCTGTGCCTCTGACAATTCAGTAGCACTTCTTTATTTAATAAGTCTTTGATATATAAGGTTCCCATGCAGAATGGTTCCACTAGGAAACCCATTCAGTGTGACTCCAGTACCATTTTTCATGGGTATGTAAATGAAAGAATAATTTGGTGTAACAGGATGAGTTCACTAGGAAAAGGTAAATTAAGAAAACCAACTTGATGCTGAGCAATAAGATGCTCTTCCGTAGAGCCAGCCTGGCACAGCTGGGGCTGCTCAGCTGCACAAGAGAAGGCTCCAGGGACACCTCAGAGCCCCTGCCAGGGCCTCCAGGGGCTCCAGGAGAGCTGCACAGCCACTGGGGACAAGGCATGCAGGCACAGCAGCCAGGCAATGGCTTCCCAGGGCCAGAGGGCAGGGACAGATTTTGGGATCTTGGGAATTAGGAATTGCTGGCTGGGAGGGTGGGCAGGCCCTGGCCCAGGGTGCCCAGAGCAGCTGTGGCTGCCCCTGGATCCCTGGGAGTGCCCAAGGCCACGCTGGATGGGGCTTGGAGCAACCTGGGACAGTGGAAGATGTCCCTGCCCATGGCAGGGGGGGGGCACTGGATGAGCTTAAAGGTCACTTCCAACCCGAACCACTTTGGGGCTCTGTGAACCCATTCTGTCTGGAACCAAAAGCAGTGTGCTGTTTAAGGTAACACTGTGGAGAGCAGGCTGAGCTACTTGTGTAATTCTTTCCTGCTGTTCTGTTCCTGTGCAGGCTGCTGCATTGCTGGAGACCACATCTAGCTCACCCAGCCTCTTAGACAACGTGCTCAATGCTTTGAGACTGGAAGGACCTTGCTCTGCAATGAAGATGGAGGCAGTAGGAAAAGCAGAAGAACTTGTTGATTCAGAAATTCCACCAAAGACTTCTGAAAAGCAAGAGACTGCTCCTGATGAAGACAGACCTATAGAACTTGAGACACAACCTCAGAAGGACAACGCGCCCACTGCAGCAGACTCTGCGGTGCTCTCTTCCATGCCTTGCTTGCTGATGGAACTGAGGCGGGCCTCCTCGGAGTCTCAGCTGGCATCTACAGAGAGTGACAAGCCAGCGGGTGGCCGAGTTTATGAGAGTGACTCTTCTAACCACTGCATGCTTTCCCCTTCCTCCAGCGGGCACTTGGCCGACTCAGACACGTTGTCTTCTGCAGAGGAGAATGAGCCCTGCCAAGCTGAAGCCGCCGCGGAGGGAGACCCTTCTGCAGTGTCCGGAGCTGCAGTTGGGAGGAAATCCAGGAGATCCAGGTCCGAAAGTGAGACTTCAACAATGGCTGCCAAGAAAAACCGACAGTCTAGGGATAAGCAGAACCGCCG
>NW_005054365.1:1916327-1952855 GCF_000277835.1 Geospiza fortis
GGGTCCCGGGAGCCAGAAGCACAAAGAGAGGATCCGGCTGCTGCGGCAGAAGCGAGAGGCGGCTGCTCGCAAGAAGTACAACCTGCTGCAGGACAGCAGTACCAGCGACAGTGACCTGACCTGTGACTCCAGCACGAGCTCGTCAGACGACGACGAAGAGGTTTCAGGGAGCAGCAAGACAATCACTGCAGAGATACCAGGTAGAGGATGTTTTTTAAACTGAACTGTAACGCGCCTGACATCGTTTCTCAGCTGTCATGCTAAGTTAGATGAGTGACACTTGAGAAAAACCCAGGAGAACTGCAGCTCTGTGTAAATTTGAAGAGTGCAGTGTAATAACAAGATGTGGGCAAATTAAAAAAAAATCTCTTCTGTGAGGTTCCTGTGCACTTTTGCACACCAACAAAGCATAGATATGGTAAATGGGAGGAAGGACTACCTTTGAATTCTGGATTTTTCAGATCTTTGTAAGCCTATATGAACTCATGTCAGTGCTGTCAATTCCCCTTAGATGGTGATAATCTAATTCTTAAGATAAGTGGCCAGCTTTGCTTTAATATAAAAAGCCCACAGCTTGGCAGCTGTGTTAGGAATGGCACGGCACACCTCTTGCCTGTGTAACAGAAAGGCCCTGGCCATTATTGCACTTTTTCTGTGCTTTCAGCTCAACATGACAGTGCATGACAAACCTGCTTAGCCTTATTCTAAGTTCTTTCAGATTGCAGCTGGTCACCTATTTTAGGATACAGATATGATTACACAGGTGCCCAAGCTACATTCACACGTAAATTTTCAATATTTTAGACGAAGTTGTTAGCATTTTCCTATGTCGTTAGGATCAATAATTTCTACACTTCAAACTTTCTGACATATCTGTGTTAAGATGGAAGCCAGCAAATTATAGGGGCCTTCTTGTCATTTTGTTAGCAGGAGAAAGTTGAATTCTTCAAGGTTTTTGTCTGCCGAGTCTTTGTTATTTTATTAGTCCAAGTGCTGTGGACAGGACTTTGTGTGAATTATTCTTGCAGCATATTATACCATAGAACCATCATCATATGGCAATCAAAAATAAAATCCATAAAAATAAAAATGCATAAAAATAAACTTTTTTTGCTTGCCAATTTTTACTGGGTTACATGCCTTTTTGCCTGTTGTGCTAGAAGTTTTTTCCTTTTGAGAAAAATAGCATCTTGTATAGGGCAAGAACATTTAAAGGAAAACTGCAATATTAAGTTGCTAAACTAATGCTTTCTGGATGAATTATTTAAAATACTGAAGCAGATTTTACAAATAACTGACTTAACTGAGTTGATTATGGTGGATGATGTTGTCACCATGAAAACTGGCATTTTTCCCACACCTGCTAGGAAGCAGGTTGCACAAAGGAAGTAAATGTTTATTATTAGAATGTCTGGAAGAGGCATAATATCCTCCTATAATTATTGTGTAGTAAACTTTTAATAGAAATCTAAAATTATTTTTACCAATTTAGTAGTTAGTCTTGTATCTTTCAGAGTTTTTGCTTTTTTATTTATAATATTTACACTTCGGGCAATTTAATCCTAATTTAAAGCCTGTTGAAGAATAACTATTTCACTGATTTTTGGGACAGGTTGTTCCCCACCTCTCAGAAAACCCCAAAACACACAGAATAAGTCCCTCAGGTCACATTCTTTTTTTAAGTCATAAAAGTACCTTGTGACCCAGAGTGGCACCACATGGTATTTTCAGGTTTCTGTGGGCCATTATGGGGACGTGATGGGACCATTCCTGGATATTGTTTGTGTGTCCCTGGGTGCCTCTGTATTTGACTCTCAGTCCTGAGCACGAACCAGATGCGTTTGGTGGAAGGATCCCATTGCATCGAGAGCTTGACTATTAGTGATGATTACACCAAGGCCCAGCTTTACCTGCAGTACAAGATTGCCCAAACCATCCTGAGGGAGGGACAGTAACATCTATTCTGATTTCACAGCACGTGTCATCTGCTCGGTGCTGAGTTCTGTGTAAACCATTAAAAGATTTGAGCTGCCCCCTTGGTGCAATGGGGTGTGATGTGTACCTGGCACATTGTGGTTTTCCTTTAAATAGAAATGGCTTTGCTTTGTGGGAAACGCCTTCCAAGTGCAAGGGAAAAATACCCTCTGTAGAGATAAGGATGTGGTTTGTCCAAAAAACGCATCCTGTGCTGCTCTTGGGTGAAGGAGACGTTGTGGTTGTGAGAGCTGTGGTGGAGCTGCGAGTCTGGTCGGACTCCCAGCGCTCCATCACTGCAGTGGGTTCCCAGGCCATCTGCCATCCATCTGCCTGGAGCTGGCAAAGGACTCCGTTCCTTTTTCTGGCTAGAAAGCCATTTTAGTGCACTTAGCAAAACACTGCAAATAGCCTCAAAATTGAGGGAGCGAATTGAGTGTGGATAGAAAACAATGCAGGGTATCAAAAAGCGTTACTGGAATTTCAGTCTGCCAGTGTTCTCTGCACACAGTGGAAAGCTGAAAGGTTTGACTTCAGTGTCAGGACATAAGCGTGGAAAGCTTTTGCCTTTACTTTTAAAAGAGTTACCTGTACACATTGATGCAGAAGAGTTTTTTACAGGCAGCTTGTGTTTCCCTTAGTCTGTGCCTGGACATTTTGCTGCAGTCTTGGTTACTTACTCAATCACTTATTTTCATATAATTTTCATTTTTAGCCTTCTGTTGCCCGAATACCAGGTTTGCCAACAGAGATACTTAAAAAATTTAGTGGCAGGGGGTTTGGCCCTCGTTTCAAAAATTACACAGAGTCTTAAGCTGTCAACAACACAGGTAGTGCTAACAGCAGGCAGTTTGCTTGTGTGTGGTCTGAAAAATTAAATTGCCAGTAACCTTTCATGTTGTGGCACTAAAACTCTTCAATTTAAATAGCGCAATAGTTTAAATGAACCTTTTTTTTAAACCATCCGCATCACTGGCTCTGAAATATGTTTGGCTAAATTTGTAAGGTAAAGAAAATGTTTAGTGCAATACATGATGATGATGATGACGCCATTAAGTTAAAAACAGAGGAGTTGTTCAATAGACAGTCAGGTCTCTCTGTTGAGCTTAAAGGTACTGTGGATTAAATTAGTGCCAGGCTTGTTTTTCTCCTCAAGGAAGACTGAAGAGTTGAGATTTTAGTGGTGATATTTCAATACCAGAACTGTGAGCTGCACAGGAGCTCAGCACAGTGCAAGTTATGCAATTTTGACTGCATCCTGTGGTGTTAATTTACGCCTGAAAGTACAGGTTCAGTCTAAACTTCAGGGGTGCTCCTGAGAACCTTTTCATTGGCATGAGCAGTCATAATCTTTGGCTCTTCGTTTCAGGGAATGCTGTGATTTTTGGATTGTTGCAGATGAGGAACAACTTTTTACCTTTTAATGACTGACACTCTCTCTTGGCATCTAAAATTTTGCCATTCTTCAGCACTAGATAAACATGGCATAGGAATCCTGAAATAGATTCTGCTAGGCTTCCTGCTGTAATAGCAAGTTTTTCCTTTAAACAATTTCCACATGATGTTGCCCATTAACTCTGAATGAAATTGGCATGAGAACAAGTCTGGGAATCAATATTTATTGCTGCATAAACACTTCTCTTTTGGAAGAAGCAAGGCATTTTTTAAAATTCAAATAATATACAAAAATATTTTGTGTTTTACCACCATTGTGGTTTCTACAACTCAGAAAAATCTGAATTGAAATAGGGATGACTTATGTTTTAGGCTATCACAAAAATCTGTCCAAAAGTTTGAGTCTTAATATTGAAAAAGGCACATCTCACTTTGTTAAAGACAAGTCTTTTTAAATATGCAGTAAACCAAAAGAGATGGGCACAGGTTCCTTCCTCCTAAGGATGCATAGATCTTGGATAAAGCATCTGCAAAGGATGAATTCAGAATGACACTTATAGTTAATAGATATGAAAAAGAATTAGTCTGGTAAGAATGATTTGCTGATACTTATTTGGAAGTGTCTGCAGCAGAATAACACAGAGGAACCAACCATTGCTAGTTAGAATGAAGATGAAGCATATCTTACATTGTTATGTTGCCAGACTTATTAAATTAAATTACTGTGGATTTGGTTATTACTTAGATTGTACTTAAGAGATGCCATAAAATGACAACATCTAGGCATTTCTTGGGTGCTGTTTTGCAGGAGGTGTCGTCTTGAAAATGAGAGAGGAATCTTTGATTCTGACCCCTTTGTGACCTCAAATTTCTTCTCCTTTAAGCTTAGCATAATCAGAAAACTATAGTTTAAAGTTTATAGACAGAAGAGGGACCAATTAAATAAATGCTAGCATTTTTAATATGTAAAAATGCATTTTTAGGCTTGGGGATTTTTTTAAAATAAAGATTGAATACAGCTTGTTGTAGTAACTGCACAGGAAGTATTTAAAACATTGTTTTGCTGCTGCTGTAAATTTGAGATACTCTATCATGCTCTATGATGCCTTTTAAAATTTGTATTGCAGGGCTATATATATTTCAATACATACTTTATTCAGTTTATAAGACAGTTTTGTCAACTTTGATCATTCTAGTTCATTTTTAACTTCAAAAACTTGAAAAGATTGTCTCACTTATCAACATCAATAGTTTTTACTTAAATTGCAATTAAAAATTAACATTACTTATTTGTATGTCTATGGAAATCAGAAAGATTGTAAGTTAGTTCCTTGAGTTTAAGTTAAGATCTGGGCTAAAGACAAATAAACTGAATCATATTTGATGTTCAGTTGTAGAAGTAAATGAACAGAAGAAATACTTCTTTTAGGGAGGAAAAAAGTTATTGAACATACAAAAGGAGCCATGTTTTAGGAAAAAAAATACCATTTTACTTAATTTGTTTTGGTTAAAATGCAGTTGGAGGCATGTAAATTAGTATAAAGTACATATTTTTAGCAGAGGACCTGAATGCTGAATTTTCAGCATGTCTGATAGGTAAACAGATGGGCAAGAAAGACATAAAACTACTCTTCAGAAATGAGAGAATAACCCAGGGCTTTGTTTAGCTGTCCCTGTAGGACCTGTGTATACCTCATTTAAACAGTTCCTAAAAAGAATGTAGTGTTTAAGTGATACTGTAATTTTGTATACTCAGTGAAATTCCAATAAAGATTTAGTGCCTTAGGTTTTTATTAGTAAATATTTACTTAGGTCATGCAATGATTTCTCTCATTCTTAGGGTATTTTGTATTAGGCTAGAGAGTGCCACAAGTTTCACATTTAGATATTAAATTACCATCTTCTGTACCTTTGTGTAGTTTAATGTGATGCTTGTCTTGTTTTGGTATTACCTTAGGTGACATTTGTGTGTTTGGATGGCATGCAGATACTGTTTATTATTCCTCAAGCGGGTACAGAGCCTCATTTTCTGTGGGGTTTATTGCTTCCCAAATGATTCCTGAGTGAACTCTAGACTTTAAAATATAGTTTCCACTGCCTTTTGTTATTGATATGTAGAGTAAGGCCATGAGGATTGGCCTTCTCTTCAGGCTGCTGCAGTTCTTCGTGATAATCCCAAAGCCAGTCACTTCCACCATCCTTCTGATGTGTAACTGGAAGCAGAACAGTTTCGTTCCAACCATTCCCTGTTTTCTGCCTTGCCTGGGACTGGCTGTAGGAATAGTGGCTCAGGGCAAGGTCCTGGCTGGTGTGAGGCTGGTCAGGGCTCCACAGTGTGCAGGTTGTCCCTGTGATGGAGCTGTGTCCATCATGCCTGGCAGAGGATGCTCTCTCCTCCTGTGTCAGCAAAACACTCACATAACTCCCCCATGTTCTTGTGTTTTGTGTCCTATGTTCCCCTCATTCTCTGTGCTTCCCAAAATCAGGCCAAGGGCTTTGGACCAATTCCACCTGTGTTCAACAGCCTATTTATAAAAGGGTCCAAGTGTGAAAGCAAAATACACATAATTATTTAGGTTTGTCAGTTAAAAAATAGCATTTTGGATTGCAGCTTAATAGAACTAAACATGTTACTGTACAATGTTTTTGACACCTTCAGTTGAATTCAAAACAAATTGCAAGGGAACTGGAGTAATTTGGTAAAAAAAGAGACCTTTGTGACAGAATTGTCTGAGACTTTGAGAATGATGCCAAAATTTCTATTATAACCTCAGTGGGTGTAAAATTTTATTATAAGAGTAATACTGTTGGTTAATATATGCTAATTCCTGTCCTGTTGTTGTATCCAAGGGGCAGAATTAGAAAAGTTGTTTTCCTCAGTTAACATGCCTTAATAAACAATATTATGTTCTTACTTAATGATGTCTTATCAAATGGCCTCAATGTCTTTAAAGCTGGCTTCAGTCGTGCTGGGGGATCTGGAGGAGCGACCAGGGAAATTCCAGGATTGCTTGACAGGGGCACCGTGTGGGATAGGAACTGCATAGGCAATGTCCTGGAAGAGGCCATGAACTGCTTTGCCGAGATGCAGAGGCAGACAGAGGAGAAATTCCGCATGTGGATAGAAAAGCTAACCCACCTTGACACGGACGAAGAAAGCAAGCAGCAACTGGAGCCCAGGGAACCTAAAATCCAACTAGTTGGCCAAAGAATCCCCCCTACCACCCAGTCAGGGGCTTTCGTGCAGATGCCTGATAGCCAAGTGCTTCCTCAGCAGCCCTTTAATTCGTACGTGGGCTATCAAAATGCCGATGCCGCGCTGGAGTTTCCAGTGACTTTTAATAACAATTTTACACCAGTCTTTCCAGAGAATGGGAATATGGCAGAGCCTGATCTGAATAAATCATAAACTTAAAAAAAATTAAAAATAAATCTGATTTTGCAATCTTGATGTTATTTTGGATTCTGCTAAAAACGAAGTTTGCTTTTCTCTTTGTATGTGTTTGTTTTGTTTTCTCTTTTGGGTTTTATTACCATGATATTATTTGTTTTTCTTAATTTATAGTGAATATATGTAGTTAAAAAAAATCACAATATACCCACCTGCATGTGCCAGTGCACACATATAAACAACCACCTTTAAAGGTGTATGGGGGGAGCCACCCTAAGCTTTCATCATCAAACTCGGGACAATATAACTTAGAAACCATGTCTAGATACCCCAAAAGCAGTAGGGCTGTGTTTGCTACAATAGGAGCATTCGGGGTATTCATCCAGATGCCCTTTTTGCATGTTAAAACATTTGTATAAGGAACAAAGTTTTATATTTAAAGAGATAAAGCACCCTAGAGATCCAGACCCATGACATTTCCTTAACTCTCTGTTTACTCTCAAGTTTTGCTCTCGAGGTCTCCAGCTTGACCATGCCACACATCAGCTTATTGATTTTTAGGCAGAACTAATAAATAAGCTTACCCTAAAAATTTGGCTGTCTATAACAAGCGTGCACAGCAGATTTAATTCCTTTTTGTCTCCCATTCAGCAGCTCAGTCTCTGTCCAGGGTTTTTATCAGTGTCACTGCTGTGTTGCAGTATTTATGGAGGTGGCTGCCTTACCCTGTGTGCGCACACAAGCACACTCACACATGTCTCTGTATGCAGGTCATCTCCACCGACTCCAGGTGCCTGCTCTGCTCTTCCCTGGGTCTCAGTGGGAAGAGATAAGGCTCACCGAGGATGCCTCCAGGCAGTGTCTTTCTCTCCCATGAGTTGTCCCTACCCTGGCTTATCAGCGGTCCCTAAGAGATAACTTAGGGTGAGATGAGTCACCCCAACCTGTGCACACAGAGCAGCTGCTGCTTCCTCCTGCGAATGCTGCCCAGCCACATCCTTCACACTGGAATAAAAACAATCCTGTCTGCCCTCAGATAAGCAGCCATCAGGGGATGGGTTGAGCCTTGGCACAGGAATTTAAAGGAAGGCTTGATAAGCAAACACCATGGTGGTCTGATAGCTGCTGGCCTGGGTCAGACTGGACCACGCGTGAACACCACTGAAATAATTCTTTACTTGTGATGGGGAATGCCACAGCATCAGGTTCATTTAAGTGAGGCAATACTTTACTGTTTTGTGAGTTCTTTTTTTGTACTAATAGTTATCCTGAATAGGCAGGCTTGAAACTGATGTTTAAAGTAGGATTAATTTAAACTAGATATTAGAAATACTTAATTCTTACTATTATTGCTACACACAGGGATTTTTGGGTCACCTCTCCAGTAAGGCCTTCCTTCATGTGAAGTAACTTCTCTGTAGCTACCAAAAAATGTATTTTTTAATCAGGTAGAACTTGATAGAAGTTTCTAATGAAAACGAAATAAAAATTTTTACAATGGAAAATGAAAGCCTGCAGTTTAAGTAAAGAAAACACTTAGGGCTCCTTTAGGTCAGTTACTCTGCTTTTTAAACCACAGTCACTTTTTTCCCCTAATTATTTTAGTTTACTTTCTTTTCCTCCTGTTGGGAGTAACCACAGTATCTTCTGTAGGTCAGGCTTTTTTTACCCTCCCTGAAGTCAATGGGAGTTTTTCCATCAATTTATGTGACAGTTTGGATCAAACCTGTAACAGGAACTCAAGAAATACTTTTTGTTATCAGTATAATATCTACACTGGAATTTTAACATTATTCTTGCCCTAGACTGACTTTTTTTTTAAAGTATATGATGCCTTCATTAAAAAAAAATAGATTAGAGACCTGTGTTATTTTCAGAGTATCTGTTTGAAAGACTATGCAGGAGATAATTTTTAAATACTGGGATAAAGTGTTTTCAGATCACCTTAATGCATAATTTTGATAAAAAGATTTTGATACGAACTTGTTAGAAAACTCCCTTGTCTGAAATTGTGTGCATTTCAGGTAAAAGTTAAACAAGTTGTTCTGTGTTTGATTGCAATTTAAAAGCTTATCCTCATCTGTTTAAAAAGATTTTCCTGGGAAGAGTATTTGCTGATAAAACAACCCCCACCAAAGTGGATCCATCTGGTGTTCATAGATTTTATATGTATATATATAAAATACATATTTTATATATATATATATATATTAAAAATCTCTTTATGATGATAATAAGAACAGAATATTCTAAAGCATGACAACTTTACAAATCTTCCCGTGCATGCAAAAGCAGCTTTTTGCAGTGACTGGTTTATTTTAATGTGTATGTCTGTAAGCATGCCCATAGTATTTTTTGTAAAATAGTATAAATGGAACAATTAGGTATTTCGGAACAAATTGTGTAAGGAGTTCAGTTGAACTTATTTATGTCTCAGACTGAAACACCTTTACATATATATCTCATAAATCGATAATAACTTAATTACATATGTAGCCAGTGAACTTTCTGCAAATTTTCAATGTTTTAGTCAGGTAGTTCTCAAAAAAGAAAAAAAAAAAAGAAAAAATATTAAAATAATTCAGTGTATGAATAGATAAAAATTTGCGTTTGTTACTGGAGGCAAAAATTTAAACATTTTATTTTTTCCATCACTGCTAACTGTTCTTTTCAATGCAAACAGCTGTGAACATGAAAGAGCAAGCAGAGGATGACAGAAGTTGAACATACAAACTTTAAAGCTGTACTCTTTCTAGGATAAAATTATCTCAAGGCTTCCAGAAGACTGGGGGAATAGTTCCTGTTAGAAATAACTTCAACTTAATTTCCCTACCAAAGCTACCTAGCTGACAGCTAAAACACTTGTGCAAGATCAGTGGCTGCAGATTGTTTTGTAAATGGTAAATAATATTTCCTTTCCTCTCTCTTTCCACTTGGCTCACAACCAGAGCCAAATCTTCAGTTTTGTCACAAACCCTCTCCTTTGAAAAGAAGAGTGTGCGCTGATGTGCACAGCTGGGTACTGCTCCATGAGCTGGTTTTCCCCTTCTCCATGAGCTGGTTTTCCATGTGGGGAAGTGTGTTTGCCCTGAAACTGAGAGGGGAACCCCACCTTTCTATTGTTCAGGTGTAGCATAACCTGCCTGTTGAAGGATTTGCCCATAAACAGGAGCATTTCTCTTCTTGCTCTGTATCCTGAATCCAGGAGGAGCCAACCTCCAGATACCAATACTAGTGATAAGTCTGTGTTTTAACTGTGTGTGACAGTCTTTGGCATCTCTTTGAGAAAACAGGTTCCCAACACATACTTTCAGATTTTATATTTTTTGCCTCCTGGGAAAATTTTCACTATATTTTTATGACATGGCTGCAGTTGAGTTTGTCATGATTTCCATTATAAGCTCTTATTTTCAAAGGGCTTCGACTAGAAACCCTCAGGGAGTTAAAATTTCTTCAGATGAAATTTTAACATAAATTTTTATCTTACCCATTCTGTATCTCATGGAAACAGTCTGACTTATCTAGAACTACTTTAGGACTATTGGAAGAAAGCTCATCTACTTTTCAACCCTGGGTTACATTTTGAATGTGTGTTTATGCTCACATCTCATCAAACTACTTCAAAACCACCACATTTAACAAGTAGAAATCAGTAGGAGTTTTGCACAGACACGGAGAACCACAGATAATTTAGAGTTTCTCTAATTGCCCCAGGATTTGTACTTCAGAATGGTGTGAAGAAACATTTTTGTTCCTTTAAGGAATTTTACTTATGGTTTGGAAAGGTCAGATGCATCGTGTCAGGTGAGCTGGTGTAGACTGGTGTAATTCCAGGGATGGTTGTGCCAGTTTAAACCTAACTGGCTTGTTCACAGAATCATGGAATGGTTTGGGTTGGAAGGGACCTTAAAGCTCATCCAGTCCCACCTCCTGCCATGGGCAGGGACACCTTCTTCTATCCCAGGTTGCTCCAAGCCCCATCCAACCTGGCCTTGGGCACTGCCAGGGGTGGGGCAGCCACAGCTGCTCTGGCTCAGCTCCTATATTGCCATTTTAAATACTGAATTATGTGTTTTTAATATGGCAGCTTTTCCAGCCTGGGAGCAGTGGAGCACCTTTACAACCCCGGAGTTGGAATTTAGCAGCAGGTGAAACAGAGTGGTTTTGGTTTCATGTTTTTTTGTGCAAGTGCACAAGAAGTAAGCCTTTATATAAAGGCTCTGTTTAAATTTCTCTAAATGTCAAAATGACATTGCAGTAAAAGGACTTTCTTCTAGGATCAGTCCCTTTTTAGGAGTTCCTGGAAGTCCAGGGGCTTCAGTGTGCAGTGTTTTTGCAGGCTTGCCTGCAGGTTCTTCCCAAGGCATTCATTCTCCTTTCAGTGGGGTTTGGTGAAGAAGGTCTGTAGGGATAAATATCTGAATGGTCAGGTTTTATTTAGGAAAAAAAAAATTTACATACAACATTAAACAAACTCAAGGCAATGAAACTTTTTTCAGATTTTCTATTGCAAAAATAGTGCAGGGATAAAAAGAGTCAAAATCTAAAACTTTCACTGTCATTTTTAACAGTACTAGGACAAAATAATTTAAGCAGAAATACACATTTATTTTTTTAACCTCAGTGTCTTTTAGTGTTTGTGCAGGATTGTTGGGTTATTTTATCTGAGCTGCTACAGTAAAGACTGAAAAACCAATCTTAACTTCAATGAAAGGGGATTATATTTGGCAGTTATGTTACAAATTGGAACATATTTATTATCACTGTTTTCTCTTTTAATGTATTTTGTCTTTTTCTATATCCACATACTGTATGTGGATAAATTTATAAATAATATTTCAGGGGCATTAAGAAATTAAACTTTTGCCCCATTGATAGTTGTAGAAATTTTCTACTGGTTTTAATGGGGCTGCCATTTAATCTCATTAAAAATTGAACTTATTCTGCAGTTTTTTGTCCAGAGAATCCTCTAGCTGACCTTGAGGGGAGCCTTTGCCTGATGGGGGTGTGTAAATCAGGCCAGTTGAGTAGATGTTTTTGAAATAATGGGGGTCTGCGCTGTGACCACTGCAGTTACATGTGTTAGAACAAATGCACTGTGTGATTTGTACTGTAGAAGCCAAAATAATCAGGCTGATTGATAGAGATGGACAGTACCTTGCAAAAGACGAAGCCAGAAGTTGATATTTCTCACAAATTTCATTAGTCTTTTGGTGTTAGGTCAGCAAAATGAAGGCACATGGAAAAATAGGCTTATTAAGTTAGCAGGGATTCAAGTGCAGAGCGATGGAGCAGGGGATTAGTCTGGACCATCAGAGGCTGTATCAGGCCTTCCATGGAAAGGTGCAGTTTGTGCTGGGGAAAGTATGATATATTCTGCAGGGGTGCATGTTGTCTGCCTTTTCCTAATGGAAGTTGTGTTAACACAGGGAATTATTTACTTTTTTTAACTACCATGGCTATGTAAGGATGTGATGGTTTCCAAAACTCTCCTGAGACACTTCTCCAAGTAAAACTGGGGAAGAGATCTGGTTGATATACCTGCTACCATAATTATTGCATTGTTAGGCAGCATCACAGAAGACAACTCCTGTAATGAGATACAAAGTGAATTCCACTTCCATAGCCATATTCCATGTGCCTTTGCTTAATGCACAGTGAAAAATGCTTTGTTATCTTCATTCATAATTCGCTAAATTAAATCCAAGATATTTTCCATCCAGTCATCAAAAAGCCTGAAAGTATGAATGTTGTTTAGCAAGACTTGAATTTTTGGGATTTCTTTTCTTGTGATATATTAAAAAGTATCCAGTCTGAGAAGAGATAATAATTTGATCATGTTGTTTTGATTTTATTTTATTATTATGGTTAAAAGAAACGCCAAACAGAAAAGCTTTACTGTGTGAAACAAAGGAAATGTCAGGAAAGTGGATTCACTGATTAAGTTCACTTTATGATTTTAGAGAGAATGTTGTTACACTGCTATTGTTTTTTATTGTACTTAAAATGTATTATTTGCGTAACCCTGTAAATTTTGAAATGTAACTACTGTAACCTGGAATAAATAAATAAACCTAAATAGCAATGAAGCGTTTCATGTTGCTAAACAACACAAGAAAGCACGAAGGTCCAGCCCCCACTCCCCTTTGGGAATTGTTTGAGGGTTCAGGTAGTTTGTGCCATTTGAGTTTCACGTACGTTTGAAATGGAAGGTCCTGGGTCATGTTTTAATTAATACCAGGTTTGTATTGCTTATCTGAAACAAAAAGGCTGTCACTTCATCCTGGAGTTTTTGTATCAGTATATTATTTTGATTGTGGTCATCTGACCTTACAATTTATGTAGGTTATAAAGTCCATTTTATGTTTTATGTAATCCGGAAGTAAGTGGGAGTTACCTGTTAAATTTAAGCATCCAGTGTAAATGAGGGCATTCTTAGGTCTTTAATTACTCTAAAACATCTCAGTATTCTCATTTGTTCCATAGAAATAAATTCAGTTGGAGTAGTGAGGCTGAGACCATCAGGGCCCACGTTCACAGCATGGAGGTGGAGGTGAGGCTGGCAGAGGCTGTCTCCCAGGACTCTGTGTGCAGCCTTTTTTGCATTTGCACCTTTCCCAAAAGCATTCCTAAGCGCTGCTTCTGAACTCCTCAAACATTCAGCAGTTAAAAATAGCTTAGTAATTGGAGGGGAATGTTGTTTTCAGCCAGACTGAGCTCCTCCGCTCCTTAGCCTTGAGCAAGCTGCAGGCTGCTGCCTGCCTCAGTTTCCCTCGTGGACAGAGGAGGTTAATAACCACCTTTGGAGTTCTCCAGGATACACCAATGGAGAGCTTTTTATAAGAACAAAGTGCTGTAATTATTGTTGCTTTTATTACTGTACTGGTCTGTGTCTTTTAAAACTTGGGGTGATATTCATACCTAAATATGGCTCTGTGTCTCTTCCTTGCAGGGATACTAATGAGCAGCTCAGACAACCAAAATTAGGGGTTTAATTTTGGATTTATTTTAATCAGAATAGTCCTCTGGAGATTTCAGTGGTTTTTCCTCTACTTTTAGAGGAAATGTTGCAAATTTTAAATCCCATCCCTGAGGCTGGAATTCATCTTGTGGAACTTGAGCACTGTCAAATTGAGGTGCTTGGGCTGAGGTGGTGTCTAAGCTTTTCTGTTTGCTGGGGAAGGAGGGGAGATGGGGATGAGGAAGATGGTGCTCTTGATGCTCCAAGCTGCAGTTTCCAGGCTGAGCTTATCTGACTCTGAACTTCCTCTCTCTGGCTGCAGTGGGGAGGAGTTTAGGTGATGAACTCTGCTCAGCATGCCTAAATGTAAGAAAGGTGAAGAGAAATAATGACTTGTAATCATAGAATGGTTTGGGTGGAAAGAGACCTTAAGGCTCATCCCATTCCATCCCCTGCCATGGGCATGGACACCTTCCTCTAGCCCAGGTGGCTCCCAGGGATCCAGGGGCAGCCACAGCTGATCTGGGCACCCTGCCTGCCCTCGGGCCCTGGGAAGCCATTGCCTGGCTGCTGTCCCTGCATGCCTTGTCCCCAGTGGCTGTGCAGCTCTCCTGGAGCCCCTGGAGGCCCTGGCAGGGGCTCTGAGGTGTCCCTGAGTCCACAGCTCTCAGCTTGTCTCCACAAATTTCAAGGACTTAATTCCCCACTCAGGTTCTGCCAGCTAATATCTTGTGTTTCCTTTGCAATGGTAAGCAGCCCGTGCAGTGCAAAGGGACAGTGCTTCTTATGGAATGGCTGCTTTTAACCTACAGCTGAAATTTTACGCTTGAGTTCCCCTTTTTGCTTGTGCTGCCATTATAATGAAGTAAGGGATAATAGGAGTGTGGATCTTACAGCATGGGTTAGGCTGCTGAGTGTTGAGATGTGGCTCTAAGAAAAGCAAGGGAGCAGGTAGCAGATGAGAAGTGATTTAATTTTCTGTGTTGCAAGTTTGAAATGAGAATTGGTTTGTGTAGACCTGGATTTTTGTGCATGTGAGTTCTGATTCAGTTGTTCAGAGTGGAATTAGTTGTGATGAGCTGTGTAAATTAAGGGAGACTTGGACCCTTGGAAATGCTGTCCCCGTGATGACCTCTCCCTCTGAATTCTTTGGGGAAGAGAAAAAGAAAGCAGGCTTTCCCTCCCCCCTTACAGCATTAAATGTCAACAGCTGTATTTTGCTGCTGGTCCTTATTAACTTTCAGCCTTGCCTTTTTCAAGCGTTTATTGCTTTAGAAATGAATTAATGCTTGTCACCAGGGAAATGTACTTCTTCCAGCTACGTTGGGTTCTCAAAAGATGTAATTTTTCTAAAGTAGATAGTTTAAATTACTGACCAGGGGACCTCCTGACTGTTCTACATTAAGTCTTGGTTCTGGCATGGTTTGTCTTGATGTCTGTTTTTTAATCTTTTGAAATCCTGTTAGGGTCAGTAATTACGTGTAGTGTCTCTATTATAAAGAAAAGATGATGAATTATACCTATGGTTTTAGTTAATCCTTTTTACCTTTTCAACCTGAAAGCATTTTTTCACTTTATTTCCTAGCTGAAGCCAATTGTCATTATTTCTTGGTACCATTCATTCACTTTGCATCACATCACTGGATGATCATGTACTTGGCTAGGGAAGTATTATTTATTTCCAAATTTAACCACTCCTGTCCCTTCCATGCAGCCTTGAGAAGGAAACAGCTTTTGGAAACAGAGGATTTTTATAAGATTTTTTTTAATATGCCTTCACTGCAACTTCCATCTAGTTGTTGTTGCCTGCAACTTCTTTATTGTTTGGTTTTGTGTGGTTTTTGTTGAGTTTTTTTTTTAACACAAGTGAGCATTTATGCTTATTTATTTTTTTGTAAGTATGGGGAACCTGAGGATTTGTTGCAGTTTGGTGGCCATTATCTTGGCTTTGTCTGTCATTTGCTGGTGATAAGTGTGGATAAACCTGGTGTTGGGGGCCTTTCCAGATTTCCAGATCTGATCCTGAAAGGCAAGGCTGAGAAATACAAAAATAGATCTCTGCTGTGCTTGCTTTGTAAATAGGCATCTTGTTTGGGGTTCTTTTTTCCAGATTGTTAAATTGGTGGCTATTACCCTGACAAATATAATTACAGTGTATAAATTATATTGAAAATATTTTTGTCTGTTTGATGTATACTGAATTTAAGCTAAGTTATAAGGTGTGCTCTTTGGAAGTGTGGAAGATACAAGAGTGGAGCTACAGATAACAAGTTTATGCTTGTATTTCCTACTGATGAAGACTTTCACACAAGTTATTTCTATGGGTAGGTGATGAGAATATCACTCTGCATGTATATACATTTATTATACATTTTTGCATGATTATACATGTAGGAGTGGTACAATTTTGACTTGAGACTATTGGTGCCTTTTGTCCAAATACAATTTTACTCGTGTGGACACGTCGATCTAAAAATCAAATTTCGCTTCTGCTTTTGGAGGTCTGAGTCAGAAGTGAGAGAAACAAAGGCCTGAAGGAACAGTCCCAAGCTCCTGAAATCTTAGATAACCCGTTGAAAAAATGGTCAAATAGTCAATATTGTACTTGACCCTCGTATCTTCTGCACTTGACTGTTTATTTTTACAGCTCACATTATATATGTTCACGCTGAACTCTGATGATAAGACTGAAGGAAAACATGCCTCCCATGATTCAGTCCAGCCCTAACTTCTGCATGTAATTTAATCATCAGCTGTCACAAATAATTAACTGAACATCAGCCAGCTTAATTCTGAACTCGATATTCCATTATTTTGTAATTGCCTTTTAAAAAGACAAAGATTGCCTTCCAGTTAATTATCAGGAATTCTGTTCCAGTCATAATCATCAGCGTTTCATGTTGCGAACAGTTTGGTCTTTAATACATTGGCATTTAACTACTCATTTTTTGTTGGGTCTGTTTTAAGTTTGTAATGTAACATTGTTTCATGGAATTGTTGTTTTGGAGGCAGGTCTGAGCCGAAATAGTTTTCTAATTTCTTCATACCTTGTTGCAAAACTGATCTTTATTACGACTTAAGCAAAATGTCACTCTCTGATGAACTGTGTTGCTAATCACAAAGTAGGGGTTCCTGAAAATAGTCAGTTGAATTTTATTTCAGGCGCCAAGTTTCTAAAAAACACCCCCTCCAAAAAAAACCCTAAAACCAAAATCCGCTCTAAAAACTTCAGAAGAACAGCTTTTCAGAGAAGTAAATTTGAAACTTTTAGTTCATCATGTTCTTTCTGTCTTCAACAGCCACACAAAACTCTGAAAAGAAACCAGTTTTTCCTAAAACTTTTCATTTTATTCTTTATCACTTCAAAATATTTCATTAGTCATTTTGTAACTCTGAAAGTCCTGTCTTCCTGAACACATTCTGAGTTTATGATTATTTTATATTATCCCATAGAAGTTGTACCCTCTATGTATCACACCCATAACAAAAGGTCCTGCAGATGCTCAGCTGCAGAGCTCCAAGAACCTCCTTGGAGTTAAAGAATTGCAAAGATGCTGATCTTTGGTCCAGCCTGTGTTTGTGTCTCCTGCTCATTTGTGGATGAAGCCTTGGTCCAAATAAAGTTTTGATCCTCTTATTTGGGGAGGGGGAGCTCCAACCACTTTCATCCATGCTGGGTCAGTGAGCTGCAGATGGGGCACGGCATTTGAGCTAAAACACTCACATCCTCTCAGAATTGCATTATTTACCCATTTTCTCTGCTTCCACATCAATCTTTGTCTTGAATTTGCCTGTTTTTTTCCTGAGCCTCCTATGTTTCTAGCATGCTTTCCAGTTAAAAGTTATTTTCATTCATCACAAAGAATTTAGTTGGTCCTAACAAAACAGATCAAAAATAGTTTTTTGTTACTCCTCAAGGGCAGATTTCAGAATCATGTAAGCAGTTTTATCTCCCTCTTTCTCCTTCATTATGGTGGCCAAAAATTCATATGACAATCATGCTGAATGAAAAGCATATTTATCACTGTACAATATAATTTTGCTTCTTGTTATTCTTGATCTTATAAAAAACCCCAACAAACACCACCAAAAAACATTGCACTTTTGAAAAATTCCCCTGCTCTTGACAGGTGAATATTATGAAAAGAAAGTTGCCTAATGTTAAATTCATTGTCACTGGATCAGTTTTATGAAAAAGTTAGTTTTATTCAGTTAACCCTATAATAATGTAAGCTGTCGCTTGACTTCTGTAAAATTCTCAAGATAAATATCTTGTCTGCCCAATTTAATGTCCTGTGATTGATTTTTTTTTTTAACTGGAGGTTTTATCCTTTAAAGATTGTAAATGTAACATTGTCAGATATGGAGATGTTTATGTGTTAATGTAAAAGACAGTACACAAATAACTGATACTCTGATAAACGTGTGTTTCTGACACTTGTGTTTTCTGTGTATGCGAAGGTCAAAATGTCTCTGTAATCTCAGGCTATGTTCATTAACTGAAATTTAATAATTCATACAATTTACCACTATGTAACTTCAAGAGCTTCATGTAGGATGTTGCATTAATCCTTAAACAAATTATTTGTACCTTTTGAGGTGTCTTTCAGTCTGTGCTGGTTTCCAACCCATGTTGCTTTTCTCCCCTGCAGATGGACCCCCTGTGGTGGCTCACTATGATATATCAGACACAAACTCAGACCCAGAAGTGGTAAATGTGGACAATCTGTTGGCGGCTGCTGTAGTTCAAGAGCACAATAATTCTTTAGGAAATCAAGACTCAGGATCTGCCTGGAGAACCAGAGGGCTGCTGAATGAAATGAGTGCTGATACAGGTTTGTTTAAATTCTCTGACATTTGTGCCTGCGTTGCAGTTGGTGGGTCTCCCTTTCTTGCTTTCAGTGTTTTTATAGTTTATACAGCTGTAAAAGCTCCCTATGTGGGTTTTGTGAGAGAGCAGGACAGGTGCTTATTAAAAAGGTCTGACATTTACTCCAAAATACAAATTATAAAAATTGACAAATATTCCTGCAATATATTTTTGACATTAATTTTCTTAACTACTTTTCTTCTTCTTCTTTTCCTTTTTATTACTACGGGGAGCTTAGATCTGGGATTTTGTTGGTGGGGTTTTTTAAAATTAAAGTGACCTAATCTTGTTACTGAATGATTGATTATGACAATGCATGTCCCCACCTAGTCAACTGGTCCTAATCTCATTTTTAGGATTGGGATTGCCTGTGTATGGGGGTTTTTAAATTTTTTCTTTGTTTGTTTGTTTGTCTCTTTGTATCTCTAAAATACAATCATTAATTCTTCCCATATTCCGCCTGCATTTCCAGTACCCCTTAGAAAACTGGACAGCGTTTTGAATGTTAGCAGGGATCATTTTCTATCAGCTTCGTCCCACAGCTTTTTATGCCAATTTTTTACTTCCTTTCCACTCCTTTTCTTAACTCCCATGTTAGGATTTCAGGCTGCATTAGACACATAAGTCTTGCCTGGTGGAGCACAACAGGTTTGTGTTTTGTCCTGTTTCCCTTAGGTCTCCTGCCACAGGGGACCCACGTGGGGAGTGTTGTGGAGCCTCTGAGCTGCTTTACACTGTCTCTAAGGCTTGAAGAAACACAATTAGGGTGTGCTTGGTGAAGAGATGCTCCATTACTATACAGTCTACAAGTGCACAATTTGAGTATGAGAATCTCTGTGCGTTATTTTCTCTGTGGTCCCTGGCTGGATGTTGTTCCAGCCTTTTTGAAGCTTGCCTTTGTTTTCCAAGTTCACTGCTGTTTTTTGCAGGACAGCAGCTGACTGATAGCTATTTGACCCCTAGAAATCCCAGTTCTTTATTAAGGGATTTATTAAACAATTAGAACAGCTGAAATCACCTGTATTACATAGCACTAATGGATAAGTACACCAAATGAATGTAAGGAAATAAAAGGTAATGTTTCTTACCAAACTTTCTTCCACTTTTCTCTTAAAATGCTGCAGTAAAGGTAGGAATTTTTTTTCCTTCCTCCACATATATCCAAGGGGACTTGCAGGTAGAAGAAAAATGGAAACATCAAGAGACTTCTTCATCCCTGGGAATGTTGATATGGATTTGGTCCTGGTTCTATGGCTATGTCAGCAGCTGAAAGGATGAATCTCTGTTTGCTCTGCATACACCTTACCCTGCAGCCTCAGCACACGTCTGACTGCACCTTTGCCAGTGCTGGCCTTTTCCTGCCAGGTCTAGGGTTGCACATTGGGAAAGCAGGATTTTCAAATCTTGCATCTGGTTCACAAGTGTAATCTTCAACCAGCATCTTGTTTAGCAGACTTAAAAGAATGTGTTCCCATGGGAAAACAGCAACATCAGCAGCTCTATCAAAGTGAAAAATCTTATTACACTAGCACATCTTTGTGCATGGGCAAATATTTGGGGCTCTTTTGCAAGCCCTGATGGTGTAGGGCAAACAAAACATCACTTTGGGCGTCATCCTAATGTTTGTGCAGAGAAATTAACAGCGTGTGCATGAAATTTGTATGGCCAGAGGCTGTAAATCTGTCTGTCTGTGCTATAATCATGATTAACACTCAGCTGCTCTTGCAGTATTTACTCTGCTAATCATGGTTTTGCTACTGCTAATTGTCTTTTTGTTGTCTGAACTTAAAGCTGTGATAATATGTGGAAGCTCTTTTAGGACTCCAGTTTATACCTCTGGGGATACTTTTTGGGGCTATGCAGGAGCTGGTCTGCTTTGCTCCTTTGCCAGACATTACCCTGACAAGATGATGAAGGGTGGTTAGGCAGTAAAACAATAGATATTATATGAATAGGTATTTTATTATATTATGATATGATATGATATGATATGATATGATATGATATGATGATATGATATGATATTATGGCCATCCCATTCCCACCCCTGCCATGGGCAGGGACACCTTCCACTATCCCAGGTTGCTCCAAGGTCCATCCAGCCTGGCCTTGGGCACTCCCAGGGATCCAGGGGCAGCCACAGCTGCTCTGGGCACCCTGGACCAGGGCCTGCCCACCCTCATGGGGAAGAATTTCTCCCCAATGTCCAATCCATCCCTGCCCTCTGGCAATGTGAAGCCCCCTGGCAAGTGAATTAAAGCCTCTGAGCACTTTAATTTCATGTTTCACAGTCTGCCCAGCCACTTTAAGAAATACCCATGACCCAGTTTTGGGCTTTCTGGCAGTCAGTGATGTTTGCCAATAAATGCTCAGCTCAACTCCAATACTGGGAAGAGACTGTCTGGGCTATTAATTTGTTTTAAGTTCAGCTGACCAATATTTTTTTGTCTTGTGAGGTGGAAATTCCTCTTTCAGGTACATGGCAGCACATGTGTTCCCTTCCCTTGCTAACCCTGATCCAGTGACCAAGGGTCTTGGCTTTCCAAAAATGGCACACAGAGCATGGTCTCTGCTCCTGCACAAGAGCTGCAGAGCCACTGGGGACAAGGCATGCAGGGACAGCAGCCAGGCAATGGCTTCCCAGGGCCAGAGGGCAGGGACAGATTTTGGGCTATTGGGAATTAGGAATTGCTGGCTGGGAGGGTGGGCAGGCCCTGGCCCAGGGTGCCCAGAGCAGCTGTGGCTGTCCCTGGATCCCTGTGAGTGCCCAAGGCCAGGCTGGATGGGGCTTGGAGCAACCTGGGACAGTGGGAGGTGTCCCTGCCCATGGCAGGGAGTGGCACTGGATGAGCTTTAAGGCCCCTTTCAGCTCAAACCATTCTTTGATTCCATTTGCTTGCATCTTTCCCACGTGCTTAAAGCAGTCATTAGAAAGTTTCCCTGGCACTTGTTTCAATTTAATTTCTTCTGTTTCCTTTTAATGTCCCTGGGGGTATAATCAGTTCTGCTTGTTCACACGCCTTTGAAATCCTGTGGATCATTATTGCTTCTCCTCCTCCTCTCATCTTTGAGGAGGTGTCCACTCAAAACTAGACACACATAAAATATTCACCTACTCTCAAATTTCCTGCTAAACAAATGACTCTGCCCTGTGCAGTACAGCTGACCAAGTGGTTTTTCAGAAGCAGGCAGTACGAGCTACTTCAAGGCTGCCCAGCATCCCTCAGGCTAATGATAAAGAGAGACAGTGGAATTAATAATTTTCTCTTTTTCCTGAGGAAAAAAAAAAGAGTAGAAGTTATATCTTTTAATTAACTGATTTTTCAAGGAATCTATTTTCTGTGGGAGAAATAATAATTTCTGCTGCTTTGTGTTTCCCATGTAAGTATTATCCTGTATGACTCAACACATTCTCTAATTGGGGTGAAGAACCTTCTTAGCAGCACTTGGCAGAAAAGGCAAAAATGTGCCACACTTGCTGTATTTAGAGAGGGCTTGTCGTTTGACTGACTGACAAACTGGATGTCATTGAGGAACTGTAATGGAAAAACAGCCCTGCTGCATATGGGGCTTAAATAAACCACTTCTCAATGTTAGAGCAGATGTGTGAAGCAGCACTGCCAGAAATGGATGGGTTTGCTGTGTTTTTTTGCTGACGAGTTTCCCCTAGTTTTTTGCTTGAAGAAATTAAATCAATTTTCCTTGATGCCTGAATGTTTCTGTCCAGCCTATTGGCTTTTTTTTTTTTTTTTTGCTGTAGTATCATTGTGTTTGCTTAGATTGTTTTGTTTCTTGATGTCAAGGAGGTTTAGGGACAGTCTGATTCTTATCATAAGGGTCTGTCTGACTGCCATAAGATTTCAGCTGGAAATTCTGGTTGTTCTTGGTGCAACAGTCAGGCTTTTTTCACTTCTGTGTGCCAGCACCATCACAAAAGCTGCTGACATTGGCTAAATCCAGTGATTTTCCTGTATCAGGTGATGAATTGTGAGTTGAAAAACTTGGTCTAAAAACTTTGGCTTTTTGTTAGGTTGGCAAGCTCCTTTTCCAGCTGATTTCTGGGTCATGTAAGCTGTTAAACACTGTGTGTATTCCCTTTTTTCCCACCTCTAGGTCGTTTGGATCCAGGCTTCCTTGCAGGTGACAAAACCTCTTGTGGCAATGCCCAGGCCAATGAAGAAATTAACATTGCCTCTTCTGATAGCGAAGTAGAGATTGTTGGAGTTCAGGAACATGCCAGGTATGAATTATTGTTTCTCGCTCTAATATTAATTTAATTTTATCAGAATGTCTGGGCTACCAAAATCAATAAAGAAAGAATTACTGACCTTCACTTCTCTAGTTACCCATTCAAGAGTGATGCCCAAAAGGCAGCAAATGTTGCACTTTTCTTTTTCTGTTTTGCTGGTCATGGTGATTTTGGAATGTGTTTTTCTTTAGAAAGTGACCAACTTGATAGTTATTCAGATTAAAGTTGTGTTTCAATATCAAACATTAACTGGCTAAAAGATGTGTGGTACAAAAATACCAAATATTGAGATACTAAGTGTACATACATCAGAAATTCAGATTGTAAGGGAATTCATAAATATACAAATAACTAAGTGAAAATCTTTATGTGGGTTCTTATTTCCTTTCAAAATATTAAGTTTTTTAACAGTTTCCACTTAATTAGTCATTAGGGGTAAAAATACTATCATTTTTTCAATGGCTAGTGTCATAAGATATCCCCTTTAGGTTAAAAATCAGATAATTTTGAATCTTGGGTTTATTTCAAGATTCAAGAGAGGTCAAAGTAGATGAGGGTAAGAGTGCCCGAAGTTTCTCTCTCAGTCAGAAACCTGTGCAGCTGTTCTTCTTGGTAGAATTTTTTTAATGTTACTCTTAATTTTTAGGCTGTGGTCTTTCCTTGGCTTAAAATATTATGAAGCAGTTGAACAAAACTGACATTTTCTAATAGTGTGGAGTGTGAATTTGGTGGAATAAAACCAAGTTAAAACAGTACACAGACAAGCTGCTTCCAAAATTTTGTGCTGCCTAGTGGGTGCTTGCAGGCAGAAGAGGGTGTGAGGAAGATGGAAGAGAATTCCTTGTCCCTTCACTGCATATTTCTTGAGGAAAGAAGAAAGAAAGAGTTCAGGACCCAATTTCCCAGGCAGGAAACTTCATGGATAATGTGGGCACAGCCCAGTGCTGTTGGATGTGACAAAAGGAAATTTTCAGGTCCAGAAAGGGGATTTAATCTTAGCTTTTGGAACAGTGAGAAGGTCCTTGCATGGCCAACTCTTTTGGAGGATGGTAATTCCTTAGGAAGCAGCTCTCCTGGCTGTTTATGCAGCAGAACGCAGGCTGGGAGGGTGTTTGTGCTGATGGTGAGGGGTGTGGATTCACCCTCCAGCACTGGCTGCTGTAAATCTGTGCAGCACTGCACGCAGGACCCTTGTGCTTCTGTCCCCTCTTTGAAAGCTTTCCATGCTGCTGCCTTGATAAGACTCACTCTCTGTGGAAATGGAAACATGAGCTAAATGCAGAGTTGCTGTTTAAAATGAGTTTTAGTAGATAAAAACTAAAATGATTTCAACAAATCAACCTAAAAGCACTCTCCTGTGCTTTCCTTTGTTCCTGTACCCGTCTCCTGCAGACCTGTGTTTACTGCCTCCCTGGAATACTCACTCACACATTTCAGTTGTTTGAATCCTATTTAGAGTTTTATTTCTCTTGCAGGTCTAGGCTTGCAGTTATGAAGTATTGATGGGCTTCTGGCAGGGTTGTCGTTTGGACAAGAGTTAGGTTTTTGATCAGTAATTTCTGCATGCTTAGTTAGTGTGGTGTTGGGATCCTGGTTTTTATCATGCTCCCTCTTCCATGTCTGGTGTGAGTTGTGATTCCCTGGAGTTTGTCCATTGTTTGTGGTTCTTCAGATTCTGAGTGAATTGGTGCTGTTTCTCATTGGGATATTCCTTGGCATCTGCTTAGGACACTGATTCATATTTTTCAGTTTGTTAAATTTTTCACCGGTAGAATTTTTTTAAATCATGCATGCATATAAACCAGTTTTCCTCCAGTTTCTCCTAGGAGGTTTTTTGGGTTTTTTATTGCCTTTACTTGGTATCTTCCCTTAGCTGTAGATTGGAAGCATGTTCTAGCTCATGTTTGACTCAATGGTTTGCTGTTGGCTGCTTGTGTGACTAGTTTGAGGATAAACATTTTATTTTTCAGAGGTATCTTTTTTTTTGTGAGATAGTTTATGGCTTTATGTTTTTATAATCTTCAGGAAGAAAAGTTAGTCTTAGCTCTGCCTGAACACTTGAGGACTGTTCTCAGAATGGTGCATCACAGTCCCTGAGACCAAACATCATATTTAATTTGCTCTCCTACAAGCTTTTCTTGCCAGTTAAGCTTAAAAATACTTCTCTTTAAAAGAAAGCTTTAAAAGAAAGAAATCTCATACATTTTTTTAGACTTCCAGAGTATTTTTGCTAATTCCTTGTAGATATATACTTTAAGTATGTGTTTTTATGACAGAAGAAGTAATAAAAGAGCCATTCTGAACATCACATCTAAACCTAAGCAGCGTATCTGAGAAGGCAGTGAGACATTTGTATTCAGAGAAGTTGCAACTCAGAGAATGAGATTTTTCATTCTATTTCACGAAACTCCAACCAGAACCAAGAGAGCTGAGCACAACCTAAGTTTTGGAGAAAATAAATAGCACAGACTTAAATTGGAATAAATAAAACGTAAATGTCAGGGATATTTGATCAGTGCAGGAAATTGGAGTTCCTGGAATACACGTGCCTTCACAAAGAAATGGGAAAAGGTTACCCCAGCAGACAGAGCACCTCGTGTTTATCCATGCAGCCAGGAGGAGCTGCAGCCACTACCAGTGCTTACAAGAGCAAAACAATTTTTGGAGCACTAGGTATCAGGTTTTATTAGTGCCTGTGCAGGATTTACAGCTGGAAATTGAGTGATCATCCTAAAGCCTCTAATAAATTCCTGTCATCACTTCATCATACACAAAATCATTCTGCCTTTCATTTTGCATTTATTTTTTCTAATTGCTCTTAACCTGAGCTTCATTTGTCACGTATCTACTATGGATACAATAGATAAAAATGCTGTGTGAAAGGTACCTGTGTATTGTGCTTCAGCAGGGCACCGGAGCCTTATCTTCAAATATACCTTTTCATCTCATTGGCTGCAGTCACTTAAAGCTTAAATGTTTTGCTGAAGTGGGGCTGAACTGTTGTCAGTGAGCATTTCCCAGAGTGTTTGTAATTTTCAGTTAAAAAGACCAAAAGAAAAAAAAAGTCAGGCATAACGACTGTAATAACATAATTAGCAAGATCTCTTTTGCAATTATTGTAATGAAAGTATCATTACCTCCTTGTTTTAATATGGCTTTGACTTAATATTGCAGTATAGCTTTTCATTTTCTCTTAGGCAGCCTCACTGCAGATTTTTCTCTTCTTAGAAAGTCCAATGGGTAACGCTGCATCAGGAAACTGTGCATGGGATTACACATGGTGGAGCAGGCTTCCTCAAGATCCTTGGGATCCATGCACATATTTTTTAAGAAGGATCACATTACACTCACTAGCATTCCTTTGGAATAATTTGATCCCCAAATTTAAATTTAGCTTTGTTCACTGGGCGTTCGAGATGCCACAGACTCTTCAAGTGGAGAATCCAGTTTGGAGAGGGAAGTGCTAACCAGCTAACGATGGAACACCGGAGGGGGGTGTGTGGTGTGTGAGCTGAGCAGTGTCCCTGACGCTGTGTGTGTCCCTCTCCTCGCTGCAGGTGTGTGCATCCCAGGGGAGGGGTGATCCAGAGCGTGGCCTCCTGGAAGCGCGGCTCGCCCTTCGGGAGCGCCCAGCCCGCGCAGCCATGGACAGCAGTGGCTCCCCAGCAGAACTGGTCCTCGCCCCCAGAAGTGGTGGATCTGACTCTGGACGAGGACACCAGGCGCAAATACCTCCTGTAAGGCCGTGTCACTGTGCTCTGCCCCCTGCCCTCCCGCCCTCCCTGGCACAGAGTGGTGAAACCATCACCTCCAGAAGCCCCGTCCTTGGCACCAAGAAACCCAAACCCACGGCGTTTCTCCACCTCCACACAGGAATGTAGTCTGATTTCAGTATCACTTCAAAGGGTTTTGCCTTCTCCGAGGAGGATTCCTGCCCAGAATTAACAGCACCAAATTTAAAACACATCTGCAGTTACTAACGAGTGCGTGTATACCTAACGAAATAACTGCGTGCAAACTTACGTCCTCCCACGCTCCCCACCTCCCAACTCCAGGACTTTTTTAATTTATCAGTATCTTGAGTTTGTTAGTAGAAGTTAGTGTGTTGCTGTGTGAGCATCAGTGATTTTGAGAAATGCTGTGTCCTCACTGATTTCAGTGGAACTGGGGGGTATTCAACACTTCCAAAATTTGGGCCAGGAGTATTTTTACCCAAACTGATTTTGGTTATGTTACCAGCAGGAGGGATTGTCTTTAATGCAAATGGCCCATGAAAAATGCACTGAACAGCTTTTAATTAAAACATTTTATATTTTCAATGTAATTTATAGTTTATACTCTTCAGTGCTGAGTCTTCTGTCCACTTGACTACTGTGTTTCACTGGTCAATTCCCACAGCTTGGAATGGCTAAAATAGTAATAGTAGTGACTTAGGAACAGCTGAACATTGCAAAAGCACAGGAAAAAGTAATAAAAAGGCCCAGCATCCCTCTCCTTTATAATTATAGCTTATTATTATTATTACCTCTACCTGAGTTTTGCCTGGAGTAGATGAAGAAGAGGAATTAAATGTTTTACTCACAGTCCCCATCTCTACTGCTGCTTGTTTGCGTCATTCACCATCTCAGAAAACAAAAAACAAATCCCAAGCAAATTCCAAAGCTCCAGCCTGGCGAAGGGGTGGTCAGCTGGGACCTGTTCCTGGAATTTGTGGGGCCACTCAAGTGCTTAAAACTCTGTCCTGAAAGATGTTGCAGGATCAGGGTCAGAAACTAAGGTTGTGGTTTTCAACTTTTTTTTTTTCTTTTTTTTTAATTAGTAATCTACACCATTTCACTGGCTTTCAATCATGCCTCTCATGCTAGTTTTGGAAATGCCAAGATTCAGGAAACACTTTCTACCAGAATATTTACTAAAATCAGTGGAACGACTCACTTTAGCGGGCTGCAGTTTCTGTCGTGTATATGGAAATTCCTGCCCCTCATCTGTCATTTTGAGCCTTTCCCAAGGCAAAAACCAAAGATTAAACTTTAACAAGATGATATTATTCACTTTAAATGTCTACTGTGCAATTGAAACATTCCTTCATATTCCAGAACTTTCCATTGGGAATTTTGTACAGGTCTGCCCTCAGATTTTTCACTATTTAAAGCTGAACAAGGGTGGTGAGGACATGGGAAGTTCTGCTTTCCTTTCGTGTCAGCTGGTTTTCAAAATTTATTTGGCTTCCCTTAATTTTATCTGTGGGCAAAATAAAAAATTAAAATGGAGTTACCTGTGTTGTCACATAAGGGCAAAACAGCCCAGCAGGGGATATCTAGTAACAAACATCTGTTTCTTCCACAAGCAGAACAGCTCAGGCTGCACTTTACAGAGCAGCTAGGTAAGGATTGATATTCCCATTTCCAGCTTTCTAAAACATTGAACATTAGTGTCTTGCATGGCCAGAGAAATACCTGTGGTGTTTTTAGTGACCAATTCCTTTCTGTGGGAGGGAGGGAGGGGAGCATGGATGGATCCTGTTGGCCCCGCAGCAGGAAGAGGCCCCGTGCTGCTCTGCCCATCCTTTCTCCTCGTCTTTCCATCAGCTGTGGGCTCACACTCCTGCTGTAAAGGTAACTTTGGAACAGCCACCTCCTGTGGCTGCTTCTTCCCGTTTCACAGAGTCTCCTGAAGAGTGGTTGTGAAGAAAGCTGCAGGGACCCTGTCTGCAGCCCTTCCGTGAAAAAATGCAAACTATCTCTCCTTGTTTTTCAGTTTGTATATGATGTGACTTCCACGTGTACATAAAAAACAACTGCCTCCTCACCAAACTTCCTCCAGCTGTGCACTGTGTTCGTTTAATCAGCTCATGTATGGTAGTCCGATGCAGGTTTTCTTTTATTTAAAACACTATGTATTTTCTCTTAACAAATTTCAAGGCTAGTGATCTGAAAAAAGCAATCACTGGATATAGGTAGAAAATAGTTTGGTTTTGGTTTTTTTTTCTTTTTTTTTTTTTTTATTTTTTTTTTTTTTAATTTTTGGGGGTTTCCCCATACACCCCCTTCTTTTTTGAGAAATGCTTTATCTTTATCTACAGTGGGGTTCCTCCTTGGCAAAGCAGCTTCATATGTTTCGTGGTTTTCTGCTCTTCTGAAGTGGAACATGTTCTTGTGTGCTCTAAGAGCACATAGCTTTGGAGGATCTACAAAAGACAAGATATTTCATGCATCCTTTCTGAAGCCTATTTCTGACAGTCCCTTGAAACCAATTCAAAACTCTCCCTAATTATAATAGGACAGGTTTGTGTCTGCTTCCAGTCAATAAAGCTTTGTTCTGCCTCAGGGATTTTACTTGTACCTGATTATATAATGGAGTTGGAGAGAAATAATAATAAAACAGAGTGTTATATAAATATATATATAAATATATATATTTTTGGTGCAAGATGAGACCTTCTGTTTTTTGAAACAAGTCTGTAGCATAAAGGTTAAACTATTTTAAGACAAAATAAAATAGAGTGTATTATTTAAACAGTATCGATTTGTTGGGTTTTTTTTCCTTCCACTTCCATCAAATATGCTACTGTTTGTCACATCTACAAATTAAACTTGTAAATTCTGGGTTACAGTTGCTGAAATTCAGCGCTGTTTCTTGCTGTAACACATTTAATTTTGCACATCCAGAATGTTGAAGTGATTTCCTGGCTGCAAAACTTTCCTTTTATCTCAGACCAGGGCAGGAATGACACTTCTCCCTTTAGCCTTGGTGCCAGGGGATGTGCAGGTACCAGTGACAAGTGGCTGCTGCCCATCACAGAATCCCAGGACAGTTTGGTTTGGGTTGGAAGGGACCTTAAAGATCTTCCAATTCCACCCCCTGCCATGGGCAGGGACACCTCCCACTGTCCCAGGCTGCTCCAAGCCCCATCCAGCCTGGCCTTGGGCACTGCCAGGGATCCAGGGACAGCCACAGCTGCTCTGGGCACCCTGGGCCAGGGCCTGCCCACCCTCCCAGCCAGCAATTCCTAATTCCCAATAGCCCAAAATCTGTCCCTGCCCTCTGGCCCTGGGAAGCCATTGCCTGGCTGCTGTCCCTGCATGCCTTGTCCCCAGTGGCTGTGCAGCTCTCCTGGAGCCCCTGGAGGCCCTGGCAGGGGCTCTGAGGTGTCCCTGGAGCCTTCTCTTGTGCAGCTGAGCAGCCCCAGCTGTGCCAGGCTGGCTCCAGAGCAGAGGGGCTCCAGCCCTGGCAGCATCTCCGTGGCCTCCTCTGCACTGGCTGCAGCAGCTCTCTGCCCTCCCTGTTCTGGGGCTCATTGTGCCCTGCAGAATCCCCTCCAGGGATCCAATTTCAGCACAGCCTCCATCCCCCCACACACCTGAATCCTTCAGGTGTCTGAGCAACCTTCCCACCTTTATTCCTCCGACTGCATCCCCCTGTGCCATCCCCCCAGACACCTTCTGCTGCTCAGTGGCACTGCCTGGCTCACAGGCTGATGCTCCAGGGCAGGTCCTCTCTGGCCAGGGGGATGCTGCCAGGGTCAGCTGCGTCCACAGCGCCACAAAATTGTATGGGGGAATTGGGAGCCACAAGTAAAGAGGAGGATGGTAAATGACAACTGCACTGTGCTGAACGTGGGGTCCTCCTGCCTGCCTGCCCCCTCACAGGCAAAATGGAAATGGCAATAGGAGTAAAAATAATAATTATTATAATTCAGTACCTCTGCTATGTTTTATATGTATTTATCACATGAGAAACTCTCAGTGCAAGTCAGTAAGGCCACTTATCCATGTATTTTAAGTACCAATATGTATAATGAAGGTAAAGTGGTTTTCAGCCTTACTGAGTCCTTGGCATTTGTGGAGCCTGAAAATACAAAATCTGGGCCTGGTGGTCATTGCAGAGGTGGGCACCAATCTCAGATTTTATTTTGTGTTTATCAGCAGCAGAGGCAGAACAGAACCCTGTTCTGGAGTTTGGTGCAGATGTGGGAAGAGGACAGATAAAATATCTGCTGAATCTTTTCTTCTCTATCACCAAGAGATACCCAGAGTCTGTAGACTTCAGGATACACTGAATGGAAAGCTTAAAATTGCTCCTGTGGCTCTTGTCACCTCCTTATGCAGGAGCCACTTGACTTTGTGGGAATTGCTATTTCTAGGGCAACACAAAAACTGATGAAAACTATCCAGAACCAGGTTAGCTTTTGTATTGTGTTTCCCGCAGTGAAGTAGTTGCAATGCAGATTAATTCTGTGGCTGAAAGTTTGGTTTGCCCGCCTTGAAGTGAGGACTGAAGGGGTTGTGCTAAGCGGCTTTGTGCCCCTGTTCCCTGGAGCATCTGCAAATGGTGCTCTTTGCTGAAGGCATCGCCTGCCTTGGCTGAAACTCTGTGCCAGTTTTGCCTCTCCTTTTTGGGGCTGTCATCTCTGAATGTCAGCTGCTGCGGCTTTCTCCCCAGAGCACCCCAGGGATGCAGTTTCCCTTCTGTCTCCACAGGCAAGGAGCAGAATGCCTGCAGAACGCAAACTTGGGATGCACAAACCCTGCACTTACTGACAACTTTGGTGCAATTAAGGTGAAATCCTCTTGTTACTTATGCTAAAGTGCATATGAGGATCCAACCCATGGATCCCCCCAGTCTGTATCTTGAGTTTTTGAAAAACAAATTCAATCCTGAGAGTCCTGATGACTGCTGATTCACAAATGCCCCTTGGAAGTTTTCTCATGGATCTGGTTAGTCATCTGGGTTTGCAATTTAGTTTAAAATTAGAATTGAGTGCCAGCCACTGGGAAGGAAGCATCTTTCAGACAGTCTCGGGGCAAAGCTGGAGTGGGCAGGGGGAAAGCTGTCTGGAAGTTTAATTTCAGATAATTTTCTACACTTACTCGCTGCATCGGCAGCTTCGGGTGAATCCAGGGCAGCCACATCAGAGCTGGGAAAACAAACAAGAGTGCTCTGTCAAATTCATTTTCCCATTGCTGTAGGTGCTGTGAATTGAACACAGCTCCTGGAGCCTGACTGGTGCCTCTGATGAAATGCCATCTGCAGCTGAGCAGTGCTTCTGCTTTGTCCCTGGCTGGCCCGTGATCAGCGACTCCCAAACCTTTCCTGCTTTGTTTCTTCCACATCCTTGTGTGTCTGCTTCAAACTTGGAATTGCTGAATGCCAGTCAACCCCAGTATCAGGCCAACCACAGAATCACAGAATTATTTGGGTTAGAAGGGAACTTAAAGACCATCTCATTCCAACTCCCTGCCATGGGCAGGGACACCTTCCACTATCCCAGGTTACTCCAAGCCCCATCCAGCCTGGCCTTGGACACTTCCAGGGATCGAGGGACAGCCACAGCTGCTCTGGGCACCCTGGGCCAGGGCCTGCCCACCCTCCCAGCCAGCAATTCCTCCCCAGTATCCCATCCAACCCTGCCTTCTGTCCATTTAAAGCCATTGCCTGGCTGCTGTCCCTGCATGCCTTGTCCCCAGTGGCTGTGCAGCTCTCCTGGAGCCCCTGGAGGCCCTGGCAGGGGCTCCGAGCTCTCCCTGGAATATTCTCTTCTCTAGGTAACACACCAAGACCAGAATACAAAACCACAGTGAGCAAATCCTAATAAAAAGGGGGAGCATTTCAAAAACAACCTCACAACATGTCTCAGAAGAGGCCTGGCAAGTTGAAAACGTTGTTTAGTTCAAACCCCCATAGCAGAAGGAGAATGAGCCCCTGGTGCCCACCTAGGAGACCTCCACAGTTCCCAAGCATTTTCTGTGGTTGGGAAGCTGTGTAAACAAAGTCTCAGGCCATTAAAAACCCCATCCCACTTGCAGCTGACGAATCCTTGACTCCTTGGATAATCTCTCTTTCCTCCATCCGCTTGTCAAAAGGAGGAATTAGGGCAATAATTAAAGCTGTCCCATCTGGGCATGGCACAATGCAGGGAGTGAGCTTTCTGTGAGAGGCTGAGCTCCCTGATGCTCAAAAAAGTCTTATTTTAATGCTTTATTTTCCCAGTAAGCAGCAGCATTGCAAACTACAGCCAAGTTTTTGGAGGGGTGATGCAGCACTCCCTCATCCTTCGATGGCCAGGGTAAGGTCCTGCCCTGGACCAGCATTCCCAACTTATCCAAGGGTATAGAAAAACTCTAAAATGCCCTTAAAATTATCCAAAACGCTCCAAAAATTATCTTTACACCTGCATCCTCTCATTCCCTGTGCCTCAGGGAGAAATTCCTTTAATTCCTGGGGCTCCAGTCTGGGCTCAGCCTGCTCCCAACCCCACAGGATGCTGGGGAAGGGTGGGTGGGTGGAGGTGAGGGCTCTCTGCAGCACCCTTTTTGCAATAACAATGATTTTTAGCGCAGTTTGGCCGCTGGTATTTTCTCTCAGGAAGCCCTGGCTGGAAGCAGCCCCTGGGAAGGCACTAGATGGCACCAGAGCCAGAGGATACAGGATCTGGCTGCTGTCTCACCCTCCTCTGCATCCCCCAGAACGGGGAAAGCGCCCTCAAAAACAGGCAAAGGGGCTTCTGGATGTGAAAAAACCCCAAATTTATTTATTTATTTTTTAAAATTTTCCTAAGGATGCTGGACCCAGTCACCTTGGTCAGACCCTGTCCATGCAGCCAGCATCCATCCCAAGGCAGGGAAAATGGCCCTGGGAAGAGCAAAAGAAATCAAATGGTCTGGATGGAATACTGAAATTAAATTATCCAGCTGTGATTTTGAAGTAATTAACCACTAATGAGTCGTTTCTCCAGATATTAAGCCCAGGATCTCGGAATGTGGATGGGGGTTGCTGACCTTGCCTTATTTTTGGTTTTTGCAAACCAAGGACCCGATCTCATAAATAAAATAGTTCAATGTCCTTGACTAGTGGCACAATTTGTGGGATTTTGCAGCAAAGCATGTTTCCAGGAGAGGGCCTTCCTTTCTTCACAGTTCCTGGTTGCATCCCAAAGCTGCTGCTGCTGCAGGGAGCTCCTGGGATACTGGGATGGGGAGAACACTGGGGGGCTACCAAGGAAAACACACCAAAACCTCTGCTCCCCAAAAATAAGGGCAGGATGGAGGAGAAAGGATGAATTGGGGTCATTCTACTTGAAACAGGTGGTGTGACACATCCTAAAGCCCATGCCTGCCCTCACCTTATGGAGGCACACAGGGAGTAAGGAGTATTGTGAGATTAAAACTCTGATTGAAAGGAAGGATTCAATCAGCCCCAAAGTCCCTTGGACTTTGGACTCAATGTAGTGAATCTCCACCAGCTCCCATTCTGCAGCAACCACCACGAGTCAGAAAATCCCCAGCTCTGCTTTGTCATCTGCCACGCCCGTACAAATGGAGAATGAAATTCCTCAAAGAAAAATAATTAAGAAAAATGCTAAGATACAAGTGGGGCATCATAGACTCATTGAATTGCTTTAGTTGGAAAAACCCTTTAAGACCAACGAGTCCAGCCATTCCCCCAGCACAGCCAAAGCCACCACTGACCCACTTCCCCATGGGCCACATCCTCGTGGCTTTTAAATCCCTCCAGGGATGGGGGCTCCACCACTGCCCTCTGTGCAGCCTGTTCCTAACCGTAATGACCCTTTTCATGAAAAAATATTCCCTAATATCCACCCTGAGCCTGCCCTGGCCCAGCCTGAGGCTGTTCCCTCTCCTCCTGTCCCTGTTCCCTGGAGCACAGCCCGACCCCCCCGGCTGTCCCCTCCTGGCAGGAGCTGTGCAGAGCCACAAGGTCCCCCCTGAGCCTCCTTTGCTCCAGGCTCAGCCCCTTCCCAGCTCCCTCAGCCTCTCCTGGGGCTCCAGCCCCTTCCCCTGCTCCGTTCCCTGCCCAGGACTCGTCCCCTTTGCCACCATAAATTGTGCTCCCTCCTGAAATGAGCCTCATGAGGGCTCTGGATGTGTGCTGGGTTCCTTCGAGTGCTGTGAGCTCCCAAAAATCCTCTTTTCAGGGAAAAAGGGAAAAGCACCTCCTGGGCCACATATCTGAAACAGGCTACAGCAAAATAGTTGCAAAGTGTTTTCTTTCTCTCCCTTTCTCTCCTCCCAAATGGCTGGTCTTTGGAGCTGAGGTTTTCACCCATCTTCTTATTTTATCTCTTACTTTATAAAACTGGAAAATTGAAATGCTGAGATATTACACTTTAATCAAATGCATAATGATTTCCTCTAGATTGCCTCTCTCTCTCTTTTTTTTTCTTTAGCTAAAGAAACAAGGTAAGAATCGGACGAGAAAAAATTCCAGGGAGGCAGAAAATAAAGCAGCAAAATAACCCGAGATGAAATGTCAGTATGAAAAATCTCAAATAAAGCCCTTCCAGTTTCTGAGTCCCCACTTGGCTTTGGGTTGCTGCTGCTCCCAGACATGGAACAATGCTATTTGCTGTAGAGATTTCCCCTCCTTTTTTGCTCTTTCTGTACCCATGATACCTTAAGTGTTTTCACCCCCACTTTTCCCTGGAGGTTCTCCAGTGCTGCTCCCCCAGGCCCAACAGGCTTTGTGCCTCCCAAACCTGAGACTTGAGACCCTCGGGGCCCCAGGCCAAACCATTCTGGGATTCCATAAAAAGGCTTCAGGGCAGTGTGAGATATTCCTCTGGAGCCAGCCACGGGCTTCAAAACTGCTGGATAAAACTGTCCTGCCTGAGGCCAGCCAAAAAAATATCCCCTAAATCTGAAGAAAAAGGACTCATCGATTTTTGAGCCTTTTGAGACCATCCTGACCCCCCCAAAGGGTTTTTCACCCAGCTTGGTTTTTCAGAGGGGGTGAAATGTCCCATATCAGGGTGAAGTTACAGAGGGCTTTAGGGTGGGCAGAGTGTGACCGTGTTCACAGGGGTCTCAGGTTGAGGGAAGAGACGAGGATCTGACTTTATGTTTTAGAAGGTTTGATTTATTATTTTATGATATATATTACATTAAAACTATACTAAAAGAATAGAAGAAAGGGTTTCATCAGAAGGCTAGCTAAGAATAGAATAAGAAAGAATGATAACAAAGGTTTGTGGCTTGGACTCTCTGTCTGAGCCAGCTGGGCTGTGATTGGCCATTAATTCGAAACAACCAACATCAGCCAATCACAGATCCACCTGTTGCATTCTACAGCAGCAGATAATCATTGTTTACATTTTGTTTTTGAAGCTTCTCAGCTTCTTAGGAGGAAAAATCCTAAAGAAAGGATTTTTCATAAAAGATGTCTGCAACAGGCAGAGGGTGGGGAGCGGATCTTGCAGCTCTGGAGTTAAGGTCACCCTCAGACCCGCCCTGGGATGGTGCTGATGTGCCACGTGTGGCCCAGGGCTGCCCTGGATCACCTTTTAACTCCTGGATATCCTCCTGGATAAGGGGAGAATCCTTCCCCACGGTACCGAGGGTGAGACATCCCCCTGTGCCTGCAGCATCCCCAGAACTGCCGCCCGCGGGGACACCTGGAGGCCCGGGAGCATCCAGGAGGAGCGGGATTTTGAACCTGGGGCAAAGGCGGGAGGATGCCCCAAACGGGGGGTGCTGGACCCCAAAATCTGCTCTGGGGATGGGCAGGAGGGAGCCAGGGGCTAATTTTAACATCAACCTGTGCCTTCAGCATCTGCGGAGGATCGGGTGTCCGGGCAGGGCGGGGATGATGCAAAGCGACAGCAGCGGGGGCTGAGCCCCGTGAAATGCCCGGGACAACTGCGGGGGCCACGGGAGCAGCTGGGGGTGGGA